>NC_138498.1:54894617-55199037 GCF_964252035.2 Podarcis erhardii | reverse complement strand
CCAAGGCACAGGCAGTTTCTCAAAAGTTGTTTGCTTGCTCCTATAGATGCTACCACAAAGAAAACAATTCATAATCACACTTAATATTTTAATTGAGCCTTAATATGCATGCCCACTTAGATTTCTAACCTATAAAGTTTAATGGGACTTCCTCCCAGGTAGTTGGATATTTCCAGGTAGTTGGATATTTTAAAGAAGAAAATTACAAAGTTCTTTTTACATATTTATTATATCTTTTAAAAAGCTCAAAAATGTTTCTCAATTTGTCAAACTTACACATAAGTCAATGTAATTTTCTCTTCAGCTTATTCAATGTAACAATTTAGTTAGGATATGGTGGGCACAAATTAACAGTCCTTTGAAAAGATTCATATAAGAAATGAAGCATATATCAAAACAATAAAACATAGGACAATATGTACCCTTAAGAACAATTTAAATGAATTTAGTGTTTAGTAATTTCTAGGACAGAATGGCCAGACCTTTGCTGTATATATTGTTAGATGTATGTATTAGAATGACTTGCTTTTATGTTTAATTTGCCATAAAGAATGTATTGATGTTGTAATAGTAATGTTGTTGGCATCAGCCTGTCTTGGGAGATAATGGAAGTGTGTGCCTTCAGGGGTGAAGTCAAACTGTTGGAGAGTTACAGCGCCTGCTGTGGTTGTAGATACCAATACAGGAAAGACATGTCGTTGAAATTGAAAAAGGGAAGAAAAGATTCATAAAAGATGCTAAAAGTTTTTTTAAGCAGCTAATAAGAAACTTACCTCCCAGATCTTCAGAAGTAGAAAGAGTTCCTTCTAGAGTCGCCATATTCCAAAGAGCAAAAACCCAGAAACCCCCACCACTACCAGCATCAGGGCACCCCACTACTACTATCGCGCATCGCCATCAGGCAACTGACGTGAGCCAGCTCTGCACTGAGAGAGATAGATGGGATGGATGGAAGGAAGGCAGAGAGGGGAAGAGAGACAACAACGTCGAAGGGCACTGGGGAGGGAGGCAGCTGGCATGAGCCAGCCCTGCACTGAGAAAGAAATCAGCATTTCGGCAAGAAACCACACCCGCTGCTATACGGACACTTTGCTGAGTTCCAAAAATTCTTCCCGGACACCATTTTCAGGAGGGGAATCCCAAGTATGTCCAGGAAAACCAGGACGTATGGTAGCCCTAGTTCCTTCAAGACATTCCCAACATCTAAAAAATGCTAGACATGCCTTTGAATTGATAATCTCCCAGTCAAGTTCCAAAATATAGTGCAAGATACTGTTGCATAAAACCCAAAAAGACAGGAACAGGCTAGACTGTATATAGCTCACGTTGGCTCCTGACAGCCACATGAGCTTGTGGTACTCCACATATCTGCAGAACAGGGAACAACAGTTCTGAAAATGCACTCCCAGGCTACTCAATAAGGCCTATCACAACATGCCCCCAGGGTTCTTCCAAGCCTGCCTCTGGTAGCAATGCTGCAGGTGGTTAGCACAGAGCTTTGGCTCACTTTCTGCTGTGATATCCCTATCCCTGCATAGTGCAACATCAGCAGGAGGAAAGTCTGGCTGATGGGAAAACAATGTATTAAAATGGCTCAACCAAACACCAGAACACTTTTAGTACACAACTTTGGTAGTACTTTGGGTCCCGCTGATGGTTGTTGTTTTTAGGAAGCCAGGCCCCCTCAAGGTTCAGAGGGCCACACGTGACGTTAGGGTGTTGCGTCAGGTCCCCTCAGTTGTCTGGAGAAGCTGGCACCTCTGTTGGACTCCAACTCCCACCAGCCCCAGCTGGTATGGCCAATGCTCTGGGACAATGGGACTGTCGTAAAACAATATCTGGAGGGCACCAGGCTCCCTGCCCCAGGCCTAGAGTGTATAGGAGTAATTTGTGTGGAAGACTAATAAGGCCCTTAATCTATGCACAGGAGGTGATGTGTAGTAGTAGCTAGCAGCTAGGGTAGCAATTGCACAGTGGTGTACACTAAGACAGGAAGTAGAAACTTCCAATAGGAGATGAAATCTCTGAATTTGAAATCTCACAAGAAAGGCTAATGGATGAAAGGAAAGGGAGTTGGGGGAAAATCATGAGAATAGTAGGGAGCCTTTATTCCCAAAGTATTTAAAACCCTTTGATTCTACTGCCCCACTCAATGTCCCTAAGACTTCATAGTTTTCAAATGGCCTCATAGCCATTTTATTCATCCAAATCTCACTGCTTATGTGGACTCTCCCTAGCCTAATGGTCAACAGTGCTCTCTCTCTCTCTCTCTCTCTCTCTTCCATACTATTTTCAGATAAATTATCTATACTGTGCAACAAATCTGCAAGAAATTAAAGGGCATACAGTGGTACCTGGGGTTACATACGCTTCAGGTTACATACACTTCAGGTTACAGACTTCACTAACCCAGAAATAGTACCTCAGGTTAAGAACTTTGCTTCAGGATGAGAACAGAAATCATTGCTCCGGCAGTGTGGCGGCAGTGGGAGGCCCCATTAGCTAAAGTGGTGCTTCAAGTTAAGAACAGTTTCAGGTTAAGAATGGACCTCTGGAACGAATTAAGTACTTAACCCGAGGTACCACTGTATAAGCTTCAGAAGATCTGAGTTTAGCACACCCTCCCTTTCTTTTCTTTTTAAACCAGTAATCCCCAGATAGTAATAAAGATACACTTTCATTTCACTGGAAACATAGCCCCTTCTGGATATAGAATTCCAAAGAACAAGGGGGAAAGAAATCACATTCTATATCTTGCACATCCCTTCAATGTTAACATGGTCAACGAAATCCCATCAGCTGATCTGCTAAGGAAGTGCAACTCAATTTCTGTAGTGCTCTCTGGAGATGTTTTTGCTGAGTGTGAGACAAAGAAATATCCTCTATCTGGTGCTTTTCCGTTACTCGTGAGCCATGAACATGCCCTGAAATTTCGTGCCTAATAGCATTGTGAATTATCACCTTATACCACGAAAAATATCCCCTTGATCACAGGCTGCCTTGGACAGAGCTCTGTTCTTAGAGGATGCTATATGAATGCTGGCCATTGTAGAAATGTTTTGTACAGGTAAAGAGAAATCTTGAAGAACAGGGGGGAGACCATTATTAAAATAATGACCTATGCCCCTCAATTAAAATGATATTAAAGCAGAGTGTAATCTTTCAGTAATATGTAATCATTTCAAAGTGACTGGAAAGCTTTCAAGAGAGCCTAGTAATGAGTTCCTCATTACCTTCAAAAAGACCAAAGCATTTCGGAAATGAGATGGCAAGAGGAAATGCTACAGTGTTGTGCTTGGGTATGTTTCTTGCCTGGTACAGAATAAAAACCATTGTTTTAAATCTAATTATGGTTTCATGATCAGGTTCCCACTATTTGCAGTAGAAAAGATAATAACTTGCTATCAATGGCTACAACTTTTATTCCTCCTGGGCATGACACAGCTGCCCAGCAAGTAAACATTTAAATAAATGCAAGTTATTCTGCATGTATGCTCCCTCAACATTCACCAACATAGCATCTAAGGGTGCAAGGATGCCCTTGAAGTCTCTGCCCAGTGCCTGAAAAGCCTCTGGGGCATGTGCCCCCACCCTATTTCCTCCTTGGCTATCAGGTGGTAAGGGTTGTTTCTCTCTTGAAAAGAACTGAAGCTGAAGGAAGAAGTTGGAAGAGTGACACTCTTCCCCACATCCTCTTTCAGGTCTATGTGCTTTTAAAAGACTCAAAATAATTCTGCTGGATCTGGCTTCTACTCAGATCCTTTGGGGAATCTGAATTTCTTCCTGTTTTGTAGCTGTTAATGACACACTAATCTAGAGTGGCTATTTACCATAGTCAAAAAAGGAGAAACACAACCACTATAATAGTAATTGTGAAGAGGGCATGAATTTGCATAAAATTTGCTTGTGCACCAATGTGGATATTGACATAATTCAGCAGGCACCTTCTGTGTCAATTTTAAAACACCTGCTGAAAACTTTTCTATTCTGTCAGGGCTATGCAGGCAATTAAGAATATATCTTCCCACAACTGATGTCTGATGTTGACTGATGTCAGTTAACTTTTTGTATGCTTTTTATTCTATGTTTTATGTATTATTGCAATAAAGCACTTTGATATTTTTCTCTTTTTTTTGATATAGTGGTGAGAATCTATATCTATCTATCTAGCTATCATCATCATCTATCTATCTATCTGTCATCTATCTAGTGTGTGTGTGTTTGTGTTGTAGAGGCAGGGGTGGGGGAATAATGTGGAAACCTTATTTTGGGATTGCTGTGATTATTTTTTAAAAAATAAAATTAAAATAAAATAAATTATGAGTATCAGGAATTGGTCCCATCCACAGGGTTTTATTTTCTCAGAGCAAGTATGAGTTTCTGAGCAGCACAGCTCAGAGTTGGCTGAAAGGCAGAGAAGTGTGGAGAAGAGGCACTCTCTCTCTTGACTTTTAACTGGAAGATGTCATGCAACAGTGTCATTCCCATTGTAACAGCTTCTGGGTAGATTCCCAAACTTTGCTTTCTGTTGTGTACTGACTCTTTAAGAAGTGAGCCTAGAAGGCATCAGCACAAGCAGGCCATGTGAGTGAACCAGAATACACAGTTTCACTTTTGTGTCAGACATCTGTATGTGGGGCTGCATGATATCCTCAAGAGGAAAATCCTGAGCCTATATGGGTCACTCCCTAGGGTCAATTTTCAGATGAGTTGCACTTGTTTTTGCTTTCTTTCTGCAATCGAAGTTTTCCCAGTGAGTTGCAATAATAATCAATAGCTGAGGTTAAGGAAGGCAACTGGTACACGATGCTGTTATTGCATTTACAGTTGTGCCATCCTACAATACATTTTCAGCCAGAACAACAAAGCTTAGAAGATGACAGACAAAGCCCACTCGCTTCCCTCCCTTCACAGAGGGAGGGACACCTACTGTACAGTGGTACCTTGGGTTACAGGTGCTTCAGGTTACAGACACTTCAGGTTACAGACTCCGCTAACCCAGAAATAGTACCTCAGGTTAAGAACTTTGCTTCAGGATGAGAACAGAAATCGCATAGTGGCAGAGGGAGGCCCCATTAGCTAAAGTGGTACCTCAGGTTCAGAACAGTTTCAGGTTAAGAACGGACCTTCAGAACGAATTAAGTTCTTAACCCAAGGTACCACTGTATATCCTAGCCTGGCTACCTGAGTTGCCAATTTAGAGCTGCAACAGTGACAACAGGCCACATTAATGAATAGGGATGGCTCACCACATATCACTTATATAGTCAAATATGGCATAAAATAGGGAGTTAAGAATGTTGACCAAAATACAAAGCAACTGGTGCCAACTTTTTTAATACTTGCTGTATGACATTCAGCAGTACATATTTTTGAAAGCAAAAACAAATTCATCTTTACTTTGGATGCCTAGTTCTTCCACCATCCCAACTTGCAATTTGCATGGCAGTCAATGTAAAACAAGGGTTGAATGCTAACACATTTCAATTTTGCTCACTTCGTTAAGCATTCCTTTTGTGAAAATGTACATGTGACATGCTTTCTTTCTCCATTTAACACTAAGTTAACAGTCTCCAGATTCTAAGAAACGGGTAATAATGGTCCATTTCATATTAATAGCTAGATATTTTTTTAAAAAAAAAATGTGCAGAAAGCCAGCAAAAGGTAAAGCTGGATTTAGTCTCTGCCAAATCCTTCCTTTGTTCACCTTAAGTTTATCTACAATTCCAGCCAAATGGAAATCCCTGACAAGAAAACAGAAATGATGTTCCAGGAACATTGAGAGAGGCATTTCAAATCTTCTCCCACAAATCCTCATGGCTGCTCTGACTGACAAAGATGCTCAACAACATGCAGTCACAAAGCTATCTCTAAGAGAGATCTGAAAAGCCATGCTCTGTGCTCTCTCCGTTTCCATAATATGAAATAGACAAGTACATTCAATGGCTATCAAATCTGCAGGATTGGCTATAATTCCCAGGAATGGATGCTGTCTGCCTGTAGTCACTAGTGCTCTCTGCCTGTAGTTACTAGTGTTGTTTTGCCATATAAATGCTACGAACAACTTGTTTTTGTAATTTCTTTTGCCTTCAGCCGTGCAGGAGAGCCTTCCCACAGCATTTGACGTGAGCATGATGGTGTAGAATAATAAATGTGTCTTCTTTTATTGCCAATTACAAATCTAACAAACAGGCAAACTAATGTTCTTATTGAGGTTTGGGTGGGAGGCACAGTGAGATAAGAAGTAAATATTATACAGGCTTTGTAGCACATAATTACAAATTCCCGACTTTCCTACTCCACAGTCTTCTCAGCCTATCAAACTACAGTGGTACCTCTAGTTACGAACTTAATTCGTTCCAGAGGTCTGTTCTTAAACTGAAACTGTTCTTAACTAGAGGCGTGCTTTTTCTAATGGGGCCTCTTGTTGCCACTGTGCCACTGGCACACGATTTCCGTTCTCATCCTGGGGCAAAGTTCTCAATTTGAGGTAACTCTTCCAGGTTAGCGGAGTTTGTAACCTGAAGCATTTGTAACCTGAGGTGTTTGTAACTTGAGGTACCACTGTATGTTCATCCAGACCACAACTATCCCATGGGAAAGTTGTAGACTCTTCTGAATTTCCAAATCCTCGCAAAATAAATCTCCTTTAGCTGTGTATAAACAGGGGTGGCATAAACTCTTTCTTAAAGATGTTATTGCAGAGATGGCTATATGTTCAGTGTGCATGCACAGGTGAGAACGTAAAAGGTAAGATCTGGGGTAAAATTCTCACATCTTTGTCCCCGGACAACTTGAGGTGCTGCACAAACAGGGCAGAAACCACTCTTGTTTAGGTGCCTTTGTGTCTCTCTACAGCCATGCCAACCCTATAAACAGAGTTAAAAGTCTTTTTTGCTTGGGAGTTTCACCCAAATTCCTTATGGTTACCCATGCATGTCAGAACATTAGCCAGATATTTGTTTTCTATAACTACTGGCATCTTTATAGATGAGGTCTGGTGCAGTGAAGAATGATTTATTTTGTTAGTATTTGGGAATTTGAAAGCATCTTTCTACTGTTCCCATGGGGTGGTTGTACTCTGGAGTCAACGTAGTCTGGCAGACCGAGGGACAAACTACATGTTACATACAATCACATTTAGCATGTCTGGGGTTTTTTTGTTTTTTGTTTTAAACACAGCCATGTGGGGAGCTCAGTCAGGATTGGGACAACAGCAGGCAAAGTGGGTGGTTGACCCTTTTACCCTGCACCACATTCTCCGTAAAACTCACACCTCACAAGTTCCTGTTTTATTTACTAATTTACACTGTTTCGTCTGTGGCTGAATTAGATGTTTTGTGTGCTGTTTTAATATGCTGTGATTTTTTTTTTAGATTTGTATTACTATCTGTACTTTTTCACATTTTTAGTCATTTTGACTGTGATGTCCTGTCAGGGACTGGACTGAGGAGGAATGGTGGGAGCCCCCCCCCTTTTCTAAACCTTCCCAAGGGCAGGAGGACAGTACAGTATTGCTTTAGAACAGTGGTTTGCAGAGGGGCATAGTCCAGAGGGAAAAAACTGGGTGAGGAACAGCTAGAAGAGGAAACACCAGGAGAGAGAGAGAGCTGGCAGATTCAGTCTCCTTGGACAGCATTCCTGACCCCCCCCCCCTCGCCTAAGACTAGACGGGCTTTGAAAGTGATAGAACAGAAAGCGCATTGGCAACAAGCTCAGATTACCCGATGTAGGAAAGATGTAAGTTAATGGGGACAGAGGGGGTGAACCTTTACTGGGAGAAACACCGGTTTTAGAGAGATATGCATTCCTTTGCCTCTCGCTGTAATTATTAAATAACTTATCTGGTAAGAACGCTCCTTTCATTTGATTTGCTTATTTACTGCCACCACGGGAGGGATCCGAATCCCCAAAGCCTGACACGTACATTCCTTTGGAAATTGGTTGACTTGCAGCAGTGGCATATGTGGCACTGTGGAAGCATTGAGCTTCCTCTGAACATCAGCACTGCTTACCTGGGTGATGCTGAGGAGGGGCAGCAGCAAGGTTGTACTGACAACTAGGCCAGAGCACCAGATGGGCAGCAGTACTCCCATTGGTGCAACGTTGTGGCCTTGACCTTGCCATTGCCCAGTCTCATTCAGGTAAGCAGCAGCAATGTCAATTTCAGGACGGGGGCACCGTGGCTCTGTCCCACCATATAAACAGCTGCTGAATGGGGAATAAAAAAAATAACAAAAGTTAAAAAAATTATGTGGCTGTTCTCACCATGTCCTTCTGGCTTTTACACATTGATCATAGCAATGTTATGCAGAAGACACATTTCCCTCCTAATATATTTTATTACAGGTAGAACTGAAATGACATCTTCAAGCACCCTTGGAATTCACAATATTGTTCCAAAGTAGCAACCAGATGCTGAACAGCTGCAGTCTAAGCTCAGCACAGGAGTGGAGAAAGAAGCCAGTCTCAACGTTTCAGCGTAATCAGGCTCGAACAAGATATGTGCTCCTTGTTGGGAAAGATTATACAACAGCGATTTCTCCTATGACAAGAAAATGGGATGTATCAGCAGAGAGAAGAGGAGAAAATAGATTGCTGCAGAGTGGAAAACAGAACTTCTTACTGAGTGCACAGTTCAGGGAGAAATTCAGAGTCAAATGAGGCTTTAGAGATCACCTGAGTTTTTGCCTAATATTTGCAGGGAAAATTGGCATTAATTAGAACAGATTTATTGCAGAAATATGTCGAAAGAAAGAAAGAAAGAAAGAAAGAAAGAAAGGAAGGAAGAAAGGAAAAAAAGAAATCCAACCTGTGTACAATGAAACAAATTCCTTCCAGTAGCACCTTAAAGACCAACTAAGTCAGTTCTTGGTATGAGCTTTCGTGTGCATGCACACTTCTTCAGATACACGTGTGTATCTGAAGAAGTGTGCATGCACACGAAAGCTCATACCAAGAACTGACTTAGTTGGTCTTTAAGGTGCTACTGGAAGGAATTTGTTTTGTTTTGACTATGGCAGACCAACACGGCTACCTATCTGTAACTGTGTACAATGGAATGTGGTTTGAAAATCCCAGTTGCCCAGCATTATTGAGAGTTGGTTTCTCAGGTTTCTTTCCAAACCCTTTTTTCTTTAAACTTGTTATAAGTCTTATTGCAGAGAAAGGAAAACATATCTTGTTAATGAAGGGGGGGAGGCAGGGGGGAGAGAGAGAATAGCTCTAGCAAAGCCATGAATCTAAGACATACAACAATGCATTACTTCTGCCATCTGGAGGCCTCTCATAAAAATGTCCTCTCAATGATTTAATCTATCATTGTCCTGTCAAAGCTTCTTAGCTACATAACAACTAAGTTCTGCAACTGCTGCATTTCCTCCTTCCCAACTCATGAAGAAATGCCATGCCAAGGCACAGCCAACCTTTCAACTACTGCTCTGCTGGCTTGTTATAGCCCAACGTTCCCCCTATTACAAACCTGTCAAACTCCTCTCTTCTCTGCAGACATCAGATTGCACGTCTCCCAGTTTTTCAGCCACTTTCAGCATTTGACAACATAATAAATGGGACCGTACAAAACATCCCAGCACAGATGCCAAAGCAAAAACTGATTGGTGGTAGGAAACCAGCTTGAAGGGGTTATGGTTTTCCCGATCCCCATGTGCTCTCTACATTTCTGTTACCATTAGCACCGATGCAGGACTGCAATAGCTCCTTGACGATGCTTATTAATATGTTCACTATGGCAACTGTCAATAGGGTTAACTGTCAATAGGGTTTGGAGTCTACTGAATCACTGCTTGTAAAGAGTGAATGTATCATAATATAATTAACAGTGAATACAGCTTGTCAGTTGATGGAGAGCAAGAAAACAATTCCCCGTGCTTTCCAAGGGTTATGAGTCTTGAAGTAGAAAGAAAGAAAATGGGAAGCAAAACACAGAAATAGGAAAACAGGGTACAAAGGCAGAGGACTGACTTTGTATGCAATACTTTCAGATCAACACGTAGCCATGACACATGACACATGCTGAGAGGTCTTGGGCAAGACAGTCTCAAGTAGCTTATGCTATTTCCCTATGGGTTTTGTGAGCATCTATATGCTGTGGTTGCTTTGTTGGATGGTGATGTCACTCAGAAGGTAATTGCTTCCAGCTCAGAAGGTAATTGGTTCAGGCTGCCTTGTGGGACGTAGGCTGCATCTGTATGGAGAGGCCAAGTGCACCTGCTTTGCACTGGGGCAAGATGCTAGGACTGGTCCATGGCATCTCTTATTGAAGGACCTTGGCTAGTAGGATTATGAAAGGCATCTGCCTGAAGGCAGGTTTGAGTAGGGGCTGTCTCATTTTTGGATTCCATTTTTAATTTGCTTTTGTTACATATATTTTCAGTGACATATGTTGATACATTTTAAGTTATTGTAGTATATATATTTTTTACAAAGATAAGTTTGGATTGTATTCATTGTTGGTCATATTCAGAACAGACTCATTGAAATTAATGAGCATAACTAATTTAATTTCAGTGGGTTTACTCTAAGTAAAACTTAGGCCTCATCTGCACTATATATTTAAAGCAGTTTCATACCACTTTGAACAGTCATGGCTTCCCTCAAGGAATCCTGGGAGATGATAGATAGATGATAGATAGAGAGATAGATAGATAGATAGATAGATAGATAGATAGATAGATAGATAGATGATAGATAGATAGATGATAGATAGATAGATAGATAGATAGATAGATAGATAGATAGATAGATAGATGATATAGATAGATGATAGATTAGATAGATAGATAGATAGATAGATAGATAGATAGATAGATAGATGATAGATAGATAGATGATAGATGATAGATAGATAGATGATTGATAGATAGATGATGATAGATAGATGATAGATGATAGATGATAGATAGATAGATAGATAGATAGATAGATAGATAGATAGATGATAGATAGATAGATAGATAGATGATAGATAGATAGATAGATAGATAGATAGATAGATAGATAGATAGATAGATAGATATGAGAGAGAGAGAGAGAGAGAGAGAGAGAGAGCGCGTGCACCCTTCATCACAAGGGCTCAGGGCAGTTCTAAGAATAAACTAAAAGATAAAAACACAAGTACTTAAAACAAATCCAACTCAGTAATGACCACCGCCCCTTTCCCAGTGTAGTTTGTTAAAAGTGCTGGGAGTTGTTAGGAGACCCCTATTCCCCTCACAGAGTTACAATTTTCAGAACGGTTTAATAGTCAATCCCTCTTTGTGGCGAACTCTGAAGAGGTATGTGGAAATGGCATAAGAGTGGAGAGGAAGCACTGAGCAACAACTTACCTTGCCCCTTAGGCAGCAGTCTATGTAATACATGTTCCCTGCTTCTTGTCATCTCTTGAAATATACATGGGAAGGAGGAGGAACAAAATTAATGTAATCTGGACAAGAAACCCAGAAGGGACAATTTCAGCCCCCCCCCAAACTGCTTCACTTGTAAATGGGATGTGTATGACAATCATTAGCCCACTTTTCTGCCTTCTCCAACAACAACAAAAAGAGAGAGAGAAAGAAAGTCTGGCAAAGCTGTTTGGAGCCTGATTTACCTCAATTTATCAGATTATCCCCAAATTGAATAAATCTGAATTTACAGGGGACTGTTATTTGAAGGTAATTTTAGGTGGACAATGCAAATTAAATGGGAACACAAACAGCTGCAGGGTGGACAAGCCCACGGCCATCCTTCAAAATGCACACTTCTGCCAATTTAGTGATGAGTTCTTCATCCAAATAATTGAAACAAAAATGCACATAGCAGGGTAAAGTGTGCAAAAAGAACATGAAGCATATATTGATGACAATAAAATGAAAATGCCTTCTATTGGAGGAGATGGTTTGCAAAAACGTATAAGGCAAAATTGCATACAAGCATGTATATTAGGATAAAATGGCATGAACATGCTGGTGAATTTTCATGAGGTTTTTTTAAAACAAACAAACAAATGGAATGGAAATGTGGAGAACTGAATTTAAGATTAGAAAAAGTGAACTAGAGAGAAGCCTACATTGACAGATCTGCTCTTCCCTATTCCTGATTTTTCACTACTGGATCTGAGCGTGTTCTTGTTGCCATCCTCACTTCAAGCGTTGACCCTCCTCCACCACTGCCTAGATATCAATGGGGTTAACACAAGACAAAGATGCTACAGGAAGCAAACTTTCCCTTCACAGAGGCTGATGGCTTCACTACTTCCCTGGGTGGCTGTACTCAAATACAGACTGGTTTTGGTTTTTTGTCCCTGTGCCATGACGGTATGTTATCTGGATTCATATCTGCAAATGGCGAAGCAATATACATTACATATACTCAAGTTATAGTCAGTTGGAGCTGCTGAGCCACATGTAAATATATTATTGATTTTTCCCCCTTCCAGATGGTGCAATTCAGAAAAAAATTGTTTTTAAATTATGCCTTGCAGAGACGCTGAGAAGTGCTGCTAATAACAGGCATATTTCAAGTGAATACTGACCTGCTTTTCCTCCCCATCAAGCTAATGCGTCCAAAGTGCTGCCAGTATTTTGTATAAATTACCTGCATTGTAAGAACTTAAACTAGAGCCTCTGTTTCATTAGAGCTATTTAAGTACCATCTCTTCCCAACGGCTTATTTAGGTTTCCAGTGGAAGTCATAGATGGGTGCAGAAAACAATCCAGTCAAATTGCAGAGAGAGAGAGAGAGAGAGAGAGAGAGAGAATTCATTGCAATCTTAGCCCTAAAATTAAGCTGTGTTATTTTTTTACAGCAGCCCAAACTAAGTGCCTTTGCTTCGATTCAACAAGAAAGTAGAAAAATGAATGTTCATGCACTGGTCTGACATAGGCCTTGTTGAAAACGACTCTCCCTCTCTGCACATTACGAATGAAACTAGCTGCAAGCAGAAACAAGTATCCTTCCTAGGATTGCTCTCTGGAGCAAACCCTGACCTGACATCCTGTAGTATTATGCTAGAAGGGAATTTTACATAGAGAGTGCCAGAGGAAAGGAACACTCACTCTAAAAATTGCCTGCCTGCCCTGTCTGGTTAAGAAATGGAGGCTATGGCATTTGGCTCTGTTGGGGAATCAGCACCGTAGCATGGGGGGCAGCTAGGGGGGCCGTGGCCCCAGATACACATTTCTGAGGGGGCACTACCAGGCGCCCCCCATGACAGGCTCCCTCATTGAGGCCAGAACTGTAGGGAGGCAAGCCAAGCTGTGCCCTGTCTGGGCCCACGGGGCTTTGGGGCGGGCAGCGGTGCCTCCTCTGCATTGCCGCAAGGAGGATGCCGCCACTAGCACCAACAACCAAGGAGAGGCAAGAGGCTCCACCTGGATCAGAAGGGAGAGAGGCAGGAAGCAGAAGGGCAGCCTCATTCCTCGGGGTTGTGGCTCCACCACGGAGCAGCGGAAGGCAGATTGATCTAATGGGCAGGTGGACAGAGGCAACAGGTGAGGAGTCTGATGGAGCCGGGCTCTGTTCACCCTTTGTGCAGGCTCTGCACACATCCTGCAGGTGCATGCCTCCACCCCAGCTGCCCAGTCCACCAGGGGATGCGACACTTGCCCTGCCTTGCCCTGGGCACCGGCAACCCACGCTACACCATTGTGAGGAAGACTGTGCTCGCTTGGTTCTTTAGTAATCGATTACATTGGTATCACACCTCTATTCCAAGGAGCGCAAGATGGCATACCTGGTTCTCCCCCCACCCCATTTTTATTTTCACCTCAACCTTGTGACAAAGGTTAGGCTGAGAGATGGTGACTGGCCCATGGTCACCCAGTGAACTTCATAGCTGAGTGGGGATTGAAGCCCTGGTCCCCCAGGCTGTAGTGCAACGTTCTAACCTCTATACCACACGGACTCTACCCTTGCCCCTCTTATCTACCTTGTTCTTTATCCACCTTATTCTTTTTCTGATGACACCTCTGGATCTCTATAGCCACCAGGAATCTGATGGTGGGCATCAGGCCTTTGAGGCTGAAATCATTAGGCTTTGGAGGAGGAGTGTATCTAAGTAGCACATCTGTCACACCATCCCAGCTGGTGTGTAGACACGGACAAGGAGAGGTAATAGGCACTTAATCCTTAACAATTTCTTAATCCTCAGTGACCTTTAGTGCTCCTGTTATCTCAGAGATAAAGCCAGAAGGGCTGTTAGCTTCACTGCATGTCTTTGTGAAGAAGCACAGTGTCTAGCACGGGTTCTGAGCAAAACTATAAGGTGCAGGGTTTTCTGGAAGTGAAATACCAACAACATGTTCTGTGGAACAGCATTCCTGTTGAGATAAAATAGGCACCTGCTATCTGTACTTACCGGAAACAATTGAAGACATTTTTGTTTCGATAAGCTTTTCCAGCTGGATGAAAAGGCCTATGCTGTAGGTGTTTGTTTTGTACTGCTTTTAAGCTTATTTTCAGGGGTGGGGGTGATGTAAAAAAAAGTAAAACTATTTTTGGCTGTTTTATAGCATGTCTTTAAATCGCCTTGAAACATATGTATAAGGTGAAATAATAATAATAATAATAATAATAATAATAATAATAATAATAATAATAATAATAATAATATACTACAGTCATTCCATAATGGACATAAAGTTCAAAAGTGGATTAGTAGATAGAAAGATATCCAAAGTAAAAGAAACATTATTTTGCAGGTTTGGGCACTCTGCATGCAATATCAGCTCATCAGTATTAGAGACAGACTATCCATAGGCATTGATAATATTTTTATGGTCACTGGGTTAGCCTAGTAGGGATTCTCTGTCCCTCTGGGTTTGACAAAAGCTCAGCAGGACCTATCCCATCCTATATCTGTTGCAGTATTCCCTTTTCTCACACACAGTGATAGAACACCACTGTGGGCAGGGATGAAGAGAAAATGTGCTACTGAAGTCCACCATCAAGGTGAAAGAGACTGTCTGTCACATAATTCTAGTTTAATAATGAGTCCTTTCATTGCTAAGCGTCTGGAAAACCACATGCATGTTCCCCTTTGCGTTTGCACTGCTTCTGTCTATAAACATGAACAATTTGTAAATGAATATGACCATAAAATAAACTGATTTCATACATAGAAATTGAATGTGCGGTGATATTCACATATTCAACCATTCACTGACAATAACAGATTTTCCGTAAGCTCCCTTTCAGCTATTCTTAAAAGTAACCTGGATAGTACTACAGTGCAGTACAAGCATCCTTAAACAACTTTGTTCCACATTGACAGGATAAAAGGATGAAGAACTTCCTTAACATGCTATACAAAGAAAGAAAGAAAGAAAGAAAGAAAGAAAGAAAGAAAGAAAGAAAGAAAGAAAGAAAGAAAGTCAAAGTTACCTGGATCAAACATGAATGATCTGATATATTACTTGAGGCGTGCCATATTTTAAAAATAGTGATTTGGGAGTTTCAGCTGGGAAATGGGTTATAAATCCCAGTCATAAAGAAACAAATGCCACAGCCTCCTCACCATTTGTGAAGTAAAGCAGGAATGAGGAATTTGTGGCCCAACAGATGTAAACTGACTATAACTCCCATCATCCCTGATTGTTGGCAACACTATCTGGGGCTTGTGGGAGTGGGGACTCCAAGAACACCTGGAGAAAAACAAGTCCCCCATCCCCAGATTTAAAATGTTATCCATTTTGAGCATTTTTCAGAATGGGTCTAACATTACAGTGGTACCTTGAGTTACAGACGCTTCAGGTTACAGACGCTTCAGGTTATAGTCTCTGCTAATCCAGAAATAGTACCTTGGGTTAAGAACTTTGCTTCAGGATGAGAACAGAAATCATGCGGCGGCGGCGCGGCAGCAGTGGGAGGCCCCATTAGCTAAAGTGGTACCTCAGGTTCAGAACAGTTTCAGGTTAAGAACAGACCTCCAGAACGAATTAAGTTCTTAACCTGAGGTACCACTGTATTTCCAAGGATCCCCATATCTTTGTCCTGGCTATGAGCCATATACTTCTCAAACCAGGACCCAGTGTATAGAAGAATCATACAGGTGTAGCCTCATGTATATGGCTTTCCCCTTTCCCTCACATTTATTTTGTCACGTATGCCTCAGAACAGGGGTAGCCCAGGTGGCATCCTCTAGATCTTGTGGACTCCAGTTCCCACCATCACCACGCAGCATGGTCAGCGGTCAGGGATGATGGCTTTTGTAGTCTAACAGTATCTGGAGATACCAGGTTGGACATTCCTGCATTTGCATATGTATCTGTATATGCCCAGTACTCTTCCAAAGCACTGTTTTAGGATTTTATCTTATATAGATTACAGTGGTGCCTCGCAAGACGAAAAGAATCCATTCCGCAAGTCTCTTCGTCTAGCAGTTTTTTCATCTTGCGAAGCAAGCCCATTGACTGCTTAGCGGATTAGCGCTATTAGCGGTTTAGCTGCTTTTAGTGGCTTTTAGCGGCTTATCGGGTTAGCGGATAAGCGGCTTAGAAAAGGGGGGGGAGGAAAAAAACCCGCAGGAACTCGCAAGACATTTTCATCTTGTGAAGCAAGCCCATAGGAAATTCGTTTTGCGAAGCACCTCCAAAACGGAAAACTCTTTCGTCTAGCGAGTTTTCCGTCTTGCAAGGCATTCGTCTTGCGGGGCACCACTGTATTTGGTGCTGTTGTTACTGTTTTCAATCCTTTCCTTCTTTTTTTGATGGGGGAAAGCTCACAGGACATCAGATGTATACATGCACATTTTGGTAACTATTCCAAACACTGGTTGGAATAGTTATATGGTCTCAGTGTTGCAGCGTGTGTCAGAGATCACTATTAAGGGTCAAGTACCTGGTTGCCGTGGTATAAGGGACATGGGTGGTGCTGTGGGTTAAACCACAGAGCCTAGGACTTGCTGATCAGATGGTCGGCGGTTCGAATCCCCACAACAGGGTGAGCTCCCGTTGCTCAGTCCTTGCTCCTGCCAACCTAGCAGTTCGAAAGCATGTCAAAGTGCAAGTAGATAAATAGGCACCGCTCTGGCAGGAAGGTAAATGGTGTTTCCGTGTGCTGCTCTGGTTCGCCAGAAGTGGCTTAGTCATGCTGGCCACATGACTGTATGCCAGCTCCCTCGGCCAATAAAGCGAGATGAGTGCCACAACCCCAGAGTCGGTCACGACTGGACCTAATGGTCAGGGGTTACCTTTACCTTACCTGGTTGCCACAGAACTAGGCTATTTCTGCATTGAGTTCCTGGCAGATGGCAAGTGAAAATGCCCATGTGTTAAAAACTGGCCGACACACTGATGCTTAGAAAAGTAAATGGCCTCAGACCTGCCTAAAGAAAATTCTGATGGAACAAGCAAGTAAAGGGACAGGAGGTATTTCTGGAACTAGTATGGACAATCTTATGTAACAGGAGGCGAGGCTGGTTATATACAGTAATTTCTGAAGGTTGAGTGAGAGAGAAATACACCCATCAGAGTTATACATGGCAACTCCTTTCCATTACAGTGGTACCTCAGGTTAAGAACTTAATTCGTTCCAGAGGTCCGTTCTTAACCTGAAAGTGTTCTTAACCTGAAGCACCACTTTAGCTAATGGGGCCTTGTGCTGCTGCTGCCACGCCACTGGAGCACAATTTCTGTTCTCATCCTGAAGCAAAGTTCTTAACCCAAGGTAATATTTCTGGGTTAGCGGAGTCTGTAACCTGAAGCGTCTGTAACCTGAAGCGTATGCAACCCGAGGTACCACTGCATTTTTATTTATATGCATTGCTACACATGGATCACAGAAATGAACTTAATATTAGCAACTGAAATCTGGGCTGAGGGATGTTATATTCAAAACTGGGAATATAGTGAATCAGCCCCACAGGCACTCTCTCTGGGGTTACAGAGGTCTGGCATACACCAAGGATATTTAATTTAGCTCCATTGTCTGGCTCTGAAAATTGACACGGGTTGGCTTTCTTTGGGGCTCACTCTGAGCTACTTTAACTTGGATGAACACTACCCTGCATCTTCTATTGTTGGCACACCCAGGGTTTGTTCTACTTCGTGTCAGTTGAAATCAATCAGAACATTCCCACTGGCTTTAGTGGGAGCTGGAGTCAGCCTTTAATCGCTATGTTTTATTCATCAGAGCGTAGGAAGATGCAAGAGCCTTGAACTCATTTCAGCTGACCTGATATTCCTTATATCACCAAAGCTGGTAGACGCGCTCCACCTGCCTCCAAATTGCAATTCTGAAAAGCCAAAGTTCTCCAAGGTGATGTGTAGGATTAAAATAAAAAGCAGATTTGGAACAAAAATGAGGTGTGAGCACAAAGTCACCTTCTAGAGGGCATTCATGAACAAAAGTCTACTAGCCAACCATGCCATTCATCACTTTGAGGCTTTGACATTTAATCCGTCCATCCGTCCGTTTTATTTATTTGTTTGTTTGTTTGTTTGTTTGTTTGTTTAACTAATTTACAGCAGAGAGAAGCCACATGGAAGTGCTCAACTCTGTTGATTAACATGGTAAGCTGCAACAAACTAGTCTTGCACCAGCCTTTGCATATGTGTGCTGCACACAAACAGCAGCGTAGGAATATACAGGAACCAGAAAGGCTATTTTGCCTCTCTCTTTTTCAGAAACTTGCTGATGTGGACATAAATGAATATATGCATGATGGTGGTGATGGTTCTTCTGAAGCTAATCCAATATCTCTCATTCCTCCTCCCTTTTTTTCAGAATAAAAATGAAAATATTCTGAAGTTTCACCACCACAGGCCCTCTCTCCCTTATCAAACTTTTGTGTGTTCAAATTTAGTGACTATAAATCTTGGGGAAAGTATGAAAGAACGGATTACATTATGGAAAGAAGGGCAATGAGCATATACAGGATTTATTTTTTTAAAGCATAATATGTATTGATCTGGGACAGAATGGATGGTAGGTAGTCTACAAAGGCATTTTAGGAAATTCCATAACAGTCTCCATTCTGGACATTTCACCTGATGGATCTTCCTGGATCAATATGTGTCACTGCATGAAATGAGGCTTTTCAATAAACTGCATCTTACAGTGTCCCAATATTCCTCACTCAGATTTAGGGGAGTAGGACTATTGGGCCCTGGCCAAAATTTTCTAAATGTGGAAATGGTTGTGGCAATTCTCTTTCATCCTTAGCACAATATCTTCAGGATGTGGATGATTTCATTTCAGAGACAGCAACAACAATGAACAAAAAAAATGAATGAATGTAAAGTTCTCTGGGACTTCCTTTCCCATGGAAGTGGAAGAAAAGAAACTGTCCCACATCATGAATAAAATAGCCCATATTTATACATCTCAATCAAAAAGGAAGAAAAGGGAGAGGACTAGGAAGTGAAACCAAGTTACACTTGGCTTAGAATGGTGACCATGCTTTACATTCCCTGCTTTGTCCAAGAAGAATAGATTCATTTAATTCTTAAAGAGTTCTTTACCCATATCATCCAGTCACATTTTGAACAACCCCCCCACACCTCTTTTCTCACCCTCCTCCCTTCTCTCTTTCAACTGCTAAGGACAAATGTCTTAAACACAAGCTGATAAGGAACTGTTCGGAAACATCTGAAACAGAGAAAACTCAGGCATACGGCTATATAGACAAGTACCCCTTGAAACACAGGATTTCAAGATGATAATTTGGTACCTTCTCAAACTGGGCCATCTTTGTGTGTTTACTTAGAAGTAAAAGTATGACTGTGTTCAATAAGCTTACTTCCAGGGACTCGTAGAAAGGGTTGCAGCTGGGCAAAGCAGTGTGTGTGTGTGTGTGTGTGTGTGTGTGTGTGTGTGTGTGATGATGATGATGATGGGGAGACTCCAAAGCTGCTGTATCGTCACATCCTATTTGGAAACATAACAGAAGAATGAGGAGAATTAGGAACCTTTGTGTCTAGCAGAGCATCCTCTTTTGGCCTCCACTGCTGGCAGTACATCTACACATGCAGAGCTTTCTGCAGGTGTACTGTGCCTGTGTCCTGTGTCCTGTTCCTGTGTCCTGTCACTGTAAGTGCTTCCCCACTGGCAGGACAGCATTTATGCCACATTCTATAAGCCTTCAGCCAACTGAATGCTGATTGTAGGGTTTCAGCTGTAACTGTCACCAACTGCACTCCGTAAAATAATTCATATGCTAGTAAATTGGGGGCATAAGTGCCAGAAACTTTAAAATATGATCTGCTAAATGGTTTCTGCACCTTTATTATGAAAAGTATACTGTGAGTTTAACAGCATTGTTATTAGGCAAAGAAAACATGTTTTCAAATGCATTTTCAACACTTCAGTGCCTTACTGACTTCCATGTAAAAATTTCAATGCAGATTCTATTACAAAATCAGTGACTTCAAAACCAACTTTAAGGTGTCTGTCAATAAAAACAGTAACATTTTGTGTTCCTACATTGTGTGAATGTTCAGTGAACAAATGCTCCACCAAACAATGTTCCATGTAATTTATCATTACTCTACCTTTGGTAAATACTACTGTCAGCTCTGCTAAATACCTCTGCATTTGATTGCTGATATTCTTGTTTCCCTTTATGTTACTCAGTATATTAACTCTCAGCTTGTAATAAGCTCACAGCAGTCGAAGACCTCTCTTTTTTTAAATCTGATGAGTCTTGATGACTTGAATAACTTGGTCTAATTAGCTCTAATTGTTTTCTCTCTGTGATAAGAATAAATTGGTTAGATACATCACAGTTAACATGCTTTAGGAATAAAATAAATAGTGAATGGTTTGGGCAATAAATGATGACATATGGAGATTTTCACTTCAAGGCTTACAGCAGTAATCCAGCAAAATGGCCAAACTAATTACCACCACCACCACCACAAATGATGTTGTTACAAGGAAAGAAGACAGGTTGTTGGTTATTAAATGATAAAAGTAGCTGTATTCAGATCTATACCCACATTTGTTTTTATGGAATGGAGCTGCATCACTTTGGCCCCATATTGCAGATTCTCTCTGGAAGCAGGTTCATACATCCATGTTTGTCACTTGACTGCATATGTGAACAGACACCAAAGAATTAACACTGCGGACAGAACATTAATGCTTCCTTACATTGGCTCAAATGCATGTTTTTGAATGAAGTCAATCCCATGTCCTGCTGCCAGGCCTTATGGTCTGATTCACACTAGCATGTCCCTCATTTGATGGCTGTGTGCATGAATGACCCATCCCAGAAGGTATCTGTATTGTTAGCAAGTCCAGCATCACACCTGACATACCTGGGCAGCTGCAGGGGCCCACACCCCCCCTCCATGGCTCAAAGGGAGTGACATACCCTTCTGGTATCGCCACTGAGATCTGCCACCTCTTCAGGTGCCTGGCAGCACTAGAGACACCAATTATCCTCTCCCTAACATCAGCAGTGGTGCAGTCATGGGATGGGAGCCAAGGCACTTTGGCTTGTCCACTTTGTTCCCATTTTATTCCACCACCATTGCTACAAGGTAAGGCTATCCAGGGGGGAAGGTGTGGTTGCTGGCTGCAGCACTTCAAGAATATGAAACTGGAATGCGTGGGGGGCATCACTGGGGGCTCAAGTTGGTACAGGGGACTAACAGTGTCAGTTCCCCCACCAGCCATCTTTGATTCTCTATCTGACATGAAACACATTGTCCAGTTCTTCTTTAAAAAGCAACTGTCTTTTAGATGCTCTCCCACTGACACATGTGTAAACCCAACTCTCATTGAAATCACCCAAACACATATGTGAGATGCTTACATGGTCTCCTGTCCATGCAGATGTTCTTCAGGGATATTTGGGTCCCTTTTGACCTTTTGATGTTATTTTCATGGGGAATATCCAATCTATGGATTGGAATTCACCACAAACAAGTTAGCATTGACAAATGAGGAAAGTGCAAACTTTCCACAACTAATTGGGGGCTGGCTGATGAAAGTACAGCACACTGACAAAATGATTAAACTGACCAAATTGATTAGGACAAGAGAAGGCTGGCAAAGTCATAAAGATAATAAAATAAAATAGTCTTCTGATTTGGCGTAAGACAACCAAGAGCATTTTCAATATAGTATTTTCCATTGTTTTGCTCCCGACAATATAACTTTATTCTGCTTGCTTTAGTTTTAATTATAATTTTTTGCTTTTGGGGTTTCTCTCTGTCATGAACATTATATTGCTTGTTGTACATTCTTGATGCATTGTTTGAATCTCTATATATGATTCTAATTTTGAAGCTCACAACACTGGGAGAAAACAACAAAACAGCCTTTTCTCTACCACCACAGCCTGCTTCTATCAAACTATTCCTAGTAAAGCTAATTATTCATTTACATGTAATAATTGCAAAACAATGTAAGCTATTGTTAATTTTGTTCTGTTAATTTAATGAATACGTTGAAATATGCTATTTAAATTTAAACATGCTTAATCTTCATTATTACCCCCTGCTCAAGACATTATGGATCACTCTCAGTAGGATAAAGCCTTAATTTTAGATTAAAAATAAAAATTAACTGAGATAAAAAAATGAGGCTTACTAGTAACATTGGCTACTGCAACATACTGCCCATAGGACTGTCTAGAAATTTCAGATATTGCAGGATATGGTGGCTCAGTCCTTGATTATAGTGAAGTACCACACATGAACAGACTATCCCTTGGCTCCTTGATCACACTTTAAGGTGTTGGCTTTGATATTTAATGCCCATGTTACATTAAAGCTAAGATGGCCTCGGCTCATTGAATGCCTGGGTTAAGAACTTCCTGGGAGCTGCTGCTGTGAGTTTCCTGGAGGAAGAGTAGGATGTATATTTAAATAATAATAACAGTAAATAGGCTGCACAGTGTACTGTAAATGACTGGCTATCTAGAGGGATAGTGGGGGTGTGCTCTTGGAAAACACACCTGTCTTGCTAAGCCTTCCAACAAAGCTGTAACTGGAAAAATAATCTTCGAACCTCATTATATTCAGCAGCGGCTAGAGAAATGATTTGCTAGGCAATTCTACAAGCAAACACTGTGTCATGATATCAAAGGGAGGGGAACTGCTATAGGGAGGTGTGGCAGTGGGGGTCAGGGGTTGCCACAGACAAGATCATGTAAATTTAAGGTTGGTGACTGGATAGTCAGCCTTGCTGACATCAGAAGCCACAGCCCATGCCAGGGAACTTGCACAGTGTTGGCTGAAGCACCCCACACCTCCACCACCATCCTAGCACTGAAATATGAGGATTCCTTTCTCTCCTTAAACAGACAGCGGCTGCCAGCAGTTATACTGAGCTAGCCACTGTGTTGTGTTTCTTTCTGTTCCATGATTAGTTAAGTTGAACATGCAAAGCTGTCTTATGCCAAATCAGAGCCAAACCACTGGTTTGTCCTCTAAGCCAGGGTAGACAACGTGGCATAGCTGTCAAGTGTCCCTTATTTGAAGGGACAGTCCCTTATTCCAGCGCCATGTCCCACTGCTGTCCCTTATTGATAGATGTCCCTTAAATGTCCCTTAAATGATGTCCCTGAAATTTCAAAGGAAGCAGCTCCTCTCCCTCCCTCCCTGCCGGCCAGGGAGGAGGGAGGCTCCAACTGTGTTCCTTGGCTGTGTTGCTCACCCAATAAGAAATCTAAGAACGACTGGGGGTGGAGCTTGCATGCCTTGTGTGTGGCTAGTTAATGCAAGCTGAGGGGGGTTTTGAATGCTGGACGCCATTTTGTTGCACGTGCTGCTGCAAACTTTGCAGTGCAAAGCCAGGCTGGGGAGCCATCTTAAGTTGAGGCTGCATAGGCCTTGTGGTGCATGTGATTCAAATTCTATTCAGTTGAACCTCTGGTTACAAAGTTGGTTGGACAGTGTTCTCGAAGCTACCAGCATGAGTTTGACCAGACTGCAGGAGGACAGGAAGACTGGAGTGCCTGGAACAGGTGAGGCTGCAGGTCCCTTATTTTGGCTGCTGGTCCCTTATTTTCAAGGCTGCTGGTCCCTTATTTTCAAATCTGTAAGTTGACAGCTATGCAACGTGGTGCTCTCTAGATCATCTCCAATGATCTCAGGCAGTACTGCCAAGGGGCAGGGAGGGGCAGGCTTGTACTCCAACAAGACCTGGAGGGCACCATGTTGGATGTCCCTGTTCTAGCCCAATGTGCACTCAAACTGGCAGCATCTCTCCAGCCTCTGATTAGCTCTTTTCCAGCCCAACAGCTGGAGATACATTCAGCCAGACCAGGGGGTTTCCATATACAGCACACGTTCTATACCCCTGACCTGCAGCACCTCCCAGCACCCAATTGGACCAGACTTGCAGCGAGCCACAGAGTTTATGCATCCATCCCGCTTTTGACAGCTGTTACTTAACACTATATTTAAAACGAGCTGCTTCTCCAAACACATTTTCTTGAATGTGCTGCCAAGGATGAACAGAAGGTGTGAACAAAAAGATCCAAGAAAATGGTTTTATTTGTCGAGTTATGGAAAGATTTCAGGTATTCCGCCAACTATCATTCCCATCCTGATTCTCTCTCTTTCACCCACCGACACCCCCACACTCCCCTTTTCCCATTTTTGACTGATGAACACCAACAAAGATCATATTAATCCTGTGAAGTTTAATTTCAGCCTCTTTTACAGAGCTGTCCTGGGGAGTCATGTATTTGTATTCCTGCTCAATGGGGTTTTTAATAATGCAGTTATCAGAATTGAGTGCCAAGACACCCAAGACTCCTAAGTGCTATGTATTTCTGAAAAATTGAGGGCTTTGTGATGGCTATAGAAAGTTGGGAATGATTTGTAGCGCAATCAGGTTCACGCAAAAGGACAAAAAAAGGGCTTCGTAGCAGCACATAATGCATTTCAAGAATAAGAAGGGAGGAGAGAAGGTTTGGGGAAAGGAAAAAAAGGCCACCATTTTCAAACTGCTTAGTGACCATGTTCACCTTCATAGTACAGTACTGTACTACATCAGGCTGTATTTTTGTTGTTGTTGTTCAAACCAGGATTGGCAAACCTACACCCTTCAATATGTTATCAGGCTCCAACTCTCAGGAGCCCCAGGTAGCATGGTCAATGGTCAGAGATGGCGGAAGTTGGTCACAACATCTGGTGAGCCACAGGTTCTCCATCTTTGGTTTGAGATGTTGTTGGACTACAACTTTCATCATCCCTGTCCATTGGCCATATTAGCCACAGCACATGGGAGTTGGAGTCCAACAACATTTGGAAGGCCACAGATTCCGCATCCCTTGACAACACCCTGTAGATTTTTAGTTTACAGATTTCAGGTCAAGTCAAGAAAGCCATTGTGGCTTCATCACGGAATTCAGCATTATCTGCTGGCTTTGGATAACACAAGGAAGGAAAAGCCATTTTTCACTAGAGTTGCCACCTTTATGGTTAGTCTCCTATCCTTTTCATAGCTGCATGACAGGAAGAAATGAAATAGTGGAAGCTTGTTCCAGAGTGAAACCCTGTATTCAAGTAGCTTCCCCATCAAAACTGCAATATGAAGGCCCACCGATTAATGGGGGAACATTAATTGATTCATCTAGTGATTAATTCTAGCATTGCTAATATTCTGTTATTTTTTAAAAATCCAAACAGGTAATGGAACCTTTCTGAAAAAACTATGCTTTTGTTCATGCTTCTGCAACATCGATAAAAAGAACACACTCACAGCAACCTAATCAGACTCAAGTTCTGTGAAAACACTGTTCCAATTCACCAGACAGTGACTAAATACTACAAGATATATTTTCAGGAGGAATGCAATTCTCTGTGCTGGCTAGGAATTGACTAGATGGCCTCATAATAGTTCTTCTGCATCTCTACATTATACTATTTCAATGCTAAGTCATAAATCATGCTCAAGACAGATTTATATGTTTGCTGCCATGAACCTCTGAAGTGAAGCCAGGAAGCTGCAACACCACAGTGAAACCTTAATAGTCTCCATTCCCACCCCTTAATCTTTCACTAGCAGGGCTGGGGGGGGGGGGATGCCAAGTAAAGCAGAAGCCAACAGTTCATAACTGCATTAGCGTGGCCAACAGTCAAAGAGCAGGAGGGCAAATGAAAACAGCTAAAACTAAAACAAATAATGGACTGAAATTGTGAAAGGTGGCAAAAGGAAGTACAGAGTGGCTGGTGTATTCAAATCATTGCAGCTTCTAGATAAGGCCGCCAACCATTTAAGATCTGTAGGGCTATGAAACATTGCTTCCCATATATTCAGGGTGATCTGCAATGGTGACTGATGCCCGTTGGGACTGATAGGAAGCACGCAGGGAGGCAAACAGTAGGTGGTCTGGAGACTATGAAAGGTCGAGCCAAGGAATCCTACTTCTGCCCCCATTTCCCTCCCTGGTGAGTTATGCTAGGGCAAGATTCATGCTGAGGAGGAATTCCAGTTCCATGACTGTCTTTTTTCCACTGGCTTCATGCTGAGGAGGAAGCAGACAGCCAGGACCACACTCTGGACTGGTTGTAAGAAGGCAGGGGGAAGGAATCAAGACTGATGTTGGTGGGGCAGTGCCCCATTTCCCCTAATGGGCCACTGATGTTCGATGTTCCCTCTGCCCCCGGAGCAGCCACAGCTAACATCCACATATTTGGGATAAGGAGGCAAGAATGTGACATCCATAGAAATATAGGAAGCTGCCATGCAGCAAGTCAGACCACTGGTGCACTCTTGTTTACATCAGGAGTGGGGGACCTTTTCAAGCCTGAGGGCTGCATTCCCTCTTGGCCAATCCTTGTGAGGAAGGGCACACTCCAGCAGTGGGCATGACCAATAAAAATGTAGGTGTGGCCAGCACACACGCACCATTCAACTACACCAGGCTTCCTCAAACTCGGGCCCTCCTGATGATTTTGGCCTACAACTCCCATGATCCCTAGCTAGCAGGACCAGTGGTCAGGGCTGATGGGAACTGTAGTCTCAAAACAGCTGGAGGGCCAAGTTTGAGGAAGCCTGAACTACACATCAAACTACATGGCCTCCTCCCTACGACTCAGTTGTTTCTCAACTAGTCTCCAAGGCTAGGGCTGATGGGAGTTAAGAACATCAGAAGAACCTGATGGATCAGGCTAAAGGCCCATCTAATTCTGCATCCTATTCTTACAGTGGCCAACCAGATGCCTGTGGGAAACCTGCCAGCAGAACCTGAGCACAAGAACCCTCTCCCCTCCCACAGCTTCCAGCAAACGGTATTCAAAGGCATACTGTTTCAACCATGGAGGCAGAATGTAGCCATGATGGCTAGCAGCCATGGACAGCCATACCCTCTATGAATTTGTCTAATCCAAGTTGGTGGCCATCTCTGCCTCCTGTGGGAGGGAGTTCTATAGTTTATCAATGCGCTGTGTGAAGAAGTACTTTCCTTTATCAATAATAATAATAATAATAATAATAATAATTTATTTATACCCCGCCCATCTGGCTGGGTTTCCCCAGCCACTCTGGGCGGCTTCCAACAAAATATTAAAATACAATAGTCTATTAAACATTAAAAACTTCCCTAAACAGGGCTGCCTTCAGATGTCTTCTAAAAGTCTGGTAGTTGTTTTTCTCTTTGACATCTGGTGGAGGGCGTTCCATAGGGCAGGCGAGAAGGCCCTCTGCCTGGTTTCCTGTAACCTCACTTCTCGCAGCGAGGGAACCACCAGAAGGCCCTCGGCGCTGGACCTCAGTGTCCGGGTAGAGCAATGGGGGTGGAGACACTCCTTCAGGTATACTAGACCGAGGCCGTTTAGGCCTTTAAAGGTCAGCACCAACACTTTGAATTATACCAGGAATTTTTTCATAGGGAAATCATTGCCTATCTACCTCAAATAACTACTGATTTACAAGATTCCAATTCGGTTTTGAAACTTTTTAACCTTCTTATAACAAACCTTACCACTTTTTTTACATCACCTCCTCAAAAGGCGAAAGTGGCGCATTGCAGTACTGGGGCCCCTTGGTTTAACACCTCTTGCAAACAAGCAAGATCCCTTCTTCATTCTATCTATAATGAATACAAAAACTCTAATGCCCAGGCTCTACCACCCTCCTATTTACAAGCCAAAAGAGCATACAAACAGACTTTAAAGCTGGCCAAACACGAGTGGTACCAAAAGCGCTGGCGAGCCTTGATTGCGGCCTCTAGATCCCGCAGACCACAGGAATTTTGGGCTCTGATAAACAAAAGAGGAAGGAAGTACCCACTGGCGATTATCCCTGCGCCCACATGGGAACAATTCTTGAGTAAATATTTCTCTTTGGCAGAGGAATCCAACTCACCCACGGAATTCCGAGCCGACCATCTACCTTTGTGGCCCTCTACTGACCCAGAACTGATAATGGACTTGATACTAGATCTGAAAACGGGCAAAGCCCCTGGGCCGGATCTAGTCCCTGCTGAGGCTATTGTTGCGCAACCGAGGTGGTGGGCCGAAACTCTGGCCAAAGTCTTTGATGCAATTAATTCTACGGGGCTTATCCCTAGGTCATGGAAGGAGGCCGTGATCATACCAGTCCATAAAAAGGGTCCCCCTGCTGACCCAGAGAACTATCGGAACATCGGCCTTTTGTCTATCATCAGGAAAATCTATGCAAAATTTTTGCTGTCTAAGCTGTCCCATTGGGCATACGACTCAAATTTGATTGGCCATGAGCAAGCGGGCTTTAGGAACAATTATTCGACCACTGACCATATGGTAATTATGTATCATCTTGCCAGAAAATATTCTGCCCCGAGTCGGGGGCGCTTATGTGTCGCTTTCATAGACTTAAAGGCTGCCTTCGACAGTATTCCAAGAAACTGTCTATGGAAGAAATTAGAGAGATGGGGCATAGATAGAAGGCTGTTATGGCTTATAACCCAATTACACCACGGGTCGTCGGCTAGAGTGAGACTCACTCCGGCGGGAAACCTATCCAATGAGGTCCCAATAAATAGAGGAGTGCGCCAAGGCTGCATTTTGGCCCCACTCCTCTTCAACTTGTTTATTAGCGACATGAAGCTCTTTCTGAGTGAGTCTCAAGCCAACATTCATGCCCCCCGCCTAGCTGATTTTCGCTGCCCTCTGCTTTTATATGCTGACGATGCAGCGATCCTTTCCTACTCTAGAGTCGGTTTATGCAGAGCTCTAAAGGTTTTTGCGGCTTATTGCAAACTCAACCATCTGACAATTAATCATGGAAAATCTAAAGTACTGGTCTTTACCGGGTCTCGGAAAACTTACAGCTGGAAGTTAGATGGAGTCCAATTAGAACAGGTTTTCAAATTTAAATACCTGGGAGTCTTTTTTCACTACAACCTAAGCTGGAAGCCACAGATACAGTATTTACTGAACAAAGGGAAAACAATACTTTACACTCTACTCCAATTTTTTGCGGTCGACGGAGCCTCCCACATCCCTTCTGCATTGAAGGTGTACCACGCAAAAGTGGTTTCCACCCTCTGTTATGCTGCCCCGCTCTGGGCCCCAGGGTCCAATTTAACATCGCTGGGGACATTGCAGAATCAGTTTCTCCGTCGCCTCCTGAAACTCCCCATGTGTGTGAGCAATGCAGCCATACATCTGGAGTTAAGGATTGCATCACTGGAGACTGTCATCTGGAAGCGAGTCTTTGGCTATTGGCTGTCCAGCTGGCATAGGCTTCCTGACCACTACCTCTTTCAGTGCCTCTGGCGGGATGACTTTGTTAATCCGTGGGTAGGAAAAATCCATGCCAAACTTCTGAGCATCGGAATTTCCCCAGCGGACTCCTTAAAGATGAACCTACGCTCAGCCAAAAGCCTTATCGAGCAAAGATTAGCAGACATTGAAAATCAACACAACCTCTCCAGGGGTGGGGGTGTCTGCTCCCCCAGGTATCACGGAATAACCCCACCACTTGGCCTTCCATCATACATGTCATCTCTTTCATCTGTACCACACCGACTTGCATTTATTCGTGCAAGGTTCAATGTTTTTCCATCGAACCTGCTGAGCCACAGATTTTCCAAGGGTTTGGTGTCTCCGCTATGCAAGTGTGACGGGAAAACAGTTGAATCTCTTCCACATATAATGTTCAACTGTCCCTTACATAGCATAGCCAGGACTAAATTCCTGGGTCCTGCTTTACTGCGCTTGGTTGGCAGGCCTGTTGTGTCACATGCCGCACTGCTTTTGCAGGATACAGATCCTTCTGTAACTCTGCAGGTGGCGAGATTCCTGAATGCGGTTATCTCACACACAAAAACCACCCAAAAACAACAACAACAACAAAAACTAATCGGACAGTTATGATGAGAGTGCACGACGGATCTCGTCTCCAGTTCTCCTTTTTCTGTGAACCGTCCCTTGGATCTTTCCGGGCCCCAAGCTGTTATTTGTCACTGCTCAATGACCCACCCTTGCATCGTGGTGTTCCCCTTCTGTTGCTAGATGTATTGGTTTTTATGCTTCTGTGCTTTTATGTTTGTACATATTTTATGGGCTAATAGCCGTAAATAAAAATTTGAATTTGAATTTGAACACTTTGAATTGTGCTCGGAAACGTAATGGGAGCCAGGGTAGGTCTTTCAAGACTGGTGTAGGTCTTTCAAGACTGGTCTCGGCAACCGCTCCCAGTCACCAGTCTAGCTGCCGCATTCTTGAATCTTTTGACATCCAGTTTCAATGGATGTCCACGAGTTCTGGTATTATAAACAGATCCCATTTCTCTACCACTTCCTCCATAGCATGCATAATTTTATAGACTTCTATCATGTCACCTCTTACCTGCCTTTTCCGTCAAATAAAAAATCTCAAACACTTTCCCCACAGGGGATTTGCTCCATCTAGTCATAGTGCAGTATAATCTGGAGGGCGAAAAGCTCCCCACTCCTGCTGCAGATGAACTAACAGCCCTTCTCAGGAGAGTTCCATATGCCTGGCATCCATATGACTAGATAAGCACTAGGTTTGGGGCTAACTAGGTTGTATAAAATCTGCCTTGAAGAAAATGAACCTATTTAGTCTGAACTATGGTTCTAACAGGTTTTGCGCTGACAAGAGTACTTAAGGGAAAAGGGCTTGAGAAAAGGTCCTTGTACAAACTAAATTAACAACAGCCGTGGGTAGGAAACAAATCTGTCAGAGACCCTTATCAGTTCAAGAGGGTACTTACATCTGGACTGCAACAAATCTGGGGTTCAAGATCAAGACCTGAAATAGATAGTTAGCTTCACAACTTACCGTATTTTTCCCTCTATAACACGCAGATTTTTTCTCCTAAAAAGGAAGGGGAAATGTCTGTGCGTGTTATAGAGCGAATGTGTGGTCCCTGGAGCCGAAAAATCAGGCAAAAAATCAAATCGCGGCGCTGCACGGAGAAGCGAAACCTGAAAAGAGGAAGTGGCTGCTTTCCTGCATTCTGCCTCAGGGTCTTACTGCCCACCCTCCTCTGTTTCGTTGCTGTGTTTGCTGAAACAGAACAAAGAGCAGGGAAAGCCCCTCCCCTCCAGGCAAGCAGAGGGGAATTCCTCTCTGTGCTGCTGGGGGAGAGGGAGCGAGAGGGGGGAAGGGAGAGAGAGAGGGGGGAGGGGGAGGGAGAGAGAGGGGGGAGGGGGAGAGAGAGGGGGAGGGGGAGAGAGAGGGGGAGGGAGGGAGGGAGGGAGAGGGAGAGGGAGAGGGAGAGAGAGAGAGAGAGAGAGAGGGAGGGAGAGAGAGAGAGAAATGGCTGGCTTGGGTGGGGGGAAACTTTTGCCTTTCTTTCCTCCCTCCCGTTAAATCCCTCTCCTGCATTCTTAGCCAGCTGCTTCTCTGCACACCCCTCTCATGTCCCTTCTTTGTTTTTCCTTCGCTCCCCACTTAAAATGTGGTTACAAAGCATAGATCCACATGGATCCTCAGGATCTTTGCATTGGGTCACCCCAAATTCACCATCAGATCACATAGCATGTCCATGGCTACAGCCTGCAACAAAAAAATCACGCACCCACTGTTGCCTGGGGCTGCAATGGTGCAAAAATGTGGTTACAAAGCATGGATCCACAGGGATTCTCAGGATTTTTGCATTGGATCACCCCAAATTCACCATCAGATCACATGTCTGTGGCCACAGCATGAAGCCCAAAAATGATACATCCACTGTTTCATTCAGAATGTTTTTTCCCTTGTTTTCCTCCTCTAAAAACGATGTGCGTGTTATGGTCAGGTGCGTGTTATAGAGCGAAAAATATGGTAGCTGATGGTATCCAGTGATAAATAGTAGTCCATAAGGTTTTCAAGCAGCACCTTTGGGGATAAAAAGTAGCCAGGGAAAGGTGATTTCAGGGTGTTTCAGATTAGGGCCCTGCAGCTGCCTTTTCTTGAGAATAAAAGTGCCCGTTTTAAGCACTAAAGAAAAAAGAAGGGGGGAGCACAAATAATGTAATATGCAGTTTGGCCCTTGGCTGTTTCTTGTGGTGTAACATCAAATTATACTCAGCATTTCAAATGACTAATTTTTATGTTAATTAACAGCATGCCACAAATTCCCTCATGCCTAATGGATGGGGATTGGAAAAAGCAGCCCTCAAGATATTACACATTACAGTCTTCGTTGTTTTTCACTGTGTTCTGAATAGCATATTCTTTGTTTTTGTTTTTTTAATGCCGATTTGTATGATTGAATTGATTGGAGACTGGGACTTTCAGTTCTGCAGATATAAAGAAAGGGGTTGTCAGTCGCCGGGGCAACAACAGCAATTTCTAAGTTGTCACTTTCGCTGGTTGGCTTGAATTTGTTCATTACTTTATTGCTTGAGACCACGTCAGTTGCAAATGCATTCACATCCTTTTTTTACCTGGGTGTTGCTGTCCTTCAAACCACTTAATAACCAGCTGATCGTGATTCTGTCTAGACTCTGAGCATAATAATGACAAAATGTGTATTGGTTGATTCTTTCATGGATATTTATTTTCCATATTGGTATGAAGTTACTCTTCCCCAGGGAAGGCCAGGGAAGGTCGAGAAATTCTTTTGTGTAGACCAGTTCTCAGCGTGACTTACTTTTAAGCCTAATGATTTGCATCCAATGCAAATTGATTACTTGGTATAGGATGCTTGTGAACTGGCATGTGGTCCATGAATAGATGCATTTCAATCAACACAAAGGTCAACAAAATAATTGCTTGCTTGGAAATCTAACTCTAAGGCTCACAACAGATGCAGCTTGAAGTTATGTGTCAAGGCATGGAGGACACAAGATAAGTCTGATGGAAATTGCCCTGCGACAGAACAATTTGTGGCTATGGGAAAGGGCCATGGCTGAGTAGGAGAGCATCTGCTTTGCATACAGCTGGTCTCAGGTTCAATCCCTGGAGAACTGCTTCCAGTCAGTGTAGGCAGTACTGAGCAAGAGAGATCAATAGTCTGACCCAGTATTATTATTATTATCATTAATTGAATTTATACACCACTTTATACCTGGGGGTCTCGGGGCAGATCACAGAATAAAATCAAGACATAAAAGCCACAAAATACCTAATAAAAATAAAAACAACAACCCAATAGCCCCTACTCTACAAAAAAACCACATTTTAAAAGGGAATAGGATGTAGATTGGATCAACCAAGGCCTGGTTAAAAAGGAACGTTTTTGCCTGGTGCCTAAAGGTGTATGATGAAGGCGCCAGGCGAACTTCCCCGGGGAAAGCATTCCACAGATGGGGAGCCACTGCATAGAAGGCCCGTTCTCATGTTGCCACCCTCTGAACCTCTCAAGGAGGGATGTAAAGTATATTCCTTTGTTCCTTTGGGTGTCCAGAGCAGCACTGTGCATGTCAAGAGGAGATATGTAGGAAAATGTGTCAATGTGCATCATAGCAGAGGAATTTCTTGCAGCCATAGATTTGTGACATTCATATTTTCTCATTCTAAATGCTACCCCTCGCTTCTGAAGTTCATTATTTGTACTAAATGTGGGAGAAATGCCCCAGGCCAAAATAAAATAAACTGGGAAGGGAGAGTGAAATGGTTTATTAGCACAGCATGTCTCTTCAATGAAAACGAACGTGCGCCTGGAAATGGCTCATTTTGAGCACTCCGTGCACCACCATGCGCAGAATAAATATTCCATGTTTGGTAACAAACGATACCTCTGCATGATGCCTAGGCACAGACTGTTGATGATTGCTCTTGATTTCAGATTTCCACTCCCATGCTGTGCTTGTCAGGATGGTATGTTATAGACGGGCATTCACTTAAGGCTGCTTCAGACTGAGCATTTCAACTTCCCCACATGGAAAGCACTTCTTTGCAGGGAAAGGCATGAAAAGCACAAAGCAGCAATTGCTTGTGTGTCTTTTGGGTTGCGCTGAGCATTCAGCAGGAGAGATGCACGTAGACATCATTGCACATGAGCATCCACATGTCCTCTGTTTCCGGGGTTAAATTTGGGACAAATTGCATTTATTTGCTTTGAATGGCCATCATAGCATCCTCTTTTTTGCTCTTAAAAATATGGCAGCTCTACACATCTCTCCTGTGGTCTGCAACTCTGAAGCTGCTTACTCAATAGAAAAATTGTCACATGCAAATATAAGCAAATTGTCACATCACATTTGTATACCACTCTTTTGCCAAAGAACACCTGGCCAACATGTCCTCACATCAACTTCCCAAAGGTCATGCTGCAACCTTCAAAGATAAGCATGAGTTTCAATCCTGATTCCCACTCCTGTTTCCAAAACTGCATCCACCATACTACTCTGGCTGTCAAAAGAAGAGAAAGCTGATATATTGAGCCATCTGCCTTTGGATGACCTGCAAGCAGCCATGAGGCTTCCAGGTGTGCTGCACCTGTGTGCTGAATGCTAGGAAAACTGTCTAGCGGGCAGTGCCCATAGTAACCAATTTGTTTCCACCTGGGTGCTGGGCAGATTGACTGGGTCATGCACAGTTTAGCACTGGCTGCCAGTTTGCTTCTGCGCTCAAGTCAAGGTGCTAACCTTTAAAGCTCAAAATCGCTTGGAACCTGGCTATACTTTAAGGACCGCCTCCTTCTGTACATTCTTCTCCACATGCTCCAATCGTCATCTGAGGCCCTCCTCCATATTCCTCAATCTTGCAGGCTTGTAAACTAAAATAGCTTAAGAAAGTTCACAAAAGAAAAGGTTTCCCCTCCCCTGACCTCCTAGCAGACCCTGTGTCCTGTCCCACAATGTTCAAGAGGACCTCCTGACCTCCAGAGAGACTTGGGGGGTGGGCAGCGATCCAGTAGCTGCAAGAGGAATGAGAGTATGGCACATTCCCTTCTGTGAACTTCCTTAAATTAACTTACTGTAGGGTCCAAGCCTACAGGTGTCAACATCTTGGTTGCTAGGTGGTAACTGCTATCTCACCTGGAAGATGGAATGACTTCCATGACCTAGCCGATGGTTTGTGTAAAATAATGCAAGTTTTCACATCATGCATTCTTTCTCAAGTGTTGGTGTTCGGAGCAAAAATGAGAGGTGAAATTACACAGCGCCTTTGAAATATGTTCTTAAGAACTTATGCTGCATCCTCCATTGTTAATGGTGATCTAGCTCAGGGGTCAGCAAAATTTTTCAGTCCACTGTCCCTCAGACCTTGTGAGGGGCCGGACTATATTGGGGGGGGGGGAATGAATGAATTCCTATGCCCCACAAATAACCCAGAGATGCATTTTAAATTAAAACACACATTCTACTCATGTAAAAACACCAAGCAGCCCCCACAAATAACCCAGAGATGCATTTTAAATAAAAGGACACATTCTACTCATGTAAAAACATGCTGATTCCCAGACCATCTGTGGGCCAGATTTAGAAGGCAATTGGGCCGGATCCGGGCCCCGGCCCTTAGTTTGCCTACCTATGCTAGCTGAATTAAACATACACTTACCTAGCTGGTTATAAAGTGTGAGTGGTTGGTTTGGGGTTTTTTAATCCTAAATGGAGCATGCAAGAGAAGGTAGTGCATCTGTCTCTCCCTCCCCTAAACCAGGGACCTCACTGTGCTCTGCTGTTTTGAGCCAACCCACCCCCACCCCTAGACCAGCTTCCCAGTTCTACAGGAACTAAACTGTGAACAATAAAATGCTTGCACACTCTCCAGAGCAAAAGATGATCGATAAAAATGTTCTCATGTATTTTATGCACCTGGCTCAGTTTGGCTATTTATAGAATCATTCCAACAATAGAATGCCTAAAGCTCTTGATCAAAATCCCCACCCTAAAGAATAACATTCCTAGCAGGAATAACTTCAGGATATATTTTTTAAAAAAGCAGAAACTTCCAGGGTTGCAAGTATCTTGATAACAAACTTTGTTACTTGCCACGGTTTGTAGTTCTAGAAGGTACTGAAAGATTTGCCTAGGCCCTGCTCCTTTTATGTTTCTGTCACAACAACGCCCATATACTAACTGCATTCACCAAGCGCTGCTTATTTGCTGCAATTAACATCAATGAACTTTAAAGGAAGTTATGCAGTTATGTCACGCTGCAGCCCTCGACACATGAGAGAAAGCCCCACTGAATGCAACAGGACTTACTTCAAAATAAAGATGTATAGCAGGGATGAAGAATCTCAGCCTCGGGGATAATGTGTCCTCCATTTGGCCTACTGATTGCTAGGAGTGACACAGATACCATAACTGAAGACCAATTGAACAGCTGTGAGCCAGACATTTTAAGAGACGAATGTCCAGTTGTGTGGGAATTCTTGCTGCGGTCAATAAAAATAACTCCCTTCCCACTCTAGAAGAGTAGGCCAAAACCTAATCATAATTTTATAATGATTGAGCAACAGGAAGTAAAAAGGTTCGCTACTGCTGCCATATTGGAGGATATAGAACAAGGGTTATTAATATGCCCTGTCCAGATCAGTGCTGGAATCTCAATGCATCCCTAAAAAGAAGGCAAAAATAGACCTATGAAGGAATACTCAATCTATAGTGGTTTCTAGAGTGTCCCGGAACAAATTAGAGATAATGGTCACTACACTCTAGCTCCTTAACCCCTTTGCGGTGACCCCATTTCTTATTCAGTGCAGGGAGCTGCCTCATATGATCTCAGTATAATAAAATACCCACAGCAAAAGGCCAATACCCCAAAGTCCACAAGAAACAATCAAATTCCTAAGAGTGTCCAAAGTTTAATTTAAAAAAGAATCCAGAGATCTTGAGATGTAATAAAATGCCTGGTTCCTTTAAGATTATTTATATTTTTTTTTTAAAAAACTCTCCTCAATGTAAAAGCAAAATTTTCCCATGCACTATATGTGCTTTCTATAAGCTTTCAAAATTAATACCAAGAAAATAAATAAACAAACATAAAGTACACAGTGTTTCTCTGCTTTTAAAATAAGTATTTTTGAAGAACTGAACTGACACTTTTTGTTCACTGTCCTCTAGTTTTTACAAAAAAAAGTACTTCACATTAACACAAAAGCATCTGTATGGTATTAATGGAATTGACTAATTCTCCTAAGTCCCCCCCCCCCCACCGTCTGTTCTGTTATCTTAGGAGAAATTGTCATCTTAGAAGCTAAAGAAGAAAAAAAGCATTTTTAAAAAAGATGGGGGAAGTCTCTCAGCTTACTTTGGATCCAGCAGTTTGGATCAAGTAATGAGACACAGAACCCCATTACGGAAACTGCCACCCACACCATGACAAGACTTACTATGAAAAGAGCAAGAGAGCAACAATAGGATGAGCTGGCACTGGCTAAAGATTAACTGAAGTGGCTGAATTTAAGCAGAGGGTGCTGTTAGGTGGGTGGCTAAATAAAAACAAAACCCCAAAAAGATGCCGAGGCCACACAAAAAATAGCAAAAAATCTGGGTGACAAATTTAAGCCAGTCATCATAGCTTGCATTCAATAAGACACACACTTGCAGGAATTATTGTGACAATGAGAAAATTTGGTGTACGGGTGCTTATATGTCAAACCTAAGACTCTATTTCTTATCCAGTGCAGGGAGCTGCCTCATATGATCTTGATATAATAAAATACCCACAGCAAAAGGGCAATACCCCAAAGACAACAAGAAACAACCAAATTCCTAAGAGTGTACAAAGTTTAATTTAAAAACTGCTCTTTAGTGCTCAATCAGAGCAAATGACAGTTGGGTTTTCCATTCACCTCCTTGGACTTTTGGTGAGCTCATTTTGAAGGAAGGCTATGTTTCAGTTCTCGTCCTAACTGGTCTCCCATCCTTGCAGGGGAGAATACGGTAGCTGCTGCATACCTCACCAGGAAGTGGTCTGACCATGGCAATGGAGTGACATCCATACACACTCCTGTTTCCAGACCCCACCTCTCTCCGCCTAATTCAAGGTGCACTGCTTTGTGCTTTGAACTGGTGATGATTTCAAACAGATGCATGGTATCCATGGAAGCCATGAATTCCTGACCCAGACCTGACACATCCTCAGGATGGATGTTGAAGCCACTCAAAACCACTCCTGAGACCACCACAATACAATACAATACAATACAATACAATACAATACAATACAATACAATACAATACAATACAATACAATACAATACAATACAATTACCTTTATTGGCATTGTGAGTTAAAACATTTCAAAAGACTGGGATAAATTTAAAAGGGACAGTAGTGAGGCTGTCGAGGATCATGAGGTACTCGATTGTTCTGCTTCACCCTGTCTATTCCCTAGAGAGATGATTCATTAAGAAGCCTTTTGGGTAAGATGGAGATTGAAAAGGAAGCCACTGAGGCAGTAATGTCCTTGTCCTTATCCACTAGGAGGAACCTTGTCTGGCTTTCTCTTGGAGCTGTGGGTCGCAGGTCCAATATCTTGCTCAGCATCTGTTTGCGGAGTCTGCTGTGCAAAGGGCAGTGAGACCACCTCCGTCCGAGAGGTACACCGACAGCATCTAGTGGTTAAGAGCGATAGACTCATAATCTGGGGAACCGGGTTCGTGTCTCCGCTCCTCCACATGCAGCTGCTGGGTGACCTTGGGCCAGTCACACTTCTCTGAAGTCTCTCAGCCCCACTCACCTCACAGAGTGTTTGTTGTGGGAGAGGAAGGGAAAGGAGAATGTTAGCCGCTTTGAGACTCCTTCGGGTAGAGATAAAGCGGGATATCAAATCCAAACTCTTTTTTAGCCCAGCACCAAAACTAATGCAGAAAGTTAGTGTTTAATGGTTGGGTGGGGGTGTTAAATGTCTAATAGTCAGACTCATAATAATATAATAATAATAAAATACTTTACTTGGATTATTGCTATGTCTTTTTTCCTGTCTGTCAATTACTACTACTAGGTAATGCAAGAACAGACAATAGGCACTGTCATTTTAAACAGGATTGGTGGCTATTTACCGGATAACTAAAGACTCATTTGATTGAATGCATCATTGGATTCAGATACTGCATTGTTATTTTTTATTCCATAATGCTGTCATTTTTGTATGTTCCAACACTATTAGATTTCAATCATCCACTTTGCCCCTTTTAAGGTCATTGCTTTTATATTACCAGTCAGTTGTAAATCCACACATTCTTTTCGATCAGAAAGTAAATGAAATTGGGTCTCCTGGCTGTGCAGCCAGAGACTAATGTCTGCTGAAATGAATGATGAGACTCTGTTATCCTCTGGTGCTTCCACCTTTTCTCTACCTTCCTCCACAACCTACTACAGGGAGCACATGAGAACATAAGAAAGGTGCTGCTGAGTCAGACCAATGGCCCATCCAATCCTGCCCCCAATCCTGGGGGGATGTATATCGCTACACCCCAAAGTCTAGAAGGACTGATAAACATTTACAACTGCATGTGTAAATGTATGAGTTGTTCATCTTTAAGGGAGAGGATAATTCACAGTTGTGTGCTGCCCCCCCCCCATTTAAGGGAGAGGATAATTCACAGTTGTGTGCTGCCCCCCCCCCCATTTTTTGAATTTGTATTTCATTTATTTGTTAACATTCTTATATTACATTGGTAAACGTTGTCATATTACATTACAGGACTTACTATAATTTCCAACATGTATGCAAAAATTATATACACATTTTATATACCTAGAAAGAAAATGAAACAAAAAAGAAAGAACAAAGAGAAAAAACAAAAACAACCCCCCCCCAAAAAAAAGATATACATACCAACACACTAGACTTCCTGTATTTCCCGTTGTATATTCCTTTTTTACAAATGAATGTACTCTTATTATTGTATATTTCTTTACATATTATCTAATACATTCCTATATCAATATGTGCTCTTAGTCTTATTTCTCAACTCAGTCTCACTCCAACGTCAATCAAGCATAGATAGCGAACCTTTACTGTATTTTTGAACATATGTTTTATATCTATCCCACTTTTCCATAATTTTTTGTTTTGAATTGCCTCTCAGGGTATTTGTTAACTGCGCCATTTCAGCAAATTCTTTTAGCTTTTAATGCCAGTCCGTTATTGTCGGGGCTTCTTGTTCCTTCCACCCCTTTGCCACCAAAGTCCGAGCAGCGGCCGTTGCATATAAGAATACCTCCCTAAAGGCCTTTGGGATGTCCCTGCCAACAATGCTTAACAGAAATGCCTTTGGTCTTTTTAAAAAAGTTATTCCAAACATTTTTTTCAACTCCTCGTAAATTAAGCCCCAGAACACTTTGATCTTCCTACATGTCCACCACATATGATACATATCGCCATTACTCCCACCACACCTGCAACAAGTATTTCCTAAGTTTTTATACATCTTTGATAGTCTTGAGGGGGTGAGATACCATCTGTGCTGCATCTTTAACATATTTTCTTTGATGTTATAACACACCATAAATTTCATATTTGTTTTCCAAAGCTCTTCCCATTTGGCCATCATTATTGAACGTCCAATGTCCTGTGCCCATTGAATCACTGTTGCCTTAACCTCCTCCTCCTTAACTTCCCATTCCAGGAGGAGTCTATATATTCTCAAAATTACCCTGATTTTATTATTTATTAATTCTGTTTCGAGTTTAGAGGGCTGATTATCAAATCCAATCTTTTTATCTTGTTTAAATATTTCGTATATTTGATGGTGTTCCAACCAACCAGAAAGCTGGTCTTTTATCTCCTCATATTTTCTAAATTTAATTTGGCCGTCCTCTTCTAATGTTTCCAACAAGATCAGACCATGATTTTTCTACCCTAACATTCCAACAGTGGCCAAGCAGATGCCTCTCAGAGAGAGATAAGGAACCCTATGGTCCTCCAGAGGCTGCCAGACTCCAACTCTCACTAGTCCCAGCAAGCATAGCCAATGGTCAGGGATGATGGGGGTTGCAGTTTAACAACACCTGGAAGCCACTTCCTGGTCTAGGAAGTTCACAAACAGGGCATGGCTACCCCTGTAGGTTGTCCCCTTGTGTAGCATCTCAAGACTTGTGGAGGCAATTTATCTGAACTTGTTCCTCTTCATAGGAGCCTACTGGACCAGGCCAGTGGCTCATCTAGTTCAGCATCCTTTTCACACAGGGGTCAACTAGATGCCTGTGAGAAGCCACAAACAGCACCCGAAAGCAACAGCATTCCTTGTGGTGTAGTGGTTAAGAGCGGTAGTCTTGTAATCTGGGGAACCGGGTTCGCTTCCCCGCTCCTCCACATGCAGCTGCTGGGTGACCTTGGGCCAGTCACACTTCTCTGAAGTCTCTCAGCCCCACTCACCTCACAGAGTGTTTGTTGTGGGGGAGGAAGGGAAAGGAGAATGTTAGCCGCTTTGAGACTCCTTAAAGGGAGTGAAGGCGGGATATCAAATCCAAACTCCTCCTCCTCCTCCTCCTCCTCCTCCTCCTCCTCCTCCTCCTCCTCCTCCTCTTCTTCTTCTTCTTCTTCTTCTTCTTCTTCTTCTTCTTCTTCTTTCTCATGCAATGGGTATTCAGAAGCCTCCAAACAGTGGAGTGGTCTCTCCTAATTTCCCATCTCTCATACAATTAAGGCAACAACTTGTTCCTAGATACTGCCACTGTCTGCGGGCTCCCATTAGTTCCCCTGATCACTAAAGAGAAGCAGGGGAACAGAGCCCAGAGCAGCAGGAGTCTCCTGCGACGTGTGGCATTTGTTCCATTAGCATGTCACTCTGTACTAATGCAGATGGACAAAGATCACCCGCCACTTCCAAAGGTTAAAAGCTTTTCCATTTCGAACTTTCTGCTGAATGTAATTTTGTCGAGATAAAGCAGCACCAGAACATAAAACCGTGCCCTTTATTCCTGTACATACATAATTCAAGGACACTAATGAGAATAGAGGAATGTGGCACTGTGACCGCATCAAGGGACTCTTCCAGGAGAGGGCTGCAGACAAAGCGCAAATGGCTGGCCCTTAATGGCTCCTCCTGCGTCGCTGCGATGCGGAAAAGGGTTCAGGGGTTCCAGTCCAATTGTCTCAGTCAAAAGGCTGCCTTTGGAAGACTTCTTTGGAAGAAAAAAAGGAAACACAGGGGGAAGAGTAAAAAAGAGGAAGTGTTAATTGTAACCAAGACTGGCCGGTACACAAGTAAGGCCCATTCTATTGTGATCTGTGTATCATGCAAGAAGGGTAAACTTTTTCTTAAAGGAATCTTTGGGAAATATCAATCTTATTGGGTGGGGGAGGTTAAGAACATAAGCTAGGTGTAGAGCAGTTGTAGGACATCAGCCTTGCATGTAGAAGGTCCCAGGTTCAATCCATAGCCTCGCCAGGTAGGGCTGGGAGCAAGGCTGTCTTAAGCATATCCGGCGCCGCAGTGCAAATATCCCTCCAGTGCCACCCCGGCAACTCCAAAAAAAGGGAGTGGGCAGTGGAAAATGTCCTCTGCCTCCCCCACCTCCCCGAGTCCCGGCGTGGTGGCGGCAACCAAGCAAGAAAACGTGCTAGCAGACATGCTCTCCGGCGTCAGGGCGCCAGAGAAGGCAGCCCAGGAAGGCTGTGCGCCACCTTTCACCAGGAAGCAGGAGGAGGACAACAACTGGGAGCAGGGCTGTCTTTAGCAGATGCAGAGGCTTGGGAGGGAAGCTGCGCAGCTTCTATCCTAAGCCTCTTCAGGGATTGCTCTCCTCCTGTGGAGGCTTGGGAAGGAAGCTGCATGCCTGCCAGCCATATAGTTGGCGGGGTGCAGCTGGCGGGCATGCAGGGAAAGGGGAGGCTGCTGGCAAAGCCGCACAGCTCCCCCACTCGCTAGGGTGCCCCTGGGAGGCCGGCGCCCTGGTGCAAAGAACCACTAAGACCAATGGGAAAGATGGCTCTGGCTGGGAGAGATCCCTCCCCGAGACCCTGGGGAGCCACAGCCAGTCAGGTAAACCGCAGATGGACCAATGAGTCTGACTCAGTATTAGGCAGCTTCCTATGTTCCCAATAAATACAGAAGACATAGTGTTAGTGTAGGGGTTTGTGTCAGCAGCACGTGGATAAGTCCTTTATACACACACACACACACACACACACACACACACACACGTGTGTGTGTGTGTGTGTGTGTGTGTGTGTGTGTGTAGACAGAGATTGTGAGAGGTTAGAGCAGGCTTCCTCAATCTCAGCCTTCCAGATATTTTTGGCCTACAACTACCATGATCCCTAGCTAGCAGGACCAGTGGATGATCCCTAGCTAGCAGGATCAGGGATGATGGGAATTGTAGTCTCAAAACATCTGGAGGGCGGAGGTTGAGAGTCCAGAGCTTGCTTGGTTGCATTCAGTTGTCTGCAGTATGGCTTATTTACATGTGGGAGGGGGTGGATCATAGCTGTCAAGTGTCCCTTATTTGAAGGGACAGTCCCTTATTCCAGCGCCATGTCCCACTGCTGTCCCTTACTGATGGATGTCCCTTAAATGTCCCTTAAATGATGTCCCTTAAATTTCAAAGGAAGCAGCTCCTCTCCCTCCCTCCCTGCCAGCCAGGGAGGAGGGAGGCTCCAACTGTGTTGCTTGGCTGTGTTGCTCACCCAATAAGAAATCTAAGAATGACTAGGGGGTGGAGCTTGTATGCCTTGTGTGTGGCTAGTTAATGCAAGCTGAGGGGTTTTTGAATGCTGGACGCCATTTTGTTGCATGTGCTGCTGCAAACTTTGCAGTGCAAAGCCATCTTAAGCTGAGGCTGCATAGGCCTTGTGGTGCATGTGATTCAGATTCTATTCAGTTGAACCTCTGGTTACAAAGTTGGTTGGACAGTGTTCACGAAGCTACCCAGCATGAGTTTGACCAGACTGCAGGAAGACTGGAGTGCCTGGAACACGTGAGGCTGCAGGTCCCTTATTTTGGCTGCTGGTCCCTTATTTTCAAGGCTGCTGGTCCCTTATTTTCAAGGCTGCTGGTCCCTTATTTTCAAATCTGTAAGTTGACAGCTATGGGGTGGATTCCTGGGTCAGGTTAGCCATATTAATTTGTATGCCGTTGTGGAAGATACGTCATTGCCTTGTGCACAAAAGTGTCTCTCCCTACATGTAAACAAACTGTGAAAAGTGGAGATGTACTTTCCCCCATTTATTTGCTTGTTTTATAGCACAATAAAATATTTAATAAAAAAACAATTTAAGTAAATACAGTCTGTTCGACTCCTGGAATGGTTTGAAAACCAAGGCGTGGCTTCCAACTAAGTGCAGGAGCTTCCTGCACTCAATAGTATGCCACAGAAGCAGCGTTGGACGTTCGATTTCCAAAAAACATTCACAAACCAGAACATTCACTTCCAGGTTTGCGGCATTCGGGAGCCGATTTGTTTGGGAGTCAAGCTGTTCGACAACCAAGGTACCACTGTAAATAAATACAGAGGACAGAGCACTACAGGTACAAAAGCTAGCAAAAAAGCTAGTATAGTGGCTAAGAGACGGGCATTCCAACCTGATTATCAATGTGTTTGTCAACCCAATTTATAGGTGACTCTTCATTACATAGGAATCACAGGATGATTTCTAAAAAAGTGTAGAATTCCTACCCCGCAGCGGTGCATTTAGCACCCTCGTTGTATGGCTTCCAGTGTAAAACATTCACCTCTTTACCACCCTATTCGGCTGATTGTAAATTATGTTGACTGATTATAATGTGTTTTTATACTGTCATAACCCTGGAGCTTTACAGTAAAAAGCAAGTAAGAAACATCATCATCGTCGTCAAACAAACCATATAGTACTAATAAACTAACATGCAATATAAAACTGACAGCCCAAAGACCTTAGGTAGAAGTGGAAACCACAATAAGTATCTCCAGACACCTGAGATAACAGGTATGTTTTCACCATCAGAATTTCTTAGAATAAAATTTATGGCAAGTGTCTACATTTGATAAATGCTTTCATACTAATAATACTTGAACCAGATTCAGAGATGGGGGGGGGAGGGAATTTAGTCATGGCAAACAATCCACTTAAAAATGGCCACCTGCCTCCCATGAGGTGGCCCTATTTGGAAGAAAAGGTTACCTATCACGGCGTTCTTGTCCTTGTCAAAGCCATCAGAGAGGCCTGGGCTGAACTTGGTTTGCAAACACAAGAATGGTTTTAAGGAGGTAGCCTGTTCCTTCTAAGTGTACAAGAAAAGAGTTTCTCTATCATCAAGGTAACATGTGGAAGGTTATGGCGAAAGGGGCTTGCTTCTGGCTTCCAGCTGCAAATGGATCATTAGAGCCAGCGAGGATTAAAGGTGCACTTAGCTCACCTAGGAGCACTTTTTTCATTTGATGGCGTGTTTCCTGGAACAACTCTACCCTGGTTTTCAAAATAGCATAGAATCAAGTTGAAAAGGGCGACTCTTTGGCAGGATTGTTGGAACAGTGAAACAGCATCTCCTATGGAATGTTTAAAGGAGTGGCTTTAGGAAGCTACAACTCTGGTGAACATTAAGCACTCATTGTTGTAATCATCTTAGGCTAAACTGTGGCCTATAAGACCAGTGCTTTTATATGGCTGGCTCACTGAGGCCAGCATTTTAAATCATCATGAGTGAACTTGATTTTATAACCAAAACAAGCAGAGAGACCACCTTTTTCTTGGGCAGCATTCCTGTCCCTTGACCAGGAGTTTGATGAGCAAGTGCACATATGAACAGGGGAAGTCATCTCTCATGGAGATGCTTTGTTAAGGACAGTGGCGTAGCGTGGGGGGTGCAAGGGGTGCCGGCCGCACCGGGCGCAACATCTGGGGGGGGCGCACTCGCCGCCTCCAGAGTCGCCGAAGAGCCTCGGGGCTCAGCTCCTTTGGGAGGAGGGGTCGGGCTGGGCGACCAGGGGGAGCAGCAGGCGCCAGCAAGGAGGTCCGGAGCCGGAGCCGGAGCCTGGCCAGGATCGCGCGCAGGACGGGGCGCAAGAGGGAGGGGAGAGTCGAGCCTGTCCCCCCCGCGAGGACTGCTGCAAAGAGGTGGGAGGGAGAGGAGGCCCCTTGGGAGGAGCGGGCAGGTGCTGGGGCGGCAGCGCTGGGCGGGGGCCGAGGGGTGGGCGCCCCCCTGCACGGGCATCGCCGCGCCGCCGCCACGGGCTTGGCTGGGCCGCCGGCCGAGGGGAAGCACCAAACAAGGCCAGGATCCAGGCCCGCCCCGCTCTCCTTATTTGGCGCCCGGTTCCGGCTCCCGGGTGGCCTCCTCCCACCCGCTCTCGCTACCAGTGGAAAGAGAGACGGAGGTGCAGCGGAACCCGCAGCCTTTGCAGGCGCCGCCCGGCCGGGGGAGGGGAGCGCGGAGGAGCCCCGCGGGGCCTGGGCCCGGCCAGCCGAGCCTCCCGAATTGCGCCCCGCAGCCAGGATCTTGTGGCGAGGAAGGAGCCCAGTCTGCGCCCTCCTTCCCCACAGAGCTGCAGAGGGAAATCAAGGTTCTCCTGCTAGTTTCTCTTCTTCTCTTCCCCACACTGCGTTGCAACCGTGCCCCCCCCCCTCTCGGTGCACATAGCACGATTGCAATCTCTCTCTTCCCCCCCCCCCCAAGTTAAACTAATGGAGCAAGCCAGCGCCAAAGATTTGTAGAACTGTGAATACCCCAGCCCAGGCAGCAGCAAGAAGCTGGCAGCGGCGGCAGGTTAGGGGTTAGGGGCGCAAATTACTTGCCTTGCCCTGGGTTATGGGGCGCAAATTACTTGCCTTGCCCCGGGTGCTGACAACCCACGCTACGCCGCTGGTTAAGGAAAGCTGCAACCACTCAAATTCTGCTTGTGATAAAAGCTAAGGAGATCATTAAACATTTAAAAACTTCCCTATACAGGGCTGCCTTCGGATGTCTTCTTAAGGTTGCATAGTTATCTCCTTGGCTCAGGGGTCGCATAGCTCCATAACCTCCAACATTACTCTGATGAAAATAGGAACGTCCTAAGGAAAAGCAGGACATTCTGGGATCAAATCAGAAACTGGGACGGCTTCTGTAAATCCAAGACTGTCCTTGGGAAATAAGGACACTTAGGTTGAATCTACACACATATAAAAAAACGTTGTGAAAATGCTGTTGTAAAAAACGTTTTGAAAAACATTTTGAATTTGCCATGGCTCACAATTGCCTTCTAGACACATTTGTATAGTGCACTTTACAACACTCTTAAAATGTTTTATTTGCAGATGTATAGCTGAGTCCTTGGAGGACCATTGGAAAAGCTGGCAACCCAAGGTAAAAGGTGCCCAGAAAAAAGCTGGTAATGCTATATGTTTCCTCAGTTTATATTTCATACTGCCCTTTCCTAAACACAACAAACTGAAAGAGTGGAAAGGAACTGACTTCTAACCTGAAAATGAGTGGGGAGGGGAGGCTTGGGAGAAAAAGTGAGAGGAGGGCACTGAACAGAGAGTGGCATTAACAGGATAAGGAGACGATAGCAAATAAGGCCACCTTTGCAATGCTACTTTGGTCTTACAATCCTTGGATAAAAATGCTCTTCACCACAGCTAGTAGCACCCTACTTGCACATTCAAGGGGAAGGGGGTGGAATTTGCTTCATGAGACATAAAGTAAGAGCTTTTGAAAGAGATTGTATTTCAGATACCTGGCAGGTAGCAATAAAAAAAAAAGTAAAACAAAATGGTGGAAATTTACAGCCTCTTCACTTCAAAGACAGTATTAGTGACCTGCGCTTTCGTTGGTGTCCCCTCCAATAGCTGTAACTTTTTTAAGCGTTTTTTGTTTACAAGGTAGCAAGGAATGTGATTTATTTTTTTTATAAAAAAAAATCACTTCAGAGTGCTTCAAAAGTGTATCTTGATAGCACTGTCTCCTTTTGATCAACCCTTGATAATTGGCTTCTTTTAAAGCAATTATAATTCTGTTTTCTTCCAAGATCAACCATAATTATGCATGGCAAGTTTCTGAAATGTAGAACTTTTTTTGTTTTGTCTGAAAGAAAGATGCTTCAGTTGCTACTGTCCACCCACATTTTCAAACTGGCTTTTGTGGGGATGGAGTGGGGGAATGAACAGAAAGAAGCTGGCAGTTCTGTTAACCCCCTTTAGGCTGGAGTAGAGGAAGCACGCAGATTCGAAAAGCAGGATTGGATTAGGGCCCTCTCCTCACATTTCTCACCCACACCCACCCACACACCTTTAATGGACTTTCAGAAGACAGTAAAAACAAAACAAAAAGACATCTTTGGGTTGATAGAAGGCTGGTGGTTTTATTTTAAGTTGTTAAATGGTGGCTTTATCGTTTTAGCCTTTTACGGAAAAAAGCAGAGCATAAATGCTTTAAATCTTAATTACATTTTCATTCTGAGCATTTTTGTTTTAATGGGATTGTTTTGCTGTGTAATTTAACTACTGTGCACAATGTTCTCTAAACTGTTCTTATATTTTGTAAACTGTTTAGGATCCTATTTTGGCATTATGTACATAAATAAGCAGAGGAACACTGCTGGTGTCCGATTGGTCGACAGTGACAAATCAGCCTGGGGATTTGCACTCTTCCTATGAGATCCTGCAGGGGTCAGGCACATAGAATCAGTGAACCACACTCCTGAAAAATTCTCCACCTGGAAGCTCCCAGTGAGATGATATGGGACTGAAACCAGGCTACAAGGGCTGGTGCTCAGGCTGATGAGCTCACTGAGCATGAAAATAGGCCAAGTGGCTTGTTTCTTATCTGTATTCCTTCCCTGAGGACAGAAAATTTTCCAAGGCCATAAGGATAGCTGAAAATCCAATAACCTCAGGTCAGCTCAAATGCCTCATTAGGTGTTGTTGTTTAGACGTTGTTTAGACGTCCAACTCTTCATGACCCCATGGACCACAGCGCACCAGGCACTCCTGTCTTCCACTGTCTCCCGCAGTTTGGTCAGACTCGTGTTTGTAGCTTCGAGAACACTGTCCAACCATCTTGTCCTCTGTCGTCCCCTTCTCCTAGTGCCCTCAATCTTTCCCAGCATCAGGGTCTTTTCCAGGGAGTCTTCGCTTCTCTTGAGGTGGCCAAAGTATTGGAGCCTCAGCTTCAGGATCTGTCCTTCCAGTGAGCACTCAGGGCTGATTTCCTTAAGAATGGATAGGTTTGATCTTCTTGTAGTCCATGGGACTCTCAAGAGTCTCCTGATACTGGGAAAATCATAGCTTTAACTATATGGACCTTTGTCAGCAAGGTGATGTCTCTGCTTTTTAAGGTGTGTCTAGATTTGTAATCGCTTTTCTCCCAAGAAGCAGGCGTCTTTTAATTTCATGACTGCTATCACCATCTGCAGTGATCATGGAGCCCAAGAAAGCAAAATCTCTCACTGCCTCCATTTCTTCCCCTTCTATTTGCCAGGAGGTGATGGGACCAGTGGCCATGATCTTAGTTTAGGTAAGGGATCATTAATATTAAAATGATCCACCTTAACTTCTTGCTGGAATGTTTGTATAGCAAAACACACACACACACACACACACACACACACACTTTGCAAAAGAATTAAATAGACCACACATGATGGAGAGATGGAGGAGCACATACACACTTTAAATGCTGGCTGTCACCTGGCCTCCTGTAAAGCACCTGGGAGTTTTAATTCATTTGTATGGTTCAGACTGCCAATGTAAAAACAATCGCTGGATTTGGGAAGGCCAAATCTGTCTTCCATTATGTAAACAGGAAAAATGGCAATTAAATTAAATGCACTGGATAAATAGAAACAACTCCTGTGACATTTGGAATCTGGATATATGTTATGAAATCATTTGGGCACGAAGTAAGTATTTAAGGTTGAAATCCAAACACCCTTTTCACCAGGCTGGAGGGTAGCAGCCCTGGATTTGGTGCTGACATCACTCTGCCCAGCCCTTCTGGCCTCCAGCAACACCAGCATTGCTCCTCCAACACAGAGCTCCCCATTGTTTGCTGAACGGATAGGCAGAACGTCTGCCAGCAGGGCAGACCATAGAAAGCCCTGAAACTTGGTGTTCCAAGGGCAGGAAGTGACATACATTGCAGGGGGTTGGACTAAACGACCCTTGGGATCCCTTCCAACTCTATGATTTTATGACAGTGTGGAGGCCAATTCATGCTTGATTATTGCTGTTTGCCTGCCTTCCACCACAGCTGGCCTGTTTAACCCTACCATTCCTCAGCCAGGGTTTAGGCCACAGTCCTTGTGCATTATTTTCTCTTTCTACCATTCCTAAATCTCTGCTACTGCAACTTTGTATATCTTAGGTTTGTGCTTTCTGGTTATATTTAATTTTGTCATTCCTTCTCAGAGAATTTGATGCAAGCTTTCATCATTTCAAACTGTTCTGTGTTAAACTTTCATTTGAATTAGTCATATCTTACGGCACACATAACATGTCCATCTGTGGAGGCAGAGAATAGGACGTAGCTGAGAAAATGGGACAGCGAGGGCTCTGTGATGGGAATGAAGTTCCGGTAATTAGGAAGTTGGATCCTACAGGAGAAACTAGTACGGACAAACACATTTTACCTTCATATTTTTGTTCACCCTTGTCCCAATTATCTGTGTTTATCCCACCATTTTCCTCAAGGAGCTCAAGGTGGCTCTTACATGGCTCTGTTTCTCCTTGCTTAATCCCCACAACAATTCTGTGATGTAGGTTAGTTAGGCTGAGTGGCAGTGACTGGCACAAGACCAGCGAGTTTCATGGCTGAGGGGGGATTTGAACCCTGGTCTCCTAGGTCCTGTTGTTGTTGTTGTTTAGTCGTTCAGTCGTGTCCGACTCTTCATGACCCCATGGACCAGAGCACGCCAGGCACTTCTGTCTTCCACTGTCTCCCGCAGTTTGGTCAGACTCGTGTTTGTAGCTTCGAGAACACTGTCCAACCATCTTGTCCTCTGTCGTTCCCTTCTCCTTGTGTCCTCCATCTTTCCCAACATCAAGGTCTTTTCCAGGGAGTCTTCTCTTCTCATGAGGTGGCCAAAGTATTGGAGCCTCAGCTTCATGATCTGTCCTTCCAGTGAGCACTCAGGGCTAATTTCCTTAAGAATTGATGCATTTGATCTTCAAACGCAGGTCTTAGGTCCTAGTCCGACACTTTAACCATTACACCACACTGGCTGTATGGTGAAGCCATGACAAGAGTGCTAATATAAAACTGATACACAAGGTAACAATGTGGAGTCTATATTAATTAATTTAAGTGATATCAAACTATCCAACCATAGAATGTTGCTCCAGTTTCAACAGCTTCAGAAACTTAGGTAGCCATAATATACTAACAGTGCAATCATATCTACTCAAAAGTCCTGTTGAGTTCTGTGGGGCTTATTCCCAAGTTATGTAGTACAGGGCTGCAGTCTAAATAAAGGGGTGAACAGATGGTACACTACTGGTTTGATTCACCTTCAGCTGTTCTTTATGTTTATCCCTATGCAGTCAATTGTTTAAACTATACAGAATTTTAATTCAGATGGCATGCTCAAGAATATTTCCTCATCCATGACTGCCACCACACCGCCACTGCCACACAATTTCTGTTCTCATCCTGAGGTAAAGTTCTTAACCAGAGGTACTACTTCCGGGTTTGCGGAGTCTGTAAACCCGAAGTGTTTGTAACTCGAGGTACCACTGTACATTATAGCATTTGAGGTTTGCTCTCAGGTTAGTGTGTCCCAAGAAACCCTCCCCATTACTCACCACGCTTTTAACTGTGAAAAGAATACAGGTGGATGGCTTTAAAAGCAACCACTCTAAAGTTTAGAGTCTAAACAATATTGTGACAAATTTAACTTTCTCTTTCCACCAACCTCCTATCTCCTTTGTAACTTACTTCCCCTCAGGAATTCATCTGTCAGATCTCCTGTTTTCAGTTAAACTCACTTTGCAGCATCCTCAGGGACTCCTTCTGCCCTTGTTGACTAGAATTTCTTTGATTTCCATGCCATTTGCTCAAATGCAAAAAGGTACAGTTAAAACAGGAAAGCAATTTAGGTTGCTCACTGAAGGACAAAGCAATCATGCCGTTTGCCTTTGCAGGCAATTGATTTGGACCAATAAATGAAAGGCGCTTGCAGTCATATGGATCCTAAAACCTAATTTACCTCAATTTTTTGCTTGTTAAAAGTCAGGCCATGCAAAGAGCATAAGACAGATTACACTGAATCAAAGACATTTAGTGAGACTGGATCCCCCCCCCCCAAACTTATATTCTAGTGTTGTGCCTTTATATTTTCTCAGGATTTCTCCTTTCTACACTTTTTCATGTTGGCCGGTGCCATTTCCCTCCTCCAAGAGATCTGCAAATGAGGCCCTTCTTGTGGACCCCTTAGGAGAGGCTCATGGTGCAATGCCCCAAGATGGATACTGTTTATAGCAGCTCTCATAGAAATATAAGAATACAGAATGTTTTTCTAATCTGCAGGCTGTAATTTAAAGGTGAACATATGGAAAGGCCTTGTTGCAAACTTACTGTTCATATTCAGTCTTCCAGTTTTACCAGTGTGCTTCAATTTGCTTGTCATACTGTTCTCCCTAAATTTTCCACGTTTTCACTCTCCTCTTCAGATGCCCATTTCAATTCCCAAATAATATACTCCTTGTCCTCTGTGAGACAAGACATTTCTGACAACACACGCCACCTTTCTTTAATTTTGAAGAACCTGGCAAATCCTGTCTTCAGAATTCTTTTACATGCACCTCTTTTCTTGTTTGTCCATAAAGTGCTCAGTTACTATTTTCAATGATGGGCAGGATCCACTCATTTTCTCATTTGGCTCCATTACATGACAGGCTGTCATTTCCTTCTGTAACATTGCACACTAATTTAACTGTGTGCTACCGCCTTAACCTCTACAGCTAAAACTGATCGTACATCAAGGTCCCTGCCAAAAAGATCTGTATACTGCTTTTGAGAAACCGGCTGCATAAGAACATATTGTTTCCTGAAAGAAGAGTTCATTGGAAAAAAAGAGAGAAAGAATTGACTACAATCTAATGCACGTTTTCCTGGTGGTAAGCCCCACTGAACATGCTTACTTCTGAGTATACATGCTTAGGTGTGCATTGTACACCTTTGACCTGTTTTCTGCTTGAAGTGGAGGGGGGTGATCTGGAAATGAGTGTCTCTGAGACCCTGTTATCACTTGCTGGTGATATTTGGATTCATGGCAGCTATCACCTCCACAGAGGTGGGGGACTGACTAAAATGGTGAACCAAAGGAAACTTACAGAAGGATCCCTTAATGCTCCAGGGGGCTTCCCAGTAGATAGAGGGGATATTGTCAAGAATCTCTCCTCTTGTGGAATGACAAGATGAGGTGTGCCGATATGATCGCTCCTTCATGCCCTTTCCAGCACTGCAGTGCCCACAAAGCTCCATGACCTGCTAAGGAGCTGCAGACAATGAAACAGACCAGACAATGGCTACAGCACCTGCAATGACTGCTTTCCCTTTTCCCTTTGGTGGAGCATAGGTTGTACAGGCGATGTGTGGTTACCCAACACTATCAAACCTATAGTAAATCCAACTAACAAATATACCCACAATGGAACTGGCTGTGTTTATGAATTCTTTATACATCATATAAACATAACTCTTTTCACATTATCTAATTGAGTAGAAGCAATTAAAGACCAACATATAAAAGAGGAAATACAAATAGATCAGTTTTTATATACGTAATGTCCAAACGGAAGCTTTTTGTGTTCCACGTATGTCTTTGCGAATACAGGTGTCAAACACAACTTTAAGGAGCAGTACTTGCAAAAGATGAACTTTTCTTTGTAATGTTCCACATCTGCCTTTGCAAAGTATAGTTGTTGTGTGCAACTGCTGTATGCAGGTATCAGACGAAGAATACAAAAGATCTTAACATATGCCTTTTCAAAATATAGTTGCTGTATGCAGGTATCAGACAAAAGAACTCAAGACAAGGATTCCCGGAATAATACCTTGTTTCGCCCTGCCTGGGTTAATCGGCTGTGCATACTCATATTTTGTGTATCAGAGACATGTGTGGTTACCCGCATATTTCTACCATGTGCATGGAAGGAATGGGGGGCAGGAAAAAGAGGGCTGGAATGAATGCTTATGTGGGTTGCAGAGAACCGCCAGATTAAATTATTGCAAAAAGGTACACAGTCTAATTGTGTGATAAACAGAAGGCTTTGTATTTGCTACTTCACTTAGAAAACGAAACAAGTGACAGTTTCAGAACAGGTCATTCTGCATTTCTATTCACCATTTCTAGGAAATATATGACTGTGAAAGGTACTTTATTTCAGTGGAGCAGACCATCGCTAGTTCTGACATACTGCATTGAAATGTGTTAGATATCAGTCAAATTTATGTATCTGAGTAAAGAGCAACGGAATCTAGCACAAAATGTCGCTAGGTATTCTCATCCCCAAACAGGAATGCTCCTTTTCAAGGTGCCAAACCGCCATCCCCTCCTCCAGGGATACCATAAGCTGTAATGGTAATCAAGTGAGTCAATTCATTCCTCCTTCTCTGTGGCTAGTAAGCATGCCCAGTCGTCACTGGGCCATTACTGGGGAAGGACTTCTTTTTAAAGATTTTTTTTTTTTGTACTTCTGCATACACCAGCCTGGCCAAGAATGCTGAAACATCCCTCTTGTTTGTCAGAGGCCCTATTTTGGCTCCACATCTGTTGGCACTCGCCACTTGAATTCATTATTAGCAACAGTGATGTTTGTCATGCTCAACTGCAATTACTGAAGTTCTTATAGGGCACAACCACATATACAATGCAGTGAAGCCCCACAAGAATGGTAAGCGATAAATGCTAGATGGAGTTACAGCCTCAAGTTAAAATCCTGGATTGTGGCTAGATTCCATGTGGCCTAACTTGTTCTTAGTCCCTCCCTCTACAGTCACTTGAATTTCTACATACATGCCACAGGTAGAAAGGGGTGTCTGCCTGTCTCTAAAAGTTGAAACATGCTGCATTTCCTGGAACAATAGTCCAGAGTACTACAGTGCTAGACACCTTAACACAGAAGTAAACACCAGTAGCTGAATGGGGCTTACTCCCAGGAATATATGCATAACTGTATTTACTATGAAATTCACCAAGACCTGTCTTGGGGTTATATGTGTAGAATCAGTCTGTTGAAGTCAGACACTCAGATTTTGAAATCCTAACTTATCAGGGTGTCTAAGCATCAGTTGTCCCTAAAATGGTTGATTTTGGGAGATATTTCACCAGGAAATATTTTTTTTTTTTAAAAAAAGAGAAAGCTAATCCATTTTATTACTTTACCAAACCCTTGAGAACGACAGCCCCAGATGTCAGCTCGTGACTTTTCTGCTGCATATTTATCAAAGCAATTTTGTGTGCAGTATTAAGACATTGAATGAAAAACGGCAAAATTTTTGAGGAAGGCATTCTTTCCTCATTAATATATTCAACTCACAATCCTGACAAGTTAGAATAACCTTGTGGCCATCTTGTTATTCTCCACCCTTCCTGCTTTTTGCACAGGAGTCATCCTTTATGCTGTTTTGCCTATAATTTCTAAGGAACTCATTTTGAAACCTGGTTTGGTGTGTGTGTTTTCGTTATACATTTTAGGAGAGAAACAGAGTGTATGGAATATCAATAAGAATATCTGAAGGGCAAACATCGTGAATGATCAGAATACCTTTTTTAATGAGTTGTACAATTATTATAGAAATGGATGTGAAAAACATCATTTAAAATTTCATTAACCCATTCCCTTAACAATTGATTCGCAACACATATACACCGCAAAGCAAGTTCTGGGATAATGAAAGATAGCTGTTAATGTAAAAATATTGCAAATGATTATGGGCTAAGAATTAAGTTCTTAAAACATTTTTAATGTTTAACATCTGGGGGTGGGGACGAGTCTGTATTTCTTTCTAGATGACATTTTCAAGGCACAGACATCAAAGGCACTTCATGAAGTTGGTTGCTTTTAGGCATCAAGTATAGTGTTTAGGCATTCTTACATTTCAATGCTGTTTTGTAGTTTACAAAGCTGAGGGCTATATCCAAGCATTCAGCAGCCAGTAGCAGGCACTGTAATCTGCAAACAAACATGCAGTTGACAAGGCACCCAACAACCTTGCCTGTGGTTAACTGAAACAATCTGTGATATTGCGTTGGCCTTGCTATTAGAGAACATACATGCCGAAAGGTTTTGTGGTGCATGCAGTGTGACTTGAGGTAGACCTATCTATACATTTACAGTCTCCACAGAGACACACAGTGGCTCGCCATGCAAGTCACATCTATTGCAAGAAGAATTCCCATGCCTTCACATTGCTGTGCCTCCATTACATCCTCCTGCAACTGCCAATAGGATGTCAGGAGTCTGTATGGTACGCTGCTCCACACAACAGCCACACAGAGGGCACTTTAAGATTATTGTACTGTTTAGACAGGGCCTTAGAAAAGCTGCTTTCTGATACATTGCCATATTTGCACCACCTGACATACAAATGTATTTGCGCCATCCGTCAACAGTACAAGATGCTCCCTTTTTAAACGCTGAGATTAATCTCCACATGGGAAAAGGAGAGGATCTGTGAATTGCTTGGAAAAAAGCAGATGAGCTCCTCCAAACTCTGTAAGACCTGATATTATATAAAAATGAAAATTTCTAGCTTCCTGGAATGCAATGAGTACATGTAAAGCAGGTGTTACCTACAACTTAGCAAGTAAGAAACATAATGTGAGGAAGAATCTAATGAGCCTGACATACAATAGTGTTCAAGGAGGACTATAAAAAAAATTCAAGAAAGTAATTATCTCTCTTGCCTTATTTTTTAAAAAAATTAAAAAATACAAGAAGGCTGACCTTAATATAGTTGCAGAGACTACATATACACTCCCTGAAACAAGATTGCCACAGCATTATTTGGATCTCAAACCTCTCCAGCTGGAAGACTGTTACTCATTAAACCAGGGGTAGTCACCCTTTTTATACCTACCACCCACTAATGCATCTTTCTTGATGGTAAAATGTCCTTACCGCCCACCAGTGCTCGATGGAGGGAGGATTCAGCTTGTGCCGTAGAACTCCCTACTGCCCACCTAGAATCCTGAAACGCCCACTAGTGGGTGGTAGGGACCAGGTTGACAACTCTTGCATTAAATAGTGCAAGATTTCTACTGCACAAGATCCTGTCCTCTTCCAAATGGCCCGAGAGTAGTAGGGTGCTGAACAAGGGGCTCATCTGGAGCCAAGGCAATTGCAGGTATTAGGTTAACAGGTAGTATGTTCTAGGTAGCTGGTGCAGATGAATTCTGGGGGAACTCCCAGACAAAACAAATGCTATTTCACAACAGTGCTATGGATCCATCTGAGCACTTAAAGGGCAAAAGCAGATTTGCTTAGTGCCCAAGTGCTGCGCTTGCAGTACTTTATGAGGTACTGTCACTGGCAATGTTCAGACCATAACCCTGCTTCCAGTTCAGTTCAAATGCACACCCAGCTTCCCTGTTTGTTGCATTCCTATTTTAACACTTAAATCACAGATCCTTAGATCCTTCCTTCTTAAGGGCTCAGTTGCTTCTCAGCACTGAGAAGGCTTGGAAACACGTGTCTATTTTTCCTCTTCTTGCTTTCAACGTGCTTAGCGCGAGGGAGCAAGAAAGGGAGGCAGCCAGCAGGGCAGTTGGCACACTTTTCAGTCCCATTAGCCAGCTGTCAAATAGCTGTTCAAATGACTGGTTAGGCTGGCTCATTGCTAAAGGAAATGAATTAAAAATGACCTGACATAACTGCTGTGCTGGGTAAATCTAAATTTAATCCAGACTGCTCCAGCAATCTCAGCCATAAAACTGCAGGTGACAAGGTTGAAAAGGACATGGTTTTATGTCAAAACAACATAATCCTCCCTACTGCTCCAGAACATATTTTATTTAACCAAGACTTAAATATTTCTAACACTGAATGTGTACCTAAGCATCACCCAGCAGACCATATTATGTTTACAATGTCTATGCGGTGCAGAGGAGTTACCAGATCGCGGTTATTAACTGTCCTCCCAGCACTTCACCTAATGTATAATGCCGACAACATTTTGTGCAAATAAAAATGATTTTTTATATATATGCAGACATTCAAGTACTTCTTATTAGCATTGTGGCACACATTATGCATTATTAGTAATTTGCAAATCTAGCGTTAGTTCTCCTTTATTTCAGAAAAGGGCATTCAAGTAGCATTTCATATCTGAAGATAGAATGGTGTACACACACATTTTTTAAAAAAACAACATCACCAAAAATGTTCAAGAAAGAAACGAAAACGTGAGCCCTTATGTCAACTTACCACTTAATTAGATGTCAATTACCTAGTTACAAGCACTGAAAGACTAAACAAGTTTTCCAGCTTTTTAAAGAGGGCTACCACTGGAATTCAGCATTAAGTTAATAAAGATTCTGAGAAGCTTTTGTAGGCTTGAAAAACTAGCAAGGTTTGGCAACAGTTCACATTTTAGAGGGATACATTGGCAAACTGGAGATGCATTAATAGCATTTTGGAGGTTTTAAAGAATGGTATTTGCATAATACAAGAATTTTGAAACTAAAATAATCTTGCAGTTCATGTAGAGCCTTCATGAGAACAGATTCACATTACCTGTTAATAAAATGTCTCAATTTCAGTTGCACTGCTGTGGAATAGATTCTCTGCCCCAAACAAAGGACCATGTATTAAAACAAGAGTAAAATCTTGTTTCTTTTGGCTGATAGTCTTTCCATAGTGCCAATGTGTGGGGGTTTTTTTGAGGGGGTGGGTGGGAATCTTTTTGATGATCAAAGAGCAACTACACAGTGATGTATTTTTCCAAACCATACTTTCGTTCGCCATGATCATACTGGTTCACAGATTTTAAGTTGTGCCATTCCACATGTGCTGCTTAGTTTGTAGGCAATTGTCTTCCTTCAACTCAGTCTTTCCTTATTCGTTAATCTAACCCATAAAGTTAACTTCAGCAAGAAGCAGGCCTGGTAATGAGGACATATTGCTGTGGTTCCACTTTAGACACATGGAGATTTCTCCTCCTGTAAGGTACAAAAAAGTGTGTCTTAGGAGAACATTTATAACAAACCAATCAATAGCCATTTGCTCTCGTTTCTAGAACTACTTGAAGAATACATACATTGTCCTCCATGAAAAATATATGAGGGGGGATTACTTTTATGAAAACTACTGAATTTGATTATCACATTCTTATAAAAGAAACAGTATAAACACACTCACATTTCCTCATTACAAAAAGGGGCTCCCAAACTGTTCTTGTAGAAGTTTCTCCATTATCGTAACACCCTGTAAAAAGAACACAGACAGTAATTTTGAACCGCCTGAACATTTTACCAGCGCACGATAGCTTTACAAATTGAATCTCTCTGTTTAGAGATCATCTAAGCAGATAAAGACCAATATCACTAAGGAAATATATCAGTCTTTACTGTGATGACAAGATTGGTACCCACCACTCTGGGTCCATACGAAAGATTGGGGTGGGGCAACATATCCCATCCTGGAGCATTGTCTAGGGGAAGTCTCTCAATAAGACTTTTGATTTCTGCTTCGGTGACAAGGGACCAAACAGGTAACCTCTCCAGGGATAGCTTGTCCTCCATTTCATTCCCTACTGTTTCGTCCTCCTTAACTCAAAGATACTGGCAACCTGATAACAGAGCAGTGCAATGGTGCACTGAAGCTCACATCAACGAATCTGAAGGAAAGAAGGAGAATGCATCACATGGTTGGGGGACAGCAATATCTCAGCAGTGGAGTTCATGCCTTGCATATAGAAATGGGGATTCTAGGTTCTGGTGATCAGCGGGTCACACTTTTGCACACTCCAGATTTGTGTGCCTACTCACAACTCATACATGCTATTTTAAGTACAGTGAAACTAGAGCTGGAGCATCATTTTGCCTTGTTGTCATTTGTGGGTTGTATAGATGGGGAATCTCCTCTTTACCTGCACATCTACATGGTGCAGAATATTATTTCAGCCCTGGACTAAGTCTGTTACAACTATGAGAAGTATGCTGGCAATATGCCAACCACAACTTGGCAGATTGGTTGTGGTAATTAACTACACGCTACTTGTTTTGCAGCTGTCATCACAGACCTGGGCAAGCGTTGAACAATGACCATGAGCGAAAGCTCTGCAGCCACAGGATCTCTCTGTTTCCTTTTAGCAAAAGGGAAGCTTCTACCTACATAGTGAAGAATGCCCCCCTCAAAAAAAGACACAGCAGGTTTCCTGTCCCATAGTGCAATATCATGACAAATATGAATCACTTCCAAACAGCAATAACCTGAAGAGACCAACATTCAGTTTGTTTTATCATCAAGTAATGCAAAGGTTTTCAAAGTGATGCTTTCCAAATTCAAGCCAAACATTACTTTAAAAAAAAAATCAGGGAAAATGCTTTCTCTTTCTTTCATTTCCAGAGGAAGTGAGAATGGGCTAGCACAGCCCATCTGTCCAAATTAAGTTTACCACCATTTACTAAGTAGTTAATTGACATAAGTGAAAACCCCGAGGTTTGCCTTGAGAATTTAAAAATGTTATTTATTGAATCAATTATGTTCACACTGTGACAGTTGCTTTTTCATTTCTCATCTTAGCACAGCAGTTTTAAGGGAAATTGTTTGACAGAGGGGCTTAAGAAAGCAGAGAAGGGAGATTTATAAAATGAAGACGAAACATTAAATGACAGCTATTAGTAAGCACCACTGTTCTTTTCAATTAGACGAGGCTCAATCAAAGTCTGATCAATATATTCCTTTAAACTAAAGCTCTTGTGCTTAAATCTTGACACATGAGATCAAGCTTCAGAATGTTAACCTTACAACATGATGCACTTGAAATGTAAAGGAACCTATTCCTACCTATTAAAATGATATAAATTCTGTTTAATATTTTCTTTAAACCATCTTTTAAAAGCCCTTTTCTTTACTTTTTAAACTTTTTCTTCTTTTAATTCAAAAACTCATCAGATTACTAACTTCACAGCATAGTTAGGTGTTCGATTCAGACACAGTTAGTTATGTAAGGTTCCCACTTATTTCAGTGCAACTGAATATCCGCTAATGGGCAGGGCAATCCTAATGCTGCCCCAAGGTTGCTTAGAGAGGTGGAGCCAAGCACTGTATCCAAATCTCTGCTGGTCAGGGCAGAAAACAGTGGGTGGGTGGGTGTTTCTTAGTTTTTGCTGCACCAGCTCCAGGCAAGCACTGCACCATGGCTCTCTGCAGCAAATGGACAAGCTTAGGATCAAGCAGATTGTTGCCTTGCACTGCTTTGCCTCTGAAATGGCTTGTTTCAAAGACTTACACTTCCTACCTCTGGCAGGGAAAAACAGGCTGTACCTCCACAACTGTCTGCACTTTCAGTAGGCGCAGTTTGGACTTCCGTGGCAGTGGAACCCCACTGCCCTCTGCCTCCTGGACACACCCACTGAATTCATTACATATTGAATTATACACAATACATATTAAAACAGTATTTGACATATCATCACAAAATCTAACAAAGGGTGTCCATGTGTGCTCTTTTTTTTTTACACTCCTTTCTCACATATATTTTTTGCACAGATATTCATTGGTTCCCTGTTAGCTGGTACACGAAGGCCTAGCAACAACATGATCCTAAGTTACTTTGCTTAAAAGTGTATCTCACTGAGTTAAATGGGACTCGCTGCCTAGCAAATTGGTACTGGCTGTACTCCTATGACAACTGACACATGGGAGCAGGTCCTATTAAAGAAAGTGGGATTCTTCATAAACATGCATAGGGTTACTCTCAACATGTCTCCAAAAAGTACACTTTTTAACACATATGTTAAAAGACATAATAGGTCAAGTAGTTAAACTGATCTTAAAATTCTCACCATTACATATATGTAATGTACAATCTAGAGAACATTTTAAAACGTTTCTCTAGTATACGTGTTCAGGTAAAAATTATAATAATTTATCTGAAAATATTCCCTAATTATCTAAGGATTTTTCCTGAAATAGCTGAAGGTATTCTGCCATATAACCTTGACTTGCTGAAACTCATCGAGTCATATTTGAAAAAAATCTTGCAGTTTTTCAAATATACACCCCCCCCCAAAAAAAAAATTATCATACTTATCAGTTTGATCTTAAAGAGTAAAGCAGATCACCCTGTCATGGTCACTTAAATTCTAATATTTATATATCCCTTCTCCTCACAATCTCAAATTTTCCTTGCTGTATAATCAATTATAGGTCATCTATTACAAAAGCCATTAGTGACATTGTGGGCCCAACTGTATTCCATTTCCATCTTACATTTTTGACCAATTTGATAATAAAAAAAAATCTTTTTATACTTCTCTTGGATTCGAGCTGTTATTTATTCATGTCACTTACAAGCATAAAAGCTTTTCTGATTGACAAGTCACAGAACACACACACACAAGATCCACTCCCCTCAAATACTTCCTGGCTCAGATGCCAAAGTAGAGGTGGGCAACCTGCAGCCCGAAATTTATATTACATGTGTCCCCCTCCCTGCCACCACCCCAAGATGCCTCCTGGAGCTGTCCAATTCCCTCCTTCCATCAGAGCTCTTTCTATTGCTGTTTCTCAGCATCTGGTATTCAGTGGCACACCGCCGCTGAATGCGAAGGTCTTCTATAGCTCTCGTGACTAATAACCACCGACACACCAATCTACCATGCGTTTGACTAATCCTCTTTTAAACCCAGCTTAGTTGGTGGCCATCACATCTCGTTGCAGCACATCCCATAAATTATTTATTCATTGGTCTGTCCTAAATCTACTCCAAATCAATTTCAACTTGGGCGATCTCAAGTTCTAGCTATTATGAAATGGAGACAAGCTTCTCTCTATTACCCACGGCACACATAAATTTTATGAGCCTCTATTATGCCCCTCACTCCATAGTCTAAACAAAAAACAGAGGCTCAAACGATTTAGCTTTGCCTTGTGGGGAAGGTGCTCTGACCCCTCAATCATTTTGGTTGACCTTTTCAGGACTTTCTCCAGCTCTACTATATTCTTTCTGGGAATGACCAGAATTGTACACACACTATTCCAAATGTACCAGATCCATAGATCTGGATAAGAGAACTACAACTCTGGCAGCTTTATTTTCAATGCCTTTCCTAATAATCCCTAGCAAGTATGGTCGTACTTGCCAGGGAGGGCCAAAGTAGTCAGGGGATCCTCTAAATGAGTCACATGATAATGAATCCTAACTACGTGTTTTAGAAACAGTGGGTTTTTAGAAACAGTGGCTAAACCAAGGTTTGTTTTAACCATGGATTGTTTCAGAAGATGTGAGTTGCCTCACAGAGAAGTAAATAAGCTACAGATTGTTTCTCCAAGGCTTGGCTTGTTTTCTAACTGCCCTAGTTTCATGCTTCTGTAGTTTGGGCAAGCATCTGAGGTCAGGTAGCCAAATAAACCATGGTTAAGCAAGGCTACTGGGTTCAGACTTAGCTCCAAATCAGCTGAAACAAACTGTGGCTCATAAACCAACAAGTCATGGCTTCACAAGGTGGTTTGCCAGAAACAAAACGAAGGTTACTAGGCTGGTTTGGATTTTCAAACCACTCACACTTTGGCAAAATAAGCCAGGGGGCTATGTGCAAATCTGGCGAATGGGTCTAAATTATGTGGCAACACTACCTGATTTGAAGAGTATATCCATCTGTAATGAATAAATATATACTTATAGCACCGTTTAAATGTTACAATACATGTTTTCCAACCTCTATAACAATACAGGTAATTCTCCCTATTGAGGTGTATCAGGTGACTGTTTCAAAATCTAAAGCATGTCCCTCGTAAGTACAGTGCATCCATCTATTTCTTCCTAAACTGTGTGTCCTGTGGGTTGCTGATGAATTCCTTGTCTTGCTTGTGCCGTGTATAGACATAATGGAAAGGTCAAAAAGCAAAGCTTTCTCCCAAAGAACAGCAACAGAAAATACTTACAGCTGTAAGAAGATTTGAGCCACCTATAACCACAACAAAAATGTCAAGCATCCATTCAGACAAAATGAGTTTCCAGGTTTATCTGGCAGAATAAACAGCAGAAGTCTGAATGCCTGCAGACTAGAGGGGTTTAAAAAAATCAATGATTCTCTTTATTTAGAAAAGGTATAGAAAGAAGAGCTCATGTGGCATCCATCACTTCCTCTCATGATGTGATGCAGTTCTATCTGCACAATCTTAAAAAGTTCTGACATTTATCCTGGAGAACGCCTAAAAGGTGCCAGAAATTAATTGTTTTCTTTTCTCAGAATAATTGTGCCAAGATTTTTAAATTAGTCATATAACTATCTTATCAGCTACCACATGGCTGAATGAAATCTACAAGATTATGGAGAAGTAAGGTTGGGGAATACACAGAGAAAGAAAGAGGAAAGAGGTTTTTGGTTTTTTTTTACTTCAACACATTTGCATAGTTCAGTCCCCTGCCCTGAGGATCCTTCTCTGCCCAAATGCTTCTAAATTCCATATCGATGTAATGACACTCTAGGAATAAGAAACAGCTATAGTGCCCTTCATTCATGTCAGCTATATTTGGGAACTATTTTCCTCAATAACATTGTTGAACTATTTAAAACTTTCACACCACGTGGCTGATGCAGATTGAAGGTTGGATAAAGTCATGGAGATACAGCACTTATAAACCTTACTACCCTGGGGTAGACATTCTAGTACAGGGGTCAGCAAACTTTTTCAGCAGGGGGCCAGTCCACTGTCCCTCAGACCTTGTGGGGGGCCGGACTCTATTTTTTTTGGGGGGGGAGGAATGAACGAATTCCTATGCCCCACAAATAACCCAGAGATGCATTTTAAATAAAAGGACACATTCTATGCATGTAAAAACACGCTATTTCCCGGACCACCCATGGGCCGGATTTAGAAGGCAATTGGGCTAGATCCAGCACCCGGGCCTTAGTTTGCCTACCCATGTTCTAGTAGTATTTAGCAACTACATGCAGCTGGATTTGGATATGATTTTTCATGTCTTTGAGTAGCAGAGACTAGGGAATACTGTAAAAATTACAGCTGTGGTTGGCCCCAAAATTAGAAGCACGGCTCCATGTTGAAGTACTATTGTGGCCCACTTGGCATGAAAAGCTGGACCAACCTAGTTTAGCTCATAAACATTCTCACTTAGTTCAGCACCTGTGTTTCACACATTTGCCACATCCCCATCTGAATGACATTACAAAGAAATGGAACACAGACAGGAGCCCAGAAGTAGATGTAGGCTATGAATCTAAATTAATACATAATGGGAGTTATTTTGCACAGGAAGCTGCCAAACACCATCAACTGAAATTACTAAGGAAGGAGTTGGGGGGAAAGTCATAATGCACATTCACTAAGGGTGACGCATAATGTATCAATAACCAAGAAAAAACTTTTTTTTCCAAAATAAAATAAAATTAAAGAGCTTACCCTTTTCACTCCTTGATTTAAAAAGGTTCGTGCAAAAACTTCCAGGAAACAGTTCAGTCGACCTGATCCTCTTATTGATACTTTGCCATTCTGAATGAACTCTGTCCTACAAAACAGAAATGCAATTAAACATTTTCTTTCCCTCCCAACAGGTACTGTGGTTCTCTAATAAAATTTCACCCTGTAAAAGGAATAAAGACGATATTTGAACACACACACACACACACACAGTGGGTGCTTGTTTCAAAATCTCAGGGCCAGAACAGAACAAGTCTTCTTGCATGTCACCACTGATTTTCCAGTATGCATGCAATTGCAGTAAATTGCTGCTACTAAATCTGATTGTGGGAAGACAAACTCACAGCCGCCGGAGCTCATAAAGTACTGATGTTATGTTTCCTGTAACCAAACACTGGTTATCAAACTGTCTCCATCCTTGTGAAGTTTCTGAATCATTCCAGGCCAGGCTCATCTAGAGTGCAGTACAGAAGTATATAAATGAAAAGTTATCAGCACATGCAACACATTGGCCCCATTCCGCCTTGTTCCAAAAAGGGGATTAGTTGGACTATTTTAAAGGCAGGAAGACATCCTATGGCCTATTTCATAGGAAAGAGATGCTGCACATCATGAAAGAAGAATCACAGCGTTGGAAGGGACCCTGGAAGTAACCTAGCCCAACCATCTGGTCAGTGCAGGGGGTGGAATCCAGCACAGCACTAAGACTCTTGTCCCATCAGCACAAGGATTTCCCCCTGCAAAATGGAACATTCTCCCCCTTCTCAATCTGTGTGCCCCTAAATCTGTTCTAAAGGTTCTCCCCAATTTGGGGAGGGAATGGGGCAAGTTGGGGGGGGGGGAGTCCTGTTGTGCAAGCGGAAATACTTGAGCTCAAAGGGGAGTTGAGTATCACCCCAATCTACAATAGCGGAGGCAACTACAACATCCCTGACAGATAACAGCCCTTCCTATGCTTAAATAGCTTGATCCTTATTCCCTTCTGCATCTGAAGTGGTTCAAAGACTCAGCATCCCTATAAGTGGAAGCATTAAAGATCCAAACTCACATGGTTGCATTAGAAGAAAGCTCTTTGCATGCGCAATGTGCTGTAGAAATAACCAATAATATTCCATCAATGCAAGCAACTAGTGGGTAAGTTTTTCCTAAGAGAGGCGGCAACAAAAGGCAAATGGCATTTGGGGGGTTATTAAACCTGATAAAGTAATTGTGAGAAGAAGCCCAATGTTGCTATTTCTTTTTTTCTTTTTTTCACAGCCTCTGAAAGACACGAAAAGCTCACAGAAAATATTGATCTCAGATTGATCCTTGCAACGCAGAGCTGGGTGATGCGCCATCATTAAAACAACACAGTGGCAGAGAGAAGTCTATTAGCGAGATCCAACTACTGAATTATTGACTAGTAAAAAGTATAGCAAATTTGGCTTAATTGTTTTTGTGATTGGAGTTTTATACTAAAGATCCTTTAATTAAAGTCTTGATGTTTTAGTTCAGATAAGATTTCTTACCATGGACGCCTTTAAAGGAAAAGTTTTGAAACTTTATCAATTGAGAAGTTCTTGATAAAATATTCAGTGGGGGTTCTGAACAAACCCCCATCTCTTCTGTCACTAGCAGTCCCTCTTCTTTTCATGGCATGAAACTGCTCTGATAACTGAAGCATCTCACTGGTTTCATCTGCAAAACTGGGGTGGGGGGAGGCATCTGCTCAAGCAAGTTTCCACTTTCTGTCCCACAGATTGTTTCCCCCATATTGCACTGTTCATGTGAGCAGACTGTTTGACACACTGTTACTCATTCAGAGCAAGATAATTTCATAAGAAGAATCAACCCAGCAGTATGAGAACTCTAAATAAAAAGAGATGGACAAGACTGGCATTTGGGGAAATGCTCAACCGTTAGAATCTTACAGATTCTTGCATATTATAATTTTTATGGTGGCAAATGGCATTTCAAGGTGTGCAATGCATGAGACTTGAAGGAAAGTTTCAGTCAGACGAACAGGAAATGTGATGAAGGAAACAGTGCAATTTTATGCACAGTCACTGGAGAAATAGGTTTCTCATCCAGCAAAGCACATCTACAGACAGAATCATGCTCACTGTATACTTGTGCTAAAAAAGAAGAATCCAAATTCTGCACCTGCATAATTATGAAAGTCTGCATTGTTTCTCCTGCAAAATGTGTCCTTCAGCACACACACCCTATTTTCTATCACTTACAGTGGTACCTCGGTTTAAGAACAGCCCTGTTTACGAACTGTTTGATTTACGAACTCCGCAAAACTGGAAGTAGTGTCCCAGTTTGCAAACTTTACTTCAGTCTAAGAACGGAAACCGAACAGTGGAAGGGCACCAGCAGCAGGAGGCCTCATTAGGGAAAGGGCACCTCGATTTAAGAACAGTTTTGGTTTAAGAACAGACTTCTGGAATGGATTAAGTTCGTAAATCGAGATACCACTGTATTTTGCTTCTTTTAGTGATGTGAATAGGCAAGGCACTGAACCTCAGCTCCCTGGAAATCTTGGCAACTCCTATAGCATGTTTTGCAAACTTGTAGCCCTCCAGATGCTGTTGGACTTCCATCAGCCACAGTGAACACAGGAATGATGGGAATTGGAGACCAGAACACCTGGAAGGCCACACATTCCCCACCACATTCCCCTATAGCTTTGGGGATTTTGACAAGAACTACCCACAAACTAAAGCATATCTTCACAATCATAATGACTAGCAATTTTCTTTTTTTAAAAAAGCCTATTAATCTTAGGAAGCTGGATTCTGCTTCCAATATATCACAATTTGTACATCTGTAGAACTGTAGTGGACAGTGTTGGCTATAACTGAGCATTTAACACCTGCTGAGATGGCATGCTTCACAAATTACAAAATCTGGAGATAAATCAGACTTGTCCAAATACCAGTGTCCAATACCCAGTGGCAGTGAACCAAAGTTTGGTTCTCAATAATAATAATAAACAGCTCATTGTTATATCAGCCTAACAAATAAGCCAATCTTCTATAGTCATGGATCTACAACATTCAAATTGTTTCTCAAGTTGGCCTTTTAAAGCCAGATTTCCCACCTGAGATTTCTAGAAGGTCTAGAAACTCTTCTTGCCAACAAGAATCAAAGACCAAATTGTCTGATCTTCCTACCAAGCATATTTCCAGTTTCATAAACAGGTATATGGAGAGCTTTAGTAGCAGAGAGCACACCAAGTTTTGACTTTCCACATTCTGTTTTTCTATGACTACTGAGAAAAACGCATTCCTTTGTGCAATGCAGATTAGGGGCAAGGTTCAGTCAAATTTAATGATATAGAACAAAGCTTCAGTAAGCTGTAATTTCAAAGGGAACAAGTGCTGCTGCTGTAATTTCAAGGACTGCCTTTCATATATTCTGGCATCACTTTTGACAGAGTATTTTTTAAAAAACAGGATGAGTGAGAAGAATAGAGGGGGAGCAAAATTCACACTGTAAAAAACTCCCCCCTCCCCCCAAAAATGTATAAGACATAGTGCAACATTGATTGATATACAATAAACAAAATAACCTTAGACACCAGGCAAACATGCATTAAAACAACATAACAGGAACTGGAAATTGTCACAAATTTATTCTTTCTAAATGCATGGGTGTTTCCACCCCAGAACCCATCATCAAATCCATCACCACCAAGTAACCTAGCTGCCAGAACTGTTGATAAGATCTAATTTTCTAAAAAGCTGTTTTTCAATTCAGTAGTAAGTATTAAGGCTACCAATATATATTACAGGCTTGTAACTTTTGCTGTACCGTTGTTATTTTCTCATGTTTGTGCAAGGATGCAGATAGCAGCCTCGTAGCCAGCATTGCTTAGGAATTCCAAGAAATAATAAATCGGAGCAGTTTTGGAATCACTGGTTAAAATCAATGAAAGGTTCAGACTGCTATCTTGGTTGAAAAAGGAGCTCAATTTTATCCTAATACAGACAAAAACCTGCTCCCTGAGCTTAGGAAAAACTATGCAATATTTGGTTACAATATTTTAAGATGCATAGCAACCAAATAAGCAACTTTCCAAAAAGATACAGTAGATTTAGTTATATCCTATCATAGATTACTTTATATTTGTAATAGTTTTTAAGGCCAAATATTGAGCCTTATTAAAGAGGTAAGTACCAAGGACAGAAGCACTCCAGTAAGAAGATGAGAATACACTGCAACGTTTTCCTGCTCTGCCCCACTGATAATAATATTACCCATTGAATATCATCAGTGAATTCATGTGCTTCACTTATGTTCCATAGGAACACCAGATTTTGGAAGAAACTAGAAGAGCATTTGTTGTCTCTCTCCACTCACACCACATTTCAATAATGACATATGCCAGATGTTTCAGAAAAGGCTGAAAAGAGAAATATACACCTGGCCATTTGTGTTCTGCAGTAACATTGAAGAGGTTTCCTCTTCAGCCCAGCTGGCCACTAGCTTACACAACCTGAAGTACCTTAATTAATAACCCTTTGATGCTTCTAATGAATATATACTGTCAGTGCAGCATATGCTGAGAAATAGTGATATATTGCTGCACCTGGGCATGGGTGCCTTATACTTTTTACAAATCAAAGGGTAAATTTGTCAGTGGTGCTTTTATTTCCACATTGCAATACAACTTGGTGGTTCATGGAATCACTTAGGGTTAGAGATGTAAAATTTTGAAGCCATGGGGGGAAAACGTTCTCTCCCCCCCCCCCATTTCTTTCGGGGGGGGGAATGAAATTTTGGAAAAATTGAAAAAAAGTTCAGTGTGGAGTAGTTTTACAAATTGCGTGAAACGCAGTGTATGTATTATGCTTGCAATAAAACAGGTAACCACGCCCCTTTCCCTCAAAAGCAACAAAAAAGGCAAGAAACCATCAACATAAATTATAATCAGATTTGCCCCTTAGCACCAACAGCAAATAAAGTTAAGTTCCACCTCAATATTTAAGCTCCACAGAAGGTGTACCCTTTGAGTAGTGCTTTAAAAAAACAACCAGAAGACACTACATATACATGCAGTTTATTCTATCTCATTTTCTGAACTACTGCTAGCATTTTCCATTTATTCTTCCTCTTCCTGTTTGTCATTTTTCTCATGGATGTCTAAAAAACGGCTTTGGGGGGAAACGGGGGGGAATCTGTCCCCCCCCATTTTTTTCAGTTTTTTCCCAGGTCTTCCCATCTCTACTTGAGGACAGCCAGGGCAAAGCGTAAGGAAATTTTTTTGCATGCCAGGTCCAGAAGGAACCAACATCCAGCTCCTGAATAGTATGTTGCGCTGAGGCTCAAACTCTGTTTGAAAGGAAAAGGAGTGTGTGTGGTTTTTTAAATTGAATTTGTTATTATATATTATAAACAGCATGATGGTAAGAGAGCTTCTAAACAGTTTACAAAAATATACAACAGAACATTAAAATGATTGATAAAACACAGTTAAAAGCAGGTATTTAAGAGTATTCAAAAGATGATTAAAGTCAGCAGTGGTTAAAAGGAAGTAAATCGCATGCAGCTTCTACGTGTTCAGCTGGGCTGGCCCTAACGAAAATGTTTTGAGCAGTTGCCAGAAAGAGTACAGTGAAAGCACCTTCCTGGTGGCAGCCGGCAGGGAGCTCCAAAGTGTGGGTGCTGGAACGCCTGGGTGGGGGGAATGGAAAAATGGGAGGGGGGGTAATACAAGTTTTTTATTCCTGTTTTTTCCCAAAGCCATTTTTTCAGGAAAAATTGGGGGCGGGGAGTGTGTGGAATATTCAAACAATATCAAACTTTTTTTTCCATTTTTTCTGGGGGGGCGGCTTCGGGGGAAAACCTGGTGTCCCCCCCCCCCAATTTTTCTGGGTTTTTTTCCCAGGCCTTCCCATCTCTACTTAGCCCCCCCCCCCCCCGGGTTATATTTTTATTACTTATTTTAATAATTTGTATGCCACTTGCAGCCACCTGTAAGTTGTGTACAGGAACCCCAATACGCTAAGACTAAAAATGAATTAAAACTATTAAAACATAAAGGAGCATCTTCTGGTCTCCAGGGATGAGAGAGCAAAGCTTAAAGTCATGTATACTGGAGCAGTTACTGTTTGATACCAGAGTTGTTTTTTTCCAATATGTACAAGCATTATGTTAACACTAGACTTCAGTCTGCTATATTTTTTGCCCATTGTGCTAGTGTCACAAGATCCTTTGGATCTGTCCAGTCCTTCAGATTCCATCTTCCGGATCAGATCCTAGGAGTATGCTTAGATATTCCACTTGATTAATGAGACACAAATTCTGTTTATAAAATTCACAAAGACCACTTTCCTGACAGTACTCAGAACTTACGTCATTCTTCCTAAAAGTGAAATGAAAATTTCAGAACCATTCCTGGTACCATTTTGAAGGACTAATATTACACTACCTTATTCCTTTTCTTTTTTGCATAAAATCTGAACTCATAAAGCGGTTACATATTTGTTGGCAGGTGAAAAAAGGAATTCTGCACTCTTTCATAACCCCATAGCTTATTGTTTATCTACTTTATTAAGGAGTTAGTATAAATTTCCAGGCAAAAATAGTAGGATGTCAATGGGAAAGGGTAGCTCAGAATTCAAAACAAGTTCACCTGGGGCAAAACTCATATACTTTTCCCTGCAAGGCTTACACCACTATCTAGTGAGAAGCTGCCCTAAAGGCCTCTCTAACGGCCAGAAATGGCCTTCAATAGTTCATCTCATGAGCATTGTGGGAAATGCCTTCCTGTCATATTCCAAGCACACAGGTGAAGCCAACTGCATGTCTTCCAAGCCAATTGTCACCCCAAGCAATTGGACCCAACCCACTGGTTAGAACAGGGATGGGGAACCTCAGGCCAAGTGGTCAACTGTAGTCCCCCAGTCTCTACCTGGCCCAAGGGACTCCCCCCCAAGCCACATCTCCTCTCCCCAGAACTACACCCCCTAGGTAGCCCTGCTATGCACACTCCTTGAGGGTTTTTGCATCTTTGAACCCAGATGATGCTTCCTGCTTGCATGGATGGAAGATAGAGCGTATGTGAGTGTGTTTGTGTAGAAGCTGGCCTGGAGTAGAAGGGTGAAGTTCACTTTTTGAGGGTGTGCATTGATGAAAGGGGCCCTAGTTATATGTATACAGGAATAAATGAGCAGAAGTGACTAAGACTTGCTTTAGATTTAAATAAGCTGTTGAAGAGATTCCTAAAATAAAACTGAGTACACATAAGAACAGCTATCCAAAATACGTCCCATATGTCTTCACACTTCCAATTGCAATATTTTTTTATTGATCCTTTTTATTAACTTGGGGAGATTGTTTAGTTTTATTTTTACTTCCTGGGTTGTTGTTGTTGTTTTCTTTTTGAGGCATTATTGCAGTGCGCCAGTAGAAGAATTTGCAGTGGATCGTGTCATTCAGTATCATTTTACGCTCGATCACATATTTCTTCTTATTACAGCCCAATTATTCACGGGTGCCATTTCTACTCTTACTGAGGGTTCATTACATTTGTTGCTTTTTACCAGAACAAATTCAATAAATATAGTTCAGTTGCCCTAAAGCATCCAGCCAGCATTGGCAGAACAGATCTCTACCTGAAAATTAGAATATATATATATATATATATATATATATATATATATATATATATATGCAGGTTTTGGTGTCCTCGGGTGTCTTCCCGTGTAAAAGTTGGGGTGTCTAGGCGACGTTTCGACGAGGTCTCACTCGTCATCTTCAGGCTGGTGCTTTCGGCTTCTTGTTACTGGAACAGAGCAGGATCTCAGTGTTTGAGTTCCTATAAATACTGTAGAGGGGGTGTGGTGTATAGCCTCCAATGTTCTGGGCAGAGAGGAAGTTCCCAGGCTAGTGTGCCTTTTCTTCTTTTGTTCCTTAATTACTTGAGAGATATCTTGAGTGATTTCTTGAGTGATATCCTGAGTACCACTTAGGTGGGTCATTAGGTGTGGATTAGTTGCTAAAGTCTTTGTGTCTTGACCTCTTGAACTTTGTGAAGAGTTTTCATGAGAAGATGGCTGTACTGTACTTAGTTGCACTACAGATAAAATTAGCAAAATCCTCCATAAACACAATATCAAAACAGCCTTTTGCACCAACCAAAAAATAGCCAATATCCTCAGAAACCCCAAGGATAAAATCCAGTTGGAAAACCAAGGGATCTATGAAATACCCTGCAAAGTCTGCCCAGCCACGTACATTGGACAAACAAACAGACGAATAAATGCACGTATCGCAGAACACAAGAATGCCGTCAAAAAAGAAGAAAAAACTTCCTCTCTTTTCCAACACATGAAAGAAACAGGACACGAAATTAATTTTGCAGATTCCAAATTGCTCTTTAACACGGAACATCACCACAAGAGAATAATCATGGAAGCCATCGAGATAGAGAAACACCCTCACAACATGAACAAGCGTGACGACACATCCCGCTTGCCAGACATCTGGAAATTAGCCCTCCCCACAAAAACTGACACCAGATCCAGAGGCACACAGAACGCCAACACCAATCAACCACACCAGACCCAAACCCAGACCCTCTCCACAGATGAATTACAGACACCATCCAGTAGCCAATCCATGGTGGCACCTCCGGATGCTGCACCCCCCTGCAATCCCTACACAGATCTGGCTGACACAAGCCACAAAACCACAGCTCGCCCCTATACACGAAGCCAAGCCAGAGCACAACTAAGTACAGTACAGCCATCTTCTCATGAAAACTCTTCACAAAGTTCAAGAGGTCAAGACACAAAGACTTTAGCAACTAATCCACACCTAATGACCCACCTAAGTGGTACTCAGGATATCACTCAAGAAATCACTCAAGATATCTCTCAAGTAATTAAGGAACAAAAGAAGAAAAGGCACACTAGCCTGGGAACTTCCTCTCTGCCCAGAACATTGGAGGCTATACACCACACCCCCTCTACAGTATTTATAGGAACTCAAACACTGAGATCCTGCTCTGTTCCAGTAACAAGAAGCCGAAAGCACCAGCCTGAAGATGACGAGTGAGACCTCGTCGAAACGTCGCCTAGACACCCCAACTTTTACACGGGAAGACACCCGAGGACACCAAAACCTGCATTCCTGTACCCGTGAAAATCTACGAAAGCAAATATATATATATATATATATATATATATATATATATATATATATATATATATATATATTTTTAAACTGGCATCATGAGAAAAAGCAGAGGGAAGCAAACCTGCCAAACCAATCCCTCCTCCTTAACTTCACCACTGTCACCAAGTACTTTTCATTCATTGTCTCAGCTGCCTCCACTAAACAGCCCTTTAACTTTCTGGACTTAAATTGGTCCAACCTACTCTCAATCTGGGTAGAGTAATCTAGCAGGCAAGCACAGGGTGAATATAAAGGTGTGAAGGCCTGGGGGGGACTGGGGGGGACTGGAAAAATGGGGGGCAGTCCCCTGATTTTTCTGGGGTTTTCCTGAGCTTTCACATCTCATTGTGTAAAGTAAGGCCTCAGACCTATTCTATCCAAAACAAACTATGCTTTTATAGTTGGAGTTCTTACTCACAACAGAGCTAAATGCATCCAACCATGCAGAATACACTGGCTGCCCATCAATAAGGTAAATATAATATGCAAATTTCTGTAAGTTATACTGGAGACAGACTCACAACTACTTTGGCACAGAATATCTTTTTTTTTTAATAGCGAAAGTACGCACAACCAAGTTTGCAACCCTTCTGTTTCCTACCATATCAAAACTGCAGTAGGAAAGATATAAAGACTTGACTCTAAGGACAATGGCAACCATGTACCTAATGCTTACTCATATTTTTATATTTTCCCCTATGTTTGGCCTATGCAAGTTTTACCTGTACAACTTCTGACATAGCACAGGAGCCATGTATTTTCATGGCTCGGCTAACACACAGAAAGAGCCTGTTTTGGAAGTCTAAGGCAGGCCACTGGAAGAAGTTCAGTAAGCCTTCGGTTATGCATGCCCAGCCCCCAGCCTGCACTTGGCTTGGTGGGTCACAAGTTGTGCAGACCTAATTTCGGTATCAGCTGTGAAATTCTGGCTTGAAAGCTACTTGCTACAATGTGGCTGCCTACATTATCTAAACAGCAACCATCAGATCCTTCTGGTGTTGCCTGGTAAACAGAATAAATAGAAATTAACTAGAAGGCCATTTACAACAATGTGCATATAAATAAGTTACACCTTACCAGTTTGGATTCTCTGAACTTTCCCTGAAGACTGACTCTTCCTTTAGAGTAGCATACTGTGTCCATGTGAGGCACCGAGTCTTCATAGACATAATTCTATCCTGCTTATTAAGCCAAGATTCTTCTTCTAGGTAGACCTCGGGCACTTTCAGGACACTGATCTGTTAGACATAATGATTACATGTTTAAATAACGTCAAGGTGCTTGAAAAAAGAATATTTATACTTAGCATTTGTTTCCATCCTCACACAATAAAACGATTAAGGACTGAAGCCACCCATAACATTTATCTCTTGACGCTAATACAGAGATTAAAAACTTTTAGCTGTTAGTGATGAAACCATGCAAACATTTAGGGACTTGTTCTCACGGCTCGGTGCCTAGTTAGATTTTGCCAACTGCTGCATCTTAAGCATCAGCTTAATTTATGTGACATTTTAGTTGCCTACATGTCCTGCTTAAAGTAATGGATTCTAACAGAAGACATTTGTCGACTGTTGCACTCACGACATAAACAGCCAAAACATTTGGTTCATTTTACATTCTGTTTGGTACCTGGAATTTTTATGTTTCCCCATCTGGACGAGGCATGGAAAAAAAAGGCAAACAGAAATGTGACAGAGAGAAATCATTTGAGTTTTGACAGACAGAATAAAGATTGCAAGTAAACAGTTCACAAAATGGAAGGTGATACATAGCAGAATGTAAATCCAAAGAGTTGCCAAGCTTCAACTTTAGGACACAGAAAGTTTAAACAGAAGAAATCACTATCCTGTTATGTTTATTTTTTCAGAGTCCTAGATTATAAGGACATTGTTTTGATTTCCTTTTCAAGCTCCCAAAATGGCAGATAGGAGTTGTTTTTGGGGAAATGCTCTTTTAGGAACTAAGGGAAGGATACAGGATTTCAAACACAGTCCCATCCTCAGTAGTGGCTCATATGGGCGGGCGGAGCAACAGCATCCTCTGGGCAGCATTGCTGTGCTTGTAAGTACAAGGATGGGGCAAATTGGTAGCAGCAAGGTCAAGGGCGCTCTGAGTGTTGGTGGCAGAAGCCCTGCAGAAGCCTCTCTGACTTCCACCCCATCCCCATCTGAGCACAGTGCTTCCACCCAGGACAAGGCCACTTCCCCACACCCTCCTCGCCTCGCCCACATGAGCTGCTGTTGCCTATCCTCACGTGGTCCACCCAGGATACTTAGAACCTTCCTCGTTCAAGTGGACAGTTCATTCTTTGTGGCTGCAAACCTGCACCGTTCCCCCATATCCTTAGAAACCAGCATGCATCAACCTTGACTGACATTAATTACCTGTCTTAAGAAGTGTGGAATTACATTCTGGCATGTTGCAATCCTCCTCCGGTATATGATTCCTGTAGACAAATCTGAGCATAAAAGAACAAACCAACTTAGTGCTATTTTGGAAAATAGAGATTTTTTTTATAGTAAGAAAACAAAACCAAATGCTTGCACTATAGATGCAAGGAGGAAGGCAAGGAAGCCTAAATGTGGTAGAGGGATTCAATGTCCCTTCTTCTCAGCAGCCAAAGGATTCCAGCCCAGTTGCCAGATGGACCATGATGAAAACGTTTAAAGGGTTATATGCTTAGTCCAAAAACTATAGTATGTTTGCCCACCTCAACACATACAAAAAACCCTACTGGGCAGGGGACAGAGGGTGTGGTTCAAACATTTTATTGGCATCTATGCTGGCAATGACAAAGCATCACGCAATTCCAAATCCGAGCCTCACAGATTTGGCTAGAACTGCAATGGAATTGCTCTACAATTTAGCTGGTAGCAGTTGGGGAGTTAATTTTCGAGGCTCTCGTGTTGCTAGCTACAAGCTTCAAATATCTTCCTGGGTCAGCACTTCAGATCAAAAATGGCTTGTTCTGCTCACTCTGCATTCTGAAATACATCCTAAGAGTACAAAATACCTCTCCACCCACCATTGTCAATGTTTGAGGCCTAAAGCAATTCTCTCAGACAATTAGAATTTATTTTTATAATGAGTAAGGCCAGTGACAAGAACAAAGCTCCCTACAAAAAAAGAAAGAAAAGCCCCACCGCCTCTAAAACCCTTCACAAATTATAGTTATTGAGCTACAATAAGAACGTGACTGGCTTCCAAACTCACTTTGCATGTTAATATTTAATGATCCCAATCAAGTCCAGAAGCCTCAGGATGATGTTAATTGATGATCTGACTAGGCACACAGCCCGGTGGAAAAGGAGTTCTCAGGAAGAGACAAATCTCTCCCGTACAAAGTTTATCTGTGTTTTTTCTTCCCCTGGTTTTGTTCCTGGGAGGCAGCATTTTGCAGCAGGCTTTAAATAACCAAGCTGGCAGTATATTTGTCTTTCCCAATGTGACACATTTACAAGGGGTCATAAACTGGTATTTCCCAAGAGAAAGGGATGGCTAAAACTATTATTATATATAATATGCAATGGAAAATCCAGAATTTGAGCCTCTCTTTTTTTTCAGTGGTGGGGGAGAATAACTAAACTCCCCACCCCAGACCTCTCAAAAGACTGAAGTGAATGGTGTGAAAAATGGGAAAGGGGAGATTTGTGCTGAGAGCCCTGCCTGCCTCAGCTTCAGCTTCTTGCAGCAGAGATCACCTTTTATGTAGTCCTTCTGCAGCATCTGCATTGGGGAGGGGAAACAACACTAATTCCTTTCCTCCACCCGGGCTGCTCCTACTTTCTGTTCTTCTGCCATCTCAGTATGAGAGACTTGGCTGAGAAGAGGGTTCTTCTGGGAGAACACAAAAAGCAGTCTGGCTGCAATAAACTCGGTCTGCAACTGCTTCCTAATGGTGGGCAACTGGGCAATTTGTCTTCAAGAGCCAGTTGAGGCATGAGGGCAATGCACAGAAAGAACAAGAGCCAGGGAGATAGTCCGCAAATTGCTGTCTCCAAAGTGCTCTGAGCCACAGAGGCTGAATCTCAGAAACAGGGATGAATATTTATGGATTCTGACTGCAACTTTAGTAATGGGTAAGGGTTGGGTGTGGGGAGGAATTCAGGAGGTTCAATGCGAAATCACCTGATCCACAGCTCCCAAATTAAGGTGCAAGCAATTCAGTAACTACTGCCAAATTGTAGTGAAGTGGTCCAAGGGCAGCTTAAAAATTATCTCTCAATAATCACCCACATCTATATATCAATGGATCAGCTCACCCTATGAGTGGCACAAAACCACTTCAATCTCTGGAAGTGGCATTTTTACAGCTGCCCCATAACATTTATTCTGAACTTGTTAGGAATTGGTGTTTTAGTGTGGCAGCTTTTACACTCAAACTCCCTCACCATTAGGCAGGCCTTTTCACTGTATTCTTTTCAGTGCGTGCTAAAATCTTTTCTATTTAGGCAAACCTACCCAGACATGTACTCCAGGCAGGCAAAGAAGATGAAGGTATTCTGGGGTAGGCAAGGGAGACCTTTCCTCCTATCTCCCTTTACCTCACAACATTAGCAGCACAAGCATAGAGTACTAGAAGGCAGAAAGAGAACCCTACTGGCTCAGTATCATCTGTCTAAACCGGAGGCCCTTTAAGTCAGGGCATGATTTGTGCCAGCTGCCTCAAGCAATGTGTGAGGTGAGTTCTAGACAAGGAATAATTTCCATTACATTCAGAAAAGATAAAGCAGCACCTCCAAGCTGCATCAAGAGTGCAAATCACACAGAATAAGCTTGTGCGCCTATCCCCCAGCTGGAAGAACCCCTAGCCAAAACCACCCCTTCTAGCTACATTTAGTTTCAGTGTGCTTTCCCCCTCCATTTAGCTCCAAGGCAGAGCCAAGGGTCACAACATACTGATGACATTTCACCCCAAACCTCTGAGTAACCTTAGTTACTGCTCTCACGTACCTGTAAATTACTGAAAACTTTCTGGAGCCTTCTAAGCAACAGTGAAGTGTCCAACTTACCTGTTTTTTCTTCTACTGTTTTTACAGCCGTGACATGCTTCTCCATGGGACTTGGATACTAAAGAAAAAGGCAAGAGAGTACACATCACAATTTATTATGTGTTAAACACTTTGGGAAACGTTTTTCCTGAAAAGTGATGTATACGTTAATTACATCAGTAAGTAGGTACATAAAAGGAAATTTCCTACTCATTGATAAAATCCTATTAGAATTTGCATGGTATTTCTCAACAGATCTGAGTGTGGTGGCTGATTTATGCTAGGAGTTTGCTGTGATTGTTTAAGCCAATCAAGAAATTTTCCCTCAGGAAAACAACAAATTTCTTTAAATGGTCAGTTAACTCTCTTCACTATTGCCACACAAAACACATTAAGCACATATTTTAAAATTGTGATCTAGGTTACAAGGTGCCTTCAAAACAATAAAATGAATGATGGGAATTTTAAACTAGTGTGGTATCTTCCAAACTCCACACACTACCCACATCAAATGAACCCAGGCTTTTCAGATGAAGGCTATGCACATCTGTGAGCCGTGATGAAAAGCTGGAAACACACCAGGGTGGATTTAAGGACTTAAAACCCTTTGTGGTGTGAGGAAAACAACTGGGTGAATCTACCCTAAGAGTTGCATGGGGGAATTTGAAATGCATACTCTTGCATGCTCAATCCATTTTAACAGCCTTAAAGCTCATCTTAAAAGAAGCCAACATCATTCTCTTCCCTACACAACCAATAATCAATTTTGAAATAGAAAAAATAGAAAACCCGGCCTTTGAATTTCTGTATCAAAACTCAGAATCCACCTCTTTCCATTTTAGGATACAATTTGAATAGTAATTATACTTCAACTCCCCCCTCTGCCACCACCCTAGGCATTTCATTTTATGTGGGATGTTGGAGTAGTAGTGTGTCTATTTGACAGGGTAAAGTGTCAATATCATCACAGGGTATGTTTTAAATCTCTCATTCTTAACACATTGGCCAGGTTAAAGTACAGCTAGAAACCATGGTTTCTTTTCACATACACAAGCTGCAGCAAACCTCGGGCTAATGCACAGAAGAGACTTGTTGCATGCCAAAAAAGGGGCCCACTTTCAATATAAACCAAGAGTGTTTTCCCATAACACATGAAGCTGGGGCTCAGTGATTTGTTTCCAACTGTGTTTTGAGACCACAAAGTGAAACCATGATATGGCTTTTAAAAAAGAAAGAAAGAAAACCCACAGCTCCCCAAATGTGTTCAAAATTGAACAATATTCCAATCTTCTTCTCTGGAAATTGAACCAGGAAGCGGGGGACAGAAAGACAGCACAAAACTGATATTAGATAAAAGATAGTAGTAGTAAATGGGTTGTACAGTGATGATAAAAGTCAGGTATACAAGTAAATATAAATGCCATATGAGAAAACACGGTAAAACTCAAGGAGGAGATACTAACTGAACTATGCATTTCTATGTTCACTGTAAGAAGTTTCATTAAGTGAAGTATATGGCAGTTAAATCTGATGCTTCCATGCAGCTTGCTGCTTTCAAATGGTAAGTAACAGTCTAATTACATTATCAATGAAACTTACAGTCTATAAGACCCATTCGTGTGAAACAAAAAAGCCATTTGCATAAGTCTTCCACTAAATAGCAGACTCTATTACCCAAGTATTTAACTAGGAATAGACTCAATTTTGTGCACAGCTTAATATAAGGGAGATGAGTTAAAAGCTTATGAGCATGTGGACGGTTTAACTATTAGCAGCACCACAGCTTTCCCCAAGTCCATAATACCTTGTTTATAAACAGAATGCAGAAAACCCAAAAGGAAGAAATGCATTGATGGATCAAGCTGAATAAACTCTCTGTTGGATATATAGGTGATGTGCTCGTGATGGGATAGCTCAATCAGTAAAGCAAGAGACTCTTAATCTCAGGGTAGAGGGCAAAAAGTGGCAACCCCACATTGGGTAAAAAGATCCCCCCTGCCTTACAGGGAGTTGGGCCAGGTGACCTTGTGGTCCCTTTCTAACTCTACAATCCTTTGATTCTACCATTATATCAGCTACTTTCATGGATGCTAGCATCTTAAGTTGCATTCTAAACTGGTGAGTTATGTGTGTATGACCTGTTGTGCCTCAATCACCTAAGCAAGGAAAAGAGAAAGCAAGAAAGAGATCACATTTCCATTCCATACAGTTGTACCATGTAACAGTTGGAGATGATGATTACCATATAAACCCTACATGTGAAAACAATTTAGCTACATATAGCTATCAGTTACATGTATAAAGAGAGGGAGGAGGAGGAGGTAGTCCCAGAGAAATGTAGAATGGTAGCATTCTTCACTGCTTGGTGGGCATTTGCTTTGCATAGATGAAATATATGGATGAGTGAGCTTAGCTGAAAGTTCTTTTACTGGTGAGCAGTTAACATTTCTTTCCAAAAACAAAAAACTTCTTCAACTAGACCACAGCCTTCAAAAATGATATGATGCCATCTCGTGGTCAACTGTTCAAATGCATCCAATTTGCAAGTAGGAGACAGCAATCAGCAAGGGGTGTGTGTAATGTGAAAAACATGCACTGTGGCTGTTTATTCCTGGAATCCCTACAGATTAACTGATGCTCATCCAGTCTTCCAAAGCTTCCAAACTGACTGTTTAGCAGATTTCACACTTGAATGAGAAAGTGGCGTCCTTATGAGGTGTCTTGTAAACCTGCTACGAATTAGGTACCAATCACAAGCATCCCAGGTTGGACCCATATTAAATACTAGTGTGTTATATCACCAAGCTGGAAACTTTGTTTTAAAGTTAGACAGCACAACCTTCTTCCATCAGAGACCAAAGATACAAAAGGTTTTACAGTGACCCAAGAAAAGGTTAGGATCACATGTTTATCACAGAGGCATAGGAGCTACTTCTCTGTGGTATAATATCTCTTGTGTCAGAACCACACAGGTGGCCCCATTTCTGCCTGCCTGCAGAATAGTATACAGTATATAATGAGCATACATTAGATATATTCTTCATTTTTAAGATCACTCACAGGTCACAGCAATCTCTATGATTTATTGCAATTATGTGATTCACTTTGCTGGGTGCTCCAATATATTAATTAGACGTATTAAAAAGATTCAATTTTCCTGAAAATTTAACAGATGCCATGCTACATTAAGAAGAGGCCAACAATTCAGCAAGCTTTGCATGTGGAGAAGACTTTGGGATTACTTATTGGGACTGTAATTCTTTCTCTCCCCTTCTACCATCCTCTACAAAGCACCAGGTCACAACTGCTTTTGAAACTCCACTCTAATGACACTATAAAGACGTTTGCTTATGATACAGCGAGAGGCTGTTTTGAGAGGGAGATGAAAGCACTTCTTGGTGTGAAGATCAAGTAGTGCTCATCACTGAATTCTGACATATGATGAGCTATAATGGTGATTTTCCTGCTCTGTTGAAAAAGATGGATTACTTTTGAAACACTGTGTTTGCATAGTATGCAATTATTGATTAATATTGTTTTTGCTTTATGTACTGCTTTTTCTGAAAAACATTTGTTTTCCATACAAACCTTCCACAAAGAGAAAATAAAGTAAGTATCACAAAAGTCAGCATGAATTCACTTTCCAAATGGGGCTTCCAACCAGGTTAAGAGAAGACGCAATCCTTAGAATATGATGCAAACCAAAATACAATGCAAGCACGCTATAAAACATTCACAAACACATAAATGGCTTAAATGAAATCATAGCAAGAGAACCACCTAGTCTTCTAGTTGACTGCACAGAGAATTCAGCATGGTTTAATATAATTTGTAATGATAACCAAAATCCTTCAACGCAAGAACTGAGTTGATATTTAAGTACACATGCTCAAATGCAACTAAAAAAATGGAAGCATCACAGGACTGCAAAATATATTTGAAGGATTCTCTTTTAAATCCCAGTGGGAAAGAAATCAGTTCCAACGATTTCAGGCTTCCAGGATATCACAGCAAATAAAGGTATCATAAAGTAAACTCTAGTAAATGCATGGCACAGCTAGTAAAAGAACACATATCAAACACAGTAAGGAGTTGACAAGACCAAAAAACAAACAAACCAGTAGAAGTTAGAAACCAAGTTGCTATTTTCAAAATCTATCTAAAGTGGCTATTTTATTTTAGTCAAAGTGAAGCATCCACCCGCTTCAGATCTCATTCCTTCTACGTTAGTAGTTATGGCACAGAGCAAAGATGAGATTCCACGGGGTCCTTATGCATGCTTTTGAGCAATTGAAGCAGCTCCCTTTATGTTGCTGTCCTTACAGTAGCCAAAGGAGTGTGATGACAGTGAAGATATAGAATCATAGAATTATGCAACGGCTTGTCATGAGAGGCAAGACTGCTCACCGTTTTTTTTTTTTTAAAAAAAAACTTTGTCTGCTGAAGAAAGGCATGTTGGGAAAGAAAGGTGTAGAACAAATGTCAACACTCAGGAGCAACTCATACACACACACACACACACACACACACAAACAAACACACCTAAATTAGGTACAAAAATTGTAGGAGCATCATCGGTGTGGGAGGTTTCCTCAATTAGTAATCTTCTTCTTCGGCGATCACTCGTAGCCAAGAAAGATTGTCTTCCATAAACACAGTTTTAATAATGAGTCCGTAAGTGACTGTGGAGGCCAATTCTGGATCCACATGTCCTTCCGCAGTGGGGACATTGGCTGCCAATGGCTGCCACACAACATGTTTACGTGGATGTGATGGACAGAGAAGAAATGCCCCCCACACACGCACACACACACTAGCAACCAGAATTTAGGGGGAAATGCAGTTTACTCACAAGGATTAAGTTAGCATTCCTCAGAAATTAGTTGCCTCAACCCTTCAAAAGCATTTCTCACATTCCCATGACCAAGCACAGACACGTTTCACCTTTTCTTGGGCAGCAAAACTAAAATGCTTTCTGTTTTCAATATTGTGAGTTACTTTTAAGGGACGCAGGTGGCGCTGTGGGTTAAACCAGGTTGGCGGTTTGAATCCCCACGATGGGGTGAGCTCCTGTTGATCAGTCCCTGCTCCTGCCAACCTAGCAGTTCGAAAGCACATCAAAGTGCAAGTAGATAAATAGGTACCACTCTGGCGGAAAGGTAAACGGCATTTCCGTGCGCTGCTCTGGTTCACCAGAAGCAGCTTAGTCATGCTGGTCACATCACCCGGAAGCTGTACGCCGGCTCCCTCAGCCAATAAAGCGAGATGAGCGCTGCAACCCCAGAGTCGTCCACGACTGGACCTAATGGTTAGGGGTCCCTTTACCTTACCTTTACGTAGTTACTTTTAAGTTTAAAACTACAGGTCTCAGTGCAATCTGGTGTTCAAGATCAAGTCAAAATGTTCGGTTATGGAGTGACAGCCTTCCCACACAATCATACCTCTCAGGCTATTTACAGATACATATTGCACACAGAAGTTCAGTTTTTACTGTGGAGTAAATGCTACTTTCCCTTGCATCCACTCCTCAAACACACACATACAGCCTCTGAATCAAATGCCAAGTGAACCTTCCTTTTTGGCCACCTGAAGCATGCTTCAGGTGAACCATAGTCCTTTCTCTATCAACAATCTTGGATAACAGCTTGACACATTTTCTGTTTGGTCCTAATAAAGGTATTATCCAACTATGGATTTCTGGATTTTTATTTTCTTAAGGATCACATGGCTACCCTTGGTTTTTTTAATGTGCTAAGATGATGCCTGTCTAGATTCACCTTCAGAGTTTGTAGTTTTTTAGAAAACGAATAATCCAAACTAATATTTTGCTGCTGTCAGAGACAGAAAATGAAAAACTATAGAATGGTCACAACACAGCTGCATCCTAGTGAAAATGAGAAGGGATTTTACTAAGTATTTAGGCAGTCAAAAAGGAAAAAGATTTGTTAATATACTGGAAGGGAGTAGTAGAGCCAACACCATCTCAGGGTTGCAAGCAACAACCCAAATGAACCAAGGAAATTGGCCATCACTAGAGAAAGAACAATTACCGGTAAATGTATGCCCAACAACAACAGATCATGCAGAAATAAATGACCTATCTGGTGTAGGCAACAGCGGCATACTGCATGAAATCAGCTGACATATATAGCATTTACAAATCCTGGACAATTCTGAATCAAGGGTGAAATCAGTCTTTTTTTAAAAAAAAAACAATAACCACCTCATTGATTTTAACTGAGCAGGTTTGCAGCTTACAGTGGAAAGGCATGACCCAAACTAATAGGAATTGTTTGACTCAATACCTCACACAAAGATTTAGATTAAATTAAAAAGCAAAATACACACATGAAGAATTGCACTGGGCAAAAATTGCACTGTTACTAGATGCAATGATGATCTGTAAAGATGGGGGTCACATTAATTACAAGAGAAATGCACATGCTGAGAAGCAAAACTAGGTAAAAATGAAACTAGTAACAGAAGAGTTTGCAATAAAGCTTACATTGCTAGATATAAGGTGGAAGAACACCTCAATGGCAGTGGCTCTCTGTTCTCTTACATTCAGCATCAACAGAAAGTAAGAAGAGACAGTATGGTGCAAAAACTACAAGTCTGCCAGTGAAGTCATTCCACTGAATGAAAAGTACTGGGTTGCTCAAAAAGTTGTCCTTTTGTACCCCTTGAGCAGAGGAGAGATAGTATTGAGCAGGGTCATCTGACCTTAGTATGCCGATTAAAAATCTGGCAAAGAAATAGCAATTACTTTTAAATTTCAGTTTCATTTCTCAAAAGCCACAGCTAGAGGGCAATAAAGTCACCATCTATAATTAAACAGTTTCCATACTTCTATTCAGATTAACAATAAAAGAGTAGGAAAATACACATAGGAATTGAACACCAAAGCCAGACATCAAACACAGATGCATGTAACCTCTCTCTTTTTTTCTTAAATGAAAATATCCCTTTCTAACCAGCTGCTATCAGGTAAGACCAGCATGTAAGGGGGAGCACTCAAAAGGAAGATGACAACTCCCTAAGGCTCCTTTTTCATTTTAAAAGATTGGCAGGGGAGAATTAGGCATCTGTGTGTAACCTGAAGCTTGCCCCCAAGAGTCAATCTAGTGTTCTTCTGTGTGCGCTTGAAGCTTCGAGGAGAGGCTGGGATCTCTACCACTTGCAATGGGGTTATGAAGAAGTAAAAAAGACACAGAGAAAAATCCTGGTGTGTTTTACCTTCCCCAAACCTCAAGGCCAAATGAGATAGTAAGGCCCAGCCTGTGATGTACTTTAGAGAAGAAACAGCAAGAGCTTCTTCTCCCTGGAGGAATTTATGTAAAGAATGTGGAGTCATCTGTCTGGGACACTGCTGTCCCACCGTGCATTTTAGCAGGCCATTGATCAAGTTCTCTTGCAGCTCTGTAATTCTATTATTTATTTAAAAGAAACAAGAGAAATACTTGCTACTCCCTTGAGTCCCAAGGTAGAGGCAGTGCCTTATCTCTTATCTAGGAGGTTTGGGAAAGGTAAAAATAATAAAGTCTCTCCCTCTGGTTTTTGTCATCTAAAAACCACACACACCATAAAGACTTTGCTTCCCCCTAAAGCTCCACAACAAGCACCAAAGGCTTGGGAATGACAGTCTTATATTACTTGCACTCAAGATAATACCCCCAGTATGCTGATGACACCCATTTTTCATTTATGTTACATCAGTAATGACTTGTGAACTGATGGAGCTCTAGTGAGGAGTGCATGCATGCCCTAAATTATTTGAATGCATAGCACACATACCATTTTGGCATACCTGAAACATTTTTTTGGTTAGTTTGAACATAGGCATTTTGGTGGCAGTGTTTGAAACTCTTATTGTTCTGGGTGCATTTTGTGACAGAGAATTTCATTGGCGCAAGCGGTTTCTGAGCTCTGGGTGCAGTATTGCACCTAAAATTTCAGAGTAAAACTGCAGAGAGGAAGGAAAGGAGGACCTTTCTCTGCCTCCCCACTTCCAGCCACTCTCTGAAGACTAGAGAAGAGACCCTCCAAGGAATATTAGGTGGAGTGGGCAGGGGAAAGACCAGGCCATGTGAAAAATGAACATAGGTGCAGTTCATTCATTTTCAGCTTTCTATTCTTGTTATAAAAAAGTGAAACTTGTTTGATATCACTTAAAATCATTTAAGGTTTAGAATTTATTTCCTTCTAAGGAAACTGATTAGTTCAGTGAAACGAGTTTTGTAGCCGGCATCTCGTTAAGTCTTTGTTTAATTTTAGGTTAATTTTGTGTTAATTTTTTTGATTTTTGTTAATTTAATTCAATTCTATAGTCGATTACTTCTCGTTTCAGGGATTTTCACAGCAATTCTTTTGTTTCGTGTAATTTCTTGGTTCGGTGACTGTCTTTTTTTCCATAGGTTTAGCTTTCGGCTTTCATATCTGTTTCTAACACTGTTTGGCGGGCAATCCTGTCCTGTGATGCAGCCAGCCAGGAGTGGACATCAACCCCCAGCTGCCCCTGCACGTTCTGGCTGCCTGGGCATGGCGGCAGCACGAGGGGCTGCAACCACCACCCAGCCAGGACGGGGGTTTGCAGCCACTCTATCCTCAGGACTGGTTGCAGTTAAATAGGGGAATACAGATGTTTCTCGCACATCCTGTAGTCTGTTTCAGTCTTAAGATGACAGTGCAAAAAACTATGCTTTTATAGTTACATCTTATCAATATGGTTATACAATGTATCAATAAACAGTAACATAACAGTACAGTATTCGTTTTATTATTTACTTATTTATTGCATTTATACACCACCTTAATGGCCAAGGCATCCAAGGCTGTTTACAGTTCAAAACATTAACACACAAATATGATACCAAATATTCTCAGGCCAACTTCAGAAGCAGATGGCACTAGCTCCCAGCCTCCGATTCCTATCTTCTGCTTTTCCTTGGGGCACCTAAGTCTTAAGCATCCCCAGGAATGGTTGAGGTAAGGCTGCCCCAACTGTTCACACGAGGCCACTGAGGTTTCCTCTGGGAGCTGAAGGCAATGTGTTCACTGGCCACTGTACTAATGGTAGCACGTTATTAAATGGTAGCAAAACAGTTTGACAAAAGCAGCAAATTAATATACGATCCTGTGCATTCCTTCTTAAAAATAAACTCATTAATTTCAATAGGGCTTGCATGCTTCCAGATGTGAGATCCAATAATCCCACTTTGGAAATACAAAAAATAGGTCATTTTCAGATCCCACCTCTGGCATTCTTGTTTTTAAGTAACCCAAGATAAGGGTTTCATTTGAGCCAAGGTTTCAAACAGGAACCAGATGTGAATGCCATGTAATCCTAACCACATCAGTATTAATTAGTAGTAGTAGTAGTAGTAGTAGTAGTATTGATCGCACATATTCATCACTTGCAACAACAAAAAGTCTCAAAGTGACTTACATCTGTAAAAGCATATATGAAACAAAATATAAAATACATCAAAAAGATAGAAGAATTTTAATTGACTACAATAACATAAAAGGGATAAACCTTACCCCCAAAATATGAACAAGAATACAGGCTTGGGTATCATTGTGCCCTATTACACAACAGCTTCTTCTCCAACCATGTTTGGCCACCTGTGGCAGGTAGATGAAGCTGGACAGGGTCTACACTCCACACAAGATGCATGGATATTATTTGCTCCCCTTTGTGAATAATTTTTTACAGGCTAGCATTCTCTTGGGCCATGGCCTGCTGCCAGATTATAGCCAAAGGCACAAGTGCATTTTATCAGCTCCATATTTTCATTGCTTTATTTATTTAGATATTTGTGGCATTTATATACCGCCTAATTAACCATGTCCCCTGGGCAGTTCGCAAATTAAAAACAATAAAACACAGATGCAATTAACAACTAAATACAATCAATATGAAAGTAGCACCAGTACAAAAGTCTGTGTAAAACCAGCATAAAACCATACAAGTTGCAGTACAGTACTAAGATTTGGGGACCATCATCCATGTTTTTGTAACTCCCACATTTGATTGCTGTTGATACATCATCACATATGTGGCTTCCCTTTAAGGGTATTTGGATGAGCATAAAATCATACATTGTAGATCTGCAAGGAACCCCAAGGGCAGTCTAGTCCAACCCCCTGAAATGCAAGAATCTCAGCTAAGGCATCAGTGGCAAATGGCTACCCGACCTCTGCTTAAAAACACCCTAGGAAGGAGAGTTCGCCACGTTCCAAGGGAGTACGTTCCACAGTTGGCTCTTACTGCCAAAAAGTTCTTCCTGATATTTAGTTGAAATCTCATGTTTAGTTTGTGGTCCACTAAGACCCCTAGATCCTTTGCACGTGTATTACCAGTAAGCCACGTGTACCCCATCTTACATTTGAGCAGCTGGTTCTTCCTGCCTAAGCGCAGAACCTTACATTTGCTCCTATTGACATTCCTTGTTAGTTTTGGCCCAGTTCTCCAATCTGTGAAGGGCATCTTGAACGCTGATTCGGAATTCATCCTGGCTGCTCCACTAAGGAGATGAAGACAAGCACTTTGGAAACTATACAAGACACCATGGGCGTAGCTGGAGGGAAGGGGCAGCTGCCCCCCCCCAAAAAAATCAATAAAAATACATAAATATACATAGTTAACTGAGGTTCTGCCCCCCCCCCCCGAAAAAACAAAAGGCCTCCCCTCAATAAAAATCCTGAGTACACCCTGCAAGACACAAAAAACCTTGTCTCAATTCAAAGGAGTGGGCAGGAGCGCCTTGATATTTTTAAGTAGCACTTTCGTGAGAACTAAGCGAGAAAAGCAGCAGCGCCCACCAGCCATCGCCAGGGCGAAAAACGTGCCGGAGAGAGAGCACGTGCGAAACGCAGCAGTGGGAAGGAGAGATCCAGAGGCGCGTTCACACCCCCATCCGATAAACACGGGGAGCCTCTGCCTCAGCCAGGAGGATGGAAGCTGGGTTAGATAGCACGGCCCCCACCCGCGACACAACACGCACCCCCCAAATACCCCAAAGGCTCGGCCTCACCGCGTGTTACGTGGCCAGCAACAGAAAAGTGCAGGGGGACACTGAAGTCGGGGCTCAGCTGACAACCAAAGGAGAAAATCGGAGGCTGGCAAAGGCTTCCAATGAGTTTTGCCAGACTGGAGAGGGCGTGCGTGGAGAGTGTTCAATACAAAGATTGGGCTGGGGCGCACCGTTGCCGCCATTCCTCCTCCTTATCCTCTCCCCCCCCCCGTCCCCACACACTTGTGAATGAACCCCATTGAGCCCAAGGAAACGGGGCCTGACACCCAGCTTCGGGGAAGGGGGAAGAAAGAAAAGGAGCTCCTCTTCTTTACCTTGCGGAGATAGCTGGCCACTACCTGCTCGAAGGGGTATCTGTAAACCTTGCGCGCCTCCACGGTCACCCCCATGGCGGGAGCCGAGCAGCTGCCGCCGCCGCCGCCGCCGCCGCCCTTCGTGCGGGCCCCCTCCTGCCAGCTTGCTCCCAAACGCCGGCGGCGCTCGCTGGAGGGCCAGGCCGCTCCCTTCCCCGCGCAGGCTCCGGCAGCCCCCTCCCTCCCCCTCTCGGCACAACCCCCCGCTCTCCAGCTACGTCGTTTTGCAACGGGCCGCCGCCTTGCCTTCCGAGTAACACCTCCCTAGGTCACAATGCAAACGCGCGCCGAGACGGGGCTGAGCGGCTTAGGCCTCTCTGGAGGTTGTGGGCAGGGGAAAGAAAAGTTCGCTACGGTTACGAAGTCATCGGACCGTGGCGCTGTTGTTTGGAACCAAACTGTGCTTTTTGTTTTTTTGTTCTGGGGACTTCATAACGCGGGAACACAACGACACGTGTTCGGCGCTGGCGCGTGGCCGCTCCCACGTTCCTTTACTTCCTTTACGTTCCTGCCTCGCGGGGGGAAAGTGCATTCTCTGTAGAACCTTAATGACGTTCGAAGTGGAGAGAGGCCCCCTCCGGAATCCAATTACGCAGCCCAATTCCCCCACGTGTGCTAGAAGCCACGCCCCCCCCTCTCTCTCTCTCTCTCTCTCTCTCTCTCTCTCTCTCTCTCTCTCTGATTCTTGTTCAGAGGGTCAAAGTTTGCGGAAATGCTTGAGAGAAAATGTAACAATACCCCGGGCTTTCTGAAAACAGAAATAGACTCCTAAAAATAGCCATAGTACCGCATTTTCCACGGGCATGGTGAGAATCATCACGCCAAGAGAGAAACCCAGCTGCAATCCTTTGCGTCTCTACTCAGAAGTAGATCCCTGTTGACTTTAGTAGGATTTAACTCTCGGGTAAGAGTGCGTATACCCTGTGCACATTTAACTTGGAAGCACGTCAAACAAAGAATAAACTTCCTTAGGACGGGGCTGCCTATGCAGATGCGTTCTGTTGCCCTTAGAGGGTGTACAAGGAAAAGGATTCTGGTGAGGCGACAGTTTTCAGAGAGTTAAGTCTCTTGCACAGAGACTCTTGTGCCACCTTAAAGGGCATTTCCAGGCAGGATTTTATTGTCAAGTCAGTCCTGGTCAGGCCCAGAAGTTTTCTGCAGTATCCACATAACATTGCTTTCATCATAATGCCAGCCCCCTTTTCACATTTAAAATGGATCTGATAAATGAAAAAATAACTTGTTATACAGTCTTCAGCCACTGCTAGTGTGGAACACTCCCCCCCCCCCCATTTTTGTGGGCATGGTGACATTTCAGTGGATGAGCTCTATTTCAGCACTCCAACTTCTTTGTGTTCCCACCCAAACACAGCCTAGCCCATGGGTAGGCAAACTAAGGCATGGGGGCCGGATGTAGCCCAATTGCCTTCTAAATCCGGCCTGCGGACAGTCTGGGAATCAGTGTGTTTTTACACGAGTAGAATGTGTCCTTTTATTTAAAATGCATCTCTGGGTTATTTGTGGGGCACAGGAATCGTTCATTCCCCCCCCCAAAAAAAAATAGTCCGGCCCCCCATAAGGTCTGAGGCACAGTGGACCAGCCCCCTGCTGGAAAAGTTTGCTGACCCCTGCCAAGCCATTTTGTTTCCAGTGGCCTCCAATGCCAAAGAAAGAAACCTATTTCCACCAATTGCCACATGCCCAGTTTGGAGGAGATATTCTCACAGTAAATGCTGGGGATTACCTGGGAGACCAATCTCAGTACATACATCAGGCTTATAATATAACACTAATAGGAAGATCTTGTGCACTCTTGTGCAAAACCTTAGTGTTTTCTAAAAACGGAAATGGATATTCTCCCCCCCCAAAAAAAAAAAAATCTAGAAGTTTAGTTAAAGCACTTAGATCATAATATAGTCATAGCTTCAACTCTCACCCACATTAGTCCAAACGCTGTCATTTGTAACTAGCCTCAAATTTTCGGACCTCCCTAATGACTAGATAGTTGTCACACTTTGTTAATTTTATAGAGTCTGCAAAATGCTCCTTGTCATGACTGGTCATAGAGAGAGAGAGAGCTTCTATACTGCAGCAATGTAGGTAGATGAGGAGAGGAGAGGAGAGGAGAGGAGAGGAGAGGAGAGGAGAGGAGAGGAGAGGATGCTGCACTTTCTTGGAGAGAAGACTAATCAGTGAGAGCCATCCAGTGACAATGGTGGGAGGCAGCTTTCACATTTGCTGCAGTCAAACCCTAAGTGCAGATCTTGGAATTGAATGGCAGCCCTTCGCGTACATGGAGAAATTAATGGGACACACTCAGGGACACCATTATGACCAGGGTTTAATTTGCTTCCTGTCCCTGGGGACCCCCTATCCTGTTCCTACCTATGTAACCCTATCTCTCTTCCCTTTCAGCCACCCTGAATTCTAATTCTTGGTCACATTAGTGTGTGATAAAGTATTACCACTGGCTTTCGACGTGAAAGGGGGTGGGGAGCAAGGGAGAGAGATGGGATGGAGGGCTCACAAGGTTCTGCTTTAGATCGAACAGTTAGGATGGATATCTTTTCTGACAAATATAAGATCAGAAAAGAGAAAGGCGTCTTTGTGTTGATGAGGAAATGATAGTTTGTCCCAAATTAGACTTAATATAAACAAGATTACCCAGCAAAAGTAAGCTTGCACGTCTCGTTGAGTTGTATACATACTTGAGGTAATATGCAAGAGGCTCGTTTATACGGTAATTATATTTTGGGAATGATTCATGTACTTAAGTAGCTTCATTGCTTTATACTTTCTGGATAGTTTTATACTTTATACTTTATACTTTTATACTTTATACTTTCATAGTATAAAGTAGTTGTGTTCTATGTTATAAATCAAGCACTGCTAGGAGTTGTTTCTTGTTGTTTCCCATTGTATTTCTTATCAACAAAAAAATCAGTGTGGTGCTAGAAAACAGTTTGAGAACCACTGGGTTAAGGCTTGTGGTTGGACCTGCGGAAATGGGTCCATGGCCTGTTGTTATGTCTCTCCAGTGACATGAGTGACAAGTTGACGGGCACAAGCTACCCGCTTCCCAATCCAGGATGCCCCTGTTGCTGGACAAGATCTTTTCCAGGGCCTGTGGGAAGTGCTCCTGCCATCTTGTGCCATCTGACATCTCTGGAAAATAATAATAATAACCCCACAGGAAGAAATTATGCATTTCAGTGTGCTTCAGGTACAGAGCTATGCTGTGTCTTTTGATCATGTTGCAATGTGACCAAGAGATGAAAACCAGGAACCAGTCTTTTTTATATTTGTGAGCCTGGTAAAACATTTCCTTTTGTGCAAATGCTAGGCTCAGTATTTCTGTCACAGGTAGCTTGGCTGTGATAGGCAAATACATGTTGAAATATTTTGTTCGTGTTTACTTATATGAATAATAATGGCACTTAGGCAGTACTTGTCTCTGTCTCAATGCTGTATTGTTTTATTGGTTTTATGCATTTCTTACTCCACCCTGTGAAAAGTCCCCAGGGTAGTTTACTGGGTCATATGCTTGCCACAGAGAAGCATGAAAGGCTTGATATTACTATAGAACAAAAAAGAGAGCTTTAACAAGGTTCACATGAAACCTTGCAGTTTTATTATTTTTATCCAAGAGAGTAACATTCACCTTGCCAACAAAGGTCCGTATAGTTAAAGCTATGGTTTTCCCAGTAGTGATGTATGGAAGTGAGAGCTGGACCATAAAGAAGGCTGATCGCCGAAGAATTGATGCTTTTGAATTATGGTGCTGGAGGAGACTCTTGAGAGTCCCATGGATTGCAAGAAGATCGAACCTATCCATTCTGAAGGAAATCAGCACTGAGTGCTCACTGGAAGGACAGATCCTGAAGCTGAGGCTCCAATACTTTGGCCACCTCATAAGAAGATAAGACTCCCTGGAAAAGACCCTGATGTTGGGAAAGATTGAGGGCACAAGGAGAAGGGGATGACAGAGGACGAGATGGTTGGACAGTGTTCTCGAAGCTACCAGCATGAGTTTGACCAAACTGCGGGAGGCAGTGGAAGACAGGAGTGCCTGGAGTGCTCTGGTCCATGAGGTCACGAAGAGTTGGACATGACTAAACGACAAAACAACAAAAACTTTCACAAAATCACTAACATGTCAATCATAAACACATTTCTTGGTGGTGTGTCCCATTTATTTCAGTGGGATGTATTTCCAAATAATACATTTGGAAATTTTGAGAAAATCACAATCTAAGCAATGATTAAGGAATCGGACCAATGGCAATTACATATCTGAGTCCTGATTGAAAAATTCCTTAGACATACATGATGCTGTGTGAAAATGGTGTTCCTACCTGAGCATGGAGTATTTTCATGTGAGAACTTTACTGTGTATCTCCAAACTATGCGTGCAGAACTATCCCCATTGAATTGAGTGGAAAGCTCTTGTGGATGCCAGTGCTTCTACAAACCTTTTAGATCACAGCCAAAGCCTGACCCAAATTTGTTTCTCTAAGGCAATCCCAGTGATACTCCTAGAATTTACTCACTACTGTATTTAGAACCTCTTAGCCAATGCATTAGCCTTATTATTTAATAGTCATAATGATGCGGCTGCCTTTTAGAGTGGCGTTCAAAGGGCCAGAATGCTGCCAAATGTGAATTTTGCCTCTGAGGTTCTCAGCAGATGTGACAGCAATGGACCTCTATCTTCAAAAGCAGATCTGCCCCAATGACACCTATAGGTAACAATAGAGGATGGGGGTGTGATTAAAAGCACCAGCAGTGGAACACATGGTGGGACTGAATCACTGCTGTTAGCCCTTCAGTCTGTTCCCCAATATCCTTTGTTTCCCAGCTGGCATCCTTTTCAGGAGGTGAGCCTAAGTGGGGTGTGAGGAGTCCCTGGGGATGAGGGTGACTGCAAAGCGGGAAATAGCTGGCTGTAAAGGGTTCTGCACCAGGCAACGGACAGTTCAGTGCCTTGGATCAAATACTATATATCCCTCTATTTTAGACCCACATTTGAAGACTGAGGTCTGTTGCTCAGACATGTAATTTGCATTTGAGGTGCTCAGCTGAGCTCCCACGTTTTTCAGAGCATCTATTCAGAGCGGAACTGATGTGAAGTTTTCATTTCATGGCATTTGCATGGCTTGTAAGACGTATAGCCACACTGAAAGGCCTAAAGCTGAACTGCTGCCATGCCCATTTCAGAATGTGGCAACCTGAAGCTGATGCAATCCAGTGCAGCACTCAATCTTTTTGGAGTCCTGAAGGAAAATGATTTTTGAGTGGTTTGTTTGTTTGTTTGAGTGTTTTGAGCGTCCTGGCCATTGGCTGGCAGTCAACGCTGCACACAGGACTCCTGTTTTGCTTATGGAAAGGCAAGGTTTCCATACACACAGGGTATACGTAGCTGTCCATCCCCCTGTCCCCCCATTGTAAACATGTGCTATTCTGGCTTTTCACAAGTCACAGGCCATATTTGAGGTAGGCTTCAGTCTCAGAATCAGCAGTGAAGCGAAACTGACATGGAATGATTCAGAAATGAAATACAACAGGGGTCATAAGTTCTATGTGGATGGAAGGATAACATCTGAAACACACACACACCCCATTTTGTGCACTAGCCATGCTTCCATTAAAATTCAAGGCATTTTTAGAACTGAGAAAAGTCTTAGCAGTAGTTATACATTTGCAAAGATAATCTTCAAAGCAGAATGGGATTCGTACTTCAGAATTTCAACATTAAGAGAATTCAGTCAGGTCTTAGAAATATTATGGCATTAGTGCTACTAATACAGCTGTTTTCAGAGAAATCTTCTAACATACACATCCCAAAGTACACAGTTGACCATAAATTACACTGGCTATCCTTGCAAACTCAGCAGGCAAACAATGTGAGAGATCTCTTGGCTCATCAAGAGCCTTAGATCTCATATGTAAGCAAAGCCAGCCTTGACATTAACAGAGTAACAGTAGAAAGCACTTTCATTTACTTCCTTACTTGTAGTGGTTTTGGCGCTGCAAGTGGTAGCATGCTAAGTATTCAGCACTGCTTCTTCGTCTAAACTAATTAGAAATTACAACTGGGGACACATTTTAAACAACACAAGCTCCATTTGTTAACAAGTGAATCCTGAGAGAGGCAGAACTTCCCCCATTAACATCAGTGGCAGCCTCTCTCTGAATAAGGCCATAAAATACACATTTTCTCTCTCTTTCCCCCCATTGCACTGGTATTTCCCTCCCTCCATCTCTATGGTAGTGTTTAGAACTGGGAGGTGCTGCCTAAATCATACAGGAAAAGAACACAGTGTGCTCTAATAACAATAAAATTGAAATGAGCTAGATCTTCAGAAAACGGCATGCACCTCAGGAGGGATAAATGTGCAGCTATATGCAAAATGGGGTGTGGATTGAAAAAGCTCAGAAATGTTCAAAGTAAAAGGGCAAGTGAAATTATAAATCATATAACATGTTATAATTTATTTTATCAGTTGAGGTGTAGACACTTCTGCTGTTGATTGCATCTAGAAGGATCCTTATTCTAGCAAGCTGCAAAAGGAGTGTTCATTTCTGTCCTACGATACCTGAAACCAGGAAATCAGATTACGAGGAATACCATTAGCCTAAACATATGCAAAGTTAGGGTAAACATGTGTTCAAGAGTTGTGATATAGTTATCAATGGGTGCAAAACTTCAATATCTCTTGTGGGAAAGGGGCTAGGAGGAGGTGAGACTATTTCTATGAAAAATAACCCAATTTATGCAACAAGGAAAAGCTTTCCTCTCATTTGGCTTCCTCATTTGAGTTCTGCTGCTGCTGCTGTTAGCATGGTACTTATTCAATGCTGCTACTTCGGGGACACAAATTAGAGTTTCTCAGTTGGAACAGGAGAGTCAAATAAAAGAACCCAAGACATGATTCAGCCAAACTTAAGCCCTTTAGAAATGATTTCACTTGGAGAGTTCGTCTTAAATCTCATCCACTGAAATCAATGAGACTTGGCTGGATCATGGCCCAATTTGTTAACAAGCTGATAGCAAGCCATAGCACTTTTAATGTCATGGAAGGGAATTGCTATTTTTAAATGGGTACCACCTTATGTAACATATTAACACTGCATACAAACACTTTTATACCTGCAGGTGTAACCTGAGTGCAGTGGCGTAGTGTGGGTTGTCAGCACCTGGGGCAAGGCAAGTAATTTGCACCCCCTAACCCGTGGATTTGCGCCCCTAACCCGTGGATTTGCGCCCCCTAACCCTAACCCCCAGATGTTGCGCCCGGTGCGGCCGGCCCCCCCTGCACCCCCCACGCTATGCCACTGCCTGAGTGCAAAGAGGTAAATACAATAGACATAAAAACTTGAAGGATTCTTTTTCTACACAAAACAAGCAAACAAGGGAAGTAAAAGGAAGCCAGAGAGTAGATAAAGTCATTGAACACAGGTCCGGCAGGGTTGCCGACCATTTTCATTACAAGCTGGACATCGCAGAGCTCTGTAGGACTCTTTAAATCGGTTCGCCAACATTGAAAACTTGCTTCCGTGGCACACAGAGCAGGGTGCAGAGCCTGATCCCTTACACTGGGAGCAACTGCTATCACCATTTGCTTCCTGAAATACAAAGGGACTGATCAAAATAAGCTTCCTTAACACCACTTCACAGAATCCTTTACCTAAAGTAAATCCAATCGGCAGGCTAAATCCCTCTAAGATGTGTATGGTTCTTATGGTTTTTGAACATCTCGCTTTTCTGTTTGCTTGATAAATATTAGTGGGAATACTAATATCTATTCCTCCCTGTGATTCTAGTTCCTTGCTAATGTTCCCTTGTTTCTTGTACAAGTTACGCAAAATAAATGCACACACATTTCCTCAATTTGCACAGGTCTGATTTCGGAATTTTAATGACTAGTCACACATGACTTAACTTAGTCATGACCATTGATTTATATGGGTCTACTGCAAGCAACACATAGCTGAGCACCACCCACAATGTTACGGTTCATTTATGTACCTTGTTTTGGACCAAAGGCCCCCCATCCTGAAATATCCCTTTGGTACCTTCTTGCATGTCCATTCAAGTCCCATAAGTCAGTCCATTGTTTCAAACCCTGATGCCTTGTTTTTAAATAGAAATTCTTTAGAAATGTTCACTTTATCAATGAGGCAAAGACTCTTTTTATACAATTTTGAAGCTGCAAAGCAATCTCTTGCCGTTGATTTAATTTAAGCACAATGGATTCCCCAACTGGATATCCCATAAGCTTTAAAGCCGTGGCATTCTGAATTAGAGGATCAGTTTGTTTACTGATTTTATTCATTAGCATGCTATAAAGTCCCATTGCATTACTTTTCAATTACAGTGGTACCTCAGGTTACAAACAGCTCGGGTTACAAACACTTTGGGTTACAGACTCCGCTAACATGGAAGTAGTACCTTGGGTTGAGAACTTTACCTCAGGATAAGAACAGAAATCGCATGGCGGCAGCAGGAGGCCCCCTTAGCTAAAGTGGTACCTCAGGTTAAGAACGATTTCAGGTTAAGACTGGACCTCCGGAACGAATTAAGTTCGTAACCAAAGGTACCACTGTATTTGTAACAGAGAGTTACATTCAGCCACGGGACCTGAGGTTCCCCACCTCTGCCATAAGTCCTGGAACTGACAGGTTTTGTATCACAACATTTGGAGGATGTCATCGTTTCCCTTTTTCTTTTAATTCACAAGCATATACTTTTACATCTCTAGAGCAAGGAGACGCTACTACCTTACGTCTTAATGCCTGCATCTGCTCCCAAATGTACCATGCATGTTACCTGCATATGCTCGTTGTGAACAAGCTCACATTCAGTCTCCTTTATGTTCTCATCACTTGGGTTACTGCACGTTTCTCCTCTTCCTTCGTGGTATGTGAAGGACCAGTCTTCGAGTCCTTCATCCTGTATTATTTTTCTCACCAGCTCCTTCTTAGTTAGTGGTGATCGAATGATTTTCAGATTGCTAGTGTAGATGATAATCTTCCCAATATCTAGAACAGGGGGATTCTGAAATGAAGCAGGGAACATGTAAATTGAAAGTCCAACAGCTCTCTTAGGTCCCCATCTGCTGTACAGTACACATTTGAAGCAATGTCATACCACTTAAAACAGTCATGTCTTCTCCCCACAGATTCCCAGGAACTGTAATTTGTTAAGGGTGCTGAGAGTTGTTAGGAGATCCCTACTTCCCTCACAGAGCTATAATTTCCAGAGTTCCCTGGGAAGAGGGATTGATTGTTACAGTCATACCTTGAGTTGAATGCGCTTCAGGTTGAGCATGTTCAAGTTGCGCTCCACGGCAACCCGGAAGTAACAGAGCACGTTACTTTTGGGTTTCGCCACTTGCGCATACGCAGACGCTGAAAATGCTGTCACGTGCATGTGCGGAAGCGGCGAAACGCGACCCACGCACGTGCAGACACGCTGTCACGTCTTGTGTTCCGATCGGGATGCGAACGGGGCTCCGGAACGGATCCCATTCGCATCCCGAGGTACCACTGTATACCACACTGGAAATTTTTAATTTTGTGAGGGGAAGAGGGGTCTCCTAACATTTCTCAGCTTCCCCATCCTTGCCTGGAAACTTTGATGACTCCCAGAACCAGCAACAGTGACTGGTACTTCCTCTAGTGAGTGGCTCCTGCATATGGGAAGCAGAAATGGTGAAGTGGGAATGGTCCAAATAAGTCTGCTTACCCCTTCATGGGCGCAGCGGCCTTGCGGGCTGGGTGACACCTCCTTCCCTGAACACAATGAGAGTCATTAGTGCCAGAGGGCTTTTCCCCAGCCGTCATGTGAACTCTGGCTCACATCCTCCTGGCATGGAAGCCGGCTCCGTGCCAGCCTGCTGAACTGGCCAATGGCTAGCCAGCTCAGAGAGCTGGATCCGCTCCCAGGGGCGAGCCTTATGGAACATTTAGGCTTCCCTCAGGTCCACTCTGGGGGAATTTAAGCCGACCTGCACCAGCCCTCGACACTCAGCTCACTTCATCCCATCAACACATGCACTCCTTCAACAATGCATTTCGCAGCTGCTTTGGCCTTGTTGTGGCAATGATGGTTGCTGTATTGAAAGCCAGGTAGGAATTTGCCTATTAGGCAAATTGGCTTTGGCCTGAGGGTTTGGCCTACCTCATAGCAATCATCACAAATTTGGCAGTTTAGGCACTGGGTAACCTTAGTCTTGTATGGAGGGGAGGTTGTACTTTCAGCTCCCCCTCCAGAAGTAGGGTATCTCTGGAGGAATTGCTTCTGTCCATATGCCCAGACAGGGGCCTGGGCCTCAGCACTCCTCAAGGCAGTGATCCCTGCAGGGATCCCCCTATTTGACATAAGTCATATGAATCCCCACTGTCGGGTTGACCCTTGATGTCATTTCCGGCAGGCAGGCCAGAAGTAAAGGGTTACCCATTGCCTATGCCAAACCTCTTCATCTGTAGTCAATAAAGTTGTGGCCTGATTCGATCCCATTCTGGTGGTGTGGTGTCCTTCATTTCTAGCCCGGTTGGTGAGGTGGGGAGAGTGCGGGTCCTGGGCCTGCAAGGAGACATTCATTCTTTCATCTTTTACCATTATTTCTGTCTTGCAGGGTGCAATTCTTCCTAAGGCAACTTAAAAGTAACATTAAAACACAGTTTTAAAAACCACTGTAGTCAATATCCACCTATAATGAGAGTCGCACAGGACCCGGAATAGTAGATTGCCCTGTGTGCCTTGGGATGGGGAGTGCAGCTGGAGCAAGCTCTCAGGTATCTGTATCACCTGTATCTGCCTGTTCCTTGGAATTTCTACAGTGCTTACATGCTCCATTGGGTCAGTATTCTTGGTGTGCTTCAAATCATTCATTTTTGTAGGTTTTACTTATGGATGCATCTTATTTTATTTTATTTTATTTTATTTTATTTTATTTATTTTATTTTATTTTATTTTATTTTATTTTATTTTATTTTATTTATTATAAGAATATTTCTACCCACCCTTCATTAGATGATTCCAGGGCAGGTGCTAATACAAGAACAAAAGGAACATTACAATAAAACCAATTCATCATAACTTATTATAGCAGCAAAAACACAGCAGATCCTTAAGAAGCCCAAGGAACCACAACCTGGGCTTCTCATTCATAGCGGTGACAAAACTACTAATAACCTCCCAAAGTCCAGGAAAATGGATGAAAAAAGAGTTCGCCTGGTGTTGAAACAGCAAAAGCAGGCTGGGGGCGGGGGGGGGGGGAGATTCCATAGGCCAGGCTGTCACCGCAGAAAAAGCCCTGTCCCATACCACCATATAATGTACTGTTCCTGGTGGTGGGACAATGAGAAGGAACTGCCCACCAGATCTAAGAAAACAGGCTGGCTAATACAGGTCAGGGTGAGGTACTTCTTCAGGTATTTGGGTCAGGCAAGATTTTGATGGTCAAAACCATCGTCTTTAATTCTGCAGTGGTTCTGAGTACCTGGTGGCTCAGAGTCAGTGAGAATCAAAAGCCATTTTAAATTCCCAGCATTAGGTCTGTTGCAGCTTCATTCCCATATATGTAAATGGACATTGAAACACACCTGTGTTGTAGGAAGGAGAAGGCAAACAGGTAGTCGCGCTGTTTCGTTCATCATTCATGTTTTACAAAATGCTTTCTTTCATTGAAGAAAAAGTGCTGCAGAACCTAAAAGCATTGTCTGTGTCCTATTGGATTTCACTTTTCACAATAAGGAATGAAACTGAATAAAGTGCTTCATAAATCCTGCCATTTTCTTCAGTGATATTGATTTTAAAGCTCTCAGTGGTTTTCTGGCTGATGTTTGTTTGTTTGTTTCCTATGTATTCTGTAGCCTTTCCCAGCTATTTTACACAGGTTGCACTTCATACTGTACATCCCATTGTTGCTAGGGCTGCTCAACGACTTTGGCAGAAAAGAAAAGAAAAGCTCAACAACTTTTCTGTCCACATTTTCACTTTTTGAAGTATGGCAACTCTACATTGTTGCTCACCTGGGTCTAAGCACCAAGGCATAGGAAGACTAGCATTTTAAAAGGATAATTTCTTGGCCAACATGAGAACTAGGTTCTGCTTCTGACTACCGCATTTGCCATTTTACAATTATTTCCATAATGGGTCATTATTAAACAAACATTACTTACCATATGGCTCTCCTCTGCCTGGTGGTCATTTAAGAGGGAAGGGCTCCCTGTGAGGGTGTATTTGTTCCCTTCTCTGAATACGCTGATCCTCTGCGCATTCATTTTAGCTGATGGACAAAACCCAGATCCTGGGGCTTCACCAAGCCCAAAGAAGTCGTCTTTGGGTTCAGTGCTGCAGTGCCGAAAACTATGAGGATATTCCTCCTGCGGGATTTCAAGTTCCTGTCCATCTTCGTATACCTGCTTTAAGACTCGACCACTGTAGGCAGAGGAGATTTTGAATCTGACTTTTCGGGATCTTGCATCATGCCTGGGGCTCAGTTTCATCTGAAGCTCATCCATAGATAGGGGTTTTTCACGGTGCTTCCCAGAAATTAGTTCAGCAAGGGATAGCTTTGGACTTACAAAAAAAGGCTGCTTACATTCAGCTAGGCAATGTATAATTCAACAGTTCTAGTTGGCTCTCTCACATTACAGTTTAAGAGGACACCTTGATATGAAACATTGATAGCGCCTCATGAGAAGCAACAATTGCTGCGATGAAATGTAATGGGAAAGTTGCTGAAGTAAAATGGTGACGGGGTGGGTTTGTAAGACGTAAAATTGTGTTGTCTTTGAAGGAAAAGGTTAAAGTGGATTTATCATCAGAGGCAAAGGAAATAGGCATATAGATGTGTGCACATTTCATAGTGACATGAATCGTTTCAAATGCACAGAACCTGCACTGGGTTTTGTCATTATTTGGCAGCTGAGTTGAGCCATTTCGCCTTAATGAATCACAGAAATAAGTGGCAGAGCATCAAGAAGAAAGGTTCACCTCCAATTTAAAGAAAATCTTGATTTTACCACCAACAGAAAGAGCAATGTTGTGTACATGTAAATCACGACATTTTAAACATATTTAAAGCACATTGCTTCCCACAAAGAACTGAGGGAGCTGTAGTTCACCCCTCACAGAAATCCACTTTCCAGCACCTTTAACAAAGGACTGCAGGTAACTGCATAAATGATACTCAATCGGGAGAGAGGGAGACCTGCCAATGGGACGGCACTTGAAATGTTCTTGGGGCAGACTGAAAGGCTAGCTGAAGACAAACCTATTTCCTTAGCCTTTTCAGTGAAGCAATGTAACTGAGACTGGATTCCGTTAATCAATTGTTTATCTGCTCTGAAATTCAATATGTATGCTTTCAAATGCGAACAAGTTTGTTTAAGGTGCAGAATGACTTTGTTGTTTGTTTTGTTTTATATTGTAATGCACCCTGGGATCAATAAATTGATGAAGGGCAGCCTAGAAATTGAAATAACAAATAAATATATGTATAATGCACCTGCATTATATCAGCTATGCTGGCTTCCAGTGCGCATCCAAGCTGAATTTAAAGTGTTGGTTTTATCCTTTAAAGCCACACATGGTTTCAGTCCAAACTGTCTGATATACATACCATCCTTCTCACATGCTGAGATCTCAATCTGCCTCCTAGATCTAAGAGGAACATGGCCTTTTCTATGGTGGCCCCACACCTTCAGAACTTCCTCCCTTTGGTGCCTGACCAAATATGGAGTGCACCACTGGCATGATAATATTTGATCATATATATATATATGTTGAAAGTTTATGGGAAGGGTAGAGAAGGACAAAAAGAGGGAGCATGTCTGCACCACAAATTTTACTGTCATGGCTGCCTTTTTTATTTAAAAAAAAATCTGAATTAAGAATCGTAAGTTACAGGAGGTGCTAAGAAGCTCCCCACACTCCAAAACTACAACAACCAAATACAATTTCTGATGTATGTCCGAAGGCCCTTTCACGGGCTACACAGAAATAAATATAGATTAAGAGTACACATAAGCAAGGAGCCCCAGACAATCCTGGCTCTCTCATTAGTGTAGCTGGATAACACACACATTTTCAAAAACACCAGATTGTGACATTCATACATTGTATTCTCCGGTCCGCCCTTAGATTTCCAAATATTACACCTAAAATTTGATGTGTGAAGAGCCTTTGGTGCTTAGTGGGGTTCAATGAGAGCCGAGCTTTGACATCAACGCAGCTTGTGCTCCCAGGCTCTAGCAAGTTTGGCAAGTGCCCAGCCTTCCTTCCAACTTTGAAGCCTCAGAGTTGGGCAGGGATGATCCTGACCATTGCATGGCAACAAGTACCACCAAGGGTGGTACTTCCTTAGTGCACTCTTAATTGTTATTGATTGATTTTGTTGATTTCTGTGCCCCCGTGATAGTTAATGAAAATGTATACCTTGCGTTTGTCAACTAATTGACTGTTTGAAATAAGTATAGGCAGTAGCCATTTTAGGCACACGTGCATCATGCCAAACCCAGAGGTGACCCAAAAACATCACAAAAAGGGATGAGATGGAGCAGGGGTGGAAAGGGGTGTTTTCAGGCTTTCTCCATGGTGTTTCAAATATACGCAATTTCACTTACCAGTAAATGTGCAGTGTCTTGGAATGTAACCCCTGCATCATCATTCAGCCACAAAGCAGACACTTTGTGGATACAACCCACCTCGCAAGTTTGTTGTGTGGGCAAAGGAAAGAAAAAACACATGCACTGCTCTGAGTCCCTTTGGGAAGCGGTGAGATAAAAATACTATTTTTTTTGGAGATACCAGAATCTCTTGACTAATTCGCACTGTAATTTGACTAATTTGCACTGACAGTCACTTTTCTGGAAAAGCATTTGAAGAAAACACCTTGCCTGGCTTAAATGTTACAAGCATTTTGTTTACATCCATGCTATCAGCAATGAATGTCCTTTTACAGATGACAGCTCTGATGAAAATTTACATTTTCATTTCTGGTCTATTATTAACCAGCTAATGCAGTCATCTACCAATTTATCCAAGTCTGCTGTCAGACACATTAAAATGGGTGCTTCCTGTACATAATGTATAATTTGAACCTCCTGCTGTTGCAGTCCGCTACTGTAATTTGCTTTGTTGTTTTTGTTTTGTTTTGTTTTGTTTTGTTGATGATGATTAACACCAGCATTACGTAAAGTGCTAGGAGCCTAAAACTGGTGACTCTAGCAGGGTCCAACTGTGCAACTAAATGGCGCATACAAAATTATTTGTACTAGCACAGTGGAACTTCCCCTCCCTTTCCTTCTCTCACATATGCTCTCCCCAAAATCTCCTCTGGGTTTTCCTCATCCCTCTGGAACAGATTTGGTGGTGGTGCAGTAGGTGGGGAAGAAAGAGAGAGATTAAGTCCATCCACACGCATAATGATTCCATTTGCTACAGCCCTGTATATTTATTTACCTAAGAGTAGTTTTACATACTAGTAGAAGTAGCCAAGAATAAGCCACCTACAAATGTGGAACTCAGTTGCTAAAACTGCTTTTTGATATATGGGCAGGAACTATGTAGGAGGAATTGTGGCAAGATGTGTGGGTTTCACAACATGACCAACACAATTTTGAAACTGGGACATGACCACTATGCTTTTTGTAGTTCAGTAATTTGCATGCTCTGCCCAATTTTGAAAGTGGCAATATTGTTCTCACCAGCAAGCCAGCTTTACTCTTTTTTTTTTACTCTGGCCAGCTTTCTGCTGCTTGGGTATCTCTTCCAGAAGGTAATTCAGTAAGGGACTCAGGTACTGGTGTTCAGGGTCAGGTTATGCTAAACTTTTAAACTGTTGCCCACATATGAGATTGAAACTGGAACAGGGTCGGTTTAATAGAACAAAAAATACCTTGGTGGGTATCACCAATTGAAGCTTCGTTACTCAAACCACTTGGTAAAAAGGGGAAGTGGCCTACATATAGAGATTTACTGAGAGACCAAGAAGGAAAATGGAAATTAAAAGATGATGAGGAAATCAAAGACTATGCTCAGAGTTGGCTGCATTACAGACAATTATATGAGATGTACAAGGAAGATAACAAAAAAGGGTTTAGCTATACAATTTCTAGATTTCAAAAGGAGGTTATAAAAGAAGAAGTGAAGCTGCTGAAGAAAGCATATAGTATTCTGCTAGAATGGGAAACAAAAGATGTGGAGGTCAAATCCGTTATGATCAAATGGGCACAAGATATGAGACATAATATACAATTTGAGGACTGGGAAAAGTTGTGGAAGGTAGATTTGAAATTTACAGACTGCTCTCTTTTGAAAGAAAACTATATGAAAATGATGTATACATGGTATATTACACCAGTAAAAATGACAAAAATGTATAAAATGGGGTCAAATACATGTTGGAAACGAACAGTTTCAGGTTAAGAACGGACCTCCAGAACAAATTAAGTTCTTAACCCAAGGTACCACTGTAATATCAATCTGAAAGTAAAAACAGGGGTCAATTTAATACCAGTTAAAGCATTCTCATACCATTTTAACAGCTATAGCTTCCCCCCAAAGAATTATGGGAAGTGTAGTTTGTTACAGCTGCCAAGAGTGATTAGGAAATACTTCACACATAGCAACTCTTCCTTGTATTTCGGTGGAAGTACCTTTCCTGGAGCATTTATTCATGAGTACATCTACTCACTAATAAGTGTTCTAGCTTGCTGGCTGCTACAGAGGATACTTTGTTGCCATTTCAGATCACAAGCTTGTATAGTACCCCTCATTTGGTCTGTCCTGTTATTTCCTTAGACATACCAGGGGTGGAACAGCAGATGCAGATGCTACCTAAAACACTGCCTTATTACTGGATTATAACTTCAAGTAGGAAAAAACAACCCCCAAATTATTAGTTTCTGGAACTTTGGAACAATTGTTCACGCAAGCCATTATGATTTAGTTCCTCTCCTCCCAGGCATTAGTTTGAAAGTCTGAAAACACAGGTAAGTATATCTTTTGTTTCTGCCAGCCTTCAAAGGGAGCAGCAATACAGGACATGTGTGGCGTATTTATGGGTGGGAGGACAAGCAGTTAGCTTTAGATCTATAATTTGTAGCATCTAGTAACTAGCAACCAATACACCCTATCCTTGGGGATATTTAAAAATGGAACTTGTCTGCGAAGATTCCCATGAAATCTGGGACTATTTTATAACAAAAGCCTTTGAAAGTATCAGTTCCAAAGAGAAATGCTGTACGATATACTCCCTCCTGCCTGTTCTTCCCATTCTTCCATTGCTCGCTCCGTGATGTCCAGTTCATTGCCATTTACATTATTATTAATTCATTTCATCATGGGTATCAAGATCCCATAAGGTCAGACTCAGTCAACCTCTGATTTGATGCATACCTATGGGGGAGAGGGATCAAGGTCATATCTGTGACTGCTGGATGCTCAAGGTGACATTTGCACAGATGCCTATACATCTGAACATGCATGATCATCCCATCCATTCTAAGGTGTAAGAGCACAGGCTTTCTTTGAAAATGGCATATTGAACACAGAAAGAGCTGGATTGCAGCCAGTGGGACAAATGCAGCCCCACCTCCATGCATTAATTTCCATGTGGAAATGAGGGAAGGCAGAGGACTAAACTTCACTGCTCAATGAAATCCTCTGAATTTCATAGGTACATGAGCAGTTAATGAATGCGCACATGTGCACACACACCTTCAAAATATGTAGTATGACTGCCCCCTCTATCCTAGCAAGTTCTTTTTCTTAGACAGGGTTCCCTTACTTTTCAGGTTCTGCATTAGGTGCTATAGTATACCTTATACCTAACAATTGTTGCTCTCTTTTGTTTTGTTGACTTTTTTTATAGGGATGGACAAAACCCTCAATTTTGGTTCTCGTTTTTCCAGTCTTCAGTTCTCCACATTTCCACAGCGATTTGCATTAAAAAAAAAATACCCATTAAAATTTGTCAATATTTTAATGCAAATTTCTCCTAATAAATGTATGTGGGTACTGTATGCTGTTTTGGCTAACAAACACAATGAGCTCCTGTTGTATGGTCCCAGCTCCTGCCAACCTAACAGTTCAAAAGCATGTCAAAGTGAAAGTAGACAAATTGGTACCGCTCCGGTGGGAAGATAAACAGTGTTGCGCTGTTCTGGTTTCGCCAGAAGCGGCTTAGTCATGCTGGCCACATGACCCAGAAAAACTGTCTGTGGACAAACATCGGCTCCCTCAGCCAGTAAAGGGAGATGGGCGCCACAACCCCAGAGTTGTTCGTGACTTGACTTAACTGTCAGGGGTCCTTTACCTTTACCTTTTTATGAGGTTTTGAATGTATTACTCAACCAGAGAACTGCATTGTGAAATTCAGGAAAGTGCAAATGTGTGTGGAAGGGGCAGGGCAGAGGTGACTCAGAATCTGGCTGGCCCCACTGCTGTCACATGACAGCATCTGGCCCAATCCAGACTGGCACAATCATCTGCCTGCCCCTGCCCCTGCCTTGTACCCTGTCCATTGTGTGTGGCAAGGCAGTAGATACAGCAGTGGGCCCCCCCCCCACTCCCTAAAGCCTTGCCATGCTATGGGAGGTAGCGTGGATTTCGGATTACTTTCTAAATATTCCAGTGGTGGAAATATTACAAAATAGAGACAACAATCTCTGGAAACTCTTCTGTGTTGATGGTAGCTACCACTGTCCTCGAAAAGGATAGACAGCTGGGCAAAGGATTAGTTCAGATAGCTCAGTATGAGACTCTTAATCCTAGGTTCAAGCCCGATGTTTGGTGAAAGATTCCTGAATTGCAGGAGGGTGGACTAGATGACTCTCATGGTCTCTTCCAACTTCTACGTCTCTTGCTTTATTTCATACTTTATTTCATCCTTGGTGTCACAAGTTGCCCTAGATCAGCTTGTCCTTATCCAAGAAAAAAACCTCTGCATGTAGTTCAAGCTCCGCTTTGCATTAGAACAAGAACAAAAAACAAAACAAAAACCAGCCAATTTAATTGAGATTTCAAATGCTGTCAAGGTTTTCCTAAAGCAGTTCTTATTATGGAGAACAAACATCCCACAGGAGAACATCCAAAATTAACTGTCCTACAGAGATCACATGAGGTTGGAACAAAGGCTGGCATTTCAGAAGCAGCGTATCTGTTTCTTTCTCCAGAGCTAAACTAATCACCTGGAGGCTTTTATTTTAGATTTCTCCTATCTTGTTTTGTTGAAAAAGTAATAATGTTGCAGAGAGTGATATTTTTAATGCAAAGTAGCTTAATTCTGCACAATCATACTTTTTTCAGCTGATCCCAATTACAGCTCCAGCTTCAGTTCACCCTCTTAATCCCCTAAAAATGCATTTATCATACTAGTTGGTGTTTTCTAGTCCTTTGTGCAGAGGCTTGTTTTGTGTTTTTTATTCTCTGTCATCCTTTTACACTCCTCCTCCTCTGTTCCTAAAACAGGATAAGCGTCATAAAATGCTTTTTTAAAAAATTTTTAATAAAATAGTTGAGCCCAGTTACTGATCTATGTTACAGTGATACAGAGCCAGAATAGCTCACATCAAGCCCATATATATATATATATATATATATATATATATATATATATATATACACACACACACACACACACACACACACACACACACACCAGCCCCAGAATCAGACTTAGCCATTCCCCCTTGCCTGAAATATGTGTAGGAGGATCAGCTTGGCAACCTACGAGTTAACAAGGCAGCACGTGTTAAGTTGAGCTAAGTGAGTAATGCACCTAGTTAAAGTTTTCAACACGGCTGCAATTTGGGGAGTGAAAGAAAGGGAAAGAGCCAGATCAGAAGCTGTTATTTCACAAGCTGAGCTCATTTTAAAGAGGGTCATGAACACAAGGTCAGTAGCACTTGCAGAAATTAGTAGCTTGCTCCAGTTTCTTTTCTTTTTTCTTTTTCCACAGCTTCCTTCTTCAGAGAGGAGAAGCATTCTGGAAGAAGGTTTTAACTCCCAAAGCTTATGACCCTTCTTCATCAGGGTGAAACTTGTTCAGTGGATAATGATTTGAACTGTCTAACGCTGAGTTGTGGGGGGGGGGGATTTCTTTCTAAGGAAGGGGGTGGAGAGAGAACTTAGCAACATTAGATCTGTCTTTATTCAGACACACACACACACACACACACACACACACACACACACCCCTACACCTCTGTGTGAGATGGGTCGGTGCTGGTTTTTGCAGGCCAGGACTTGAATCTGGAATTTACCTAATCTGCTTCACTTCAGCTCCGTGTACAGTTGTGAAAGGTGCCAAACAGGTTGAGTCACTTTTTCTGCTGTGGGAGGAATACTGATTTCTCAGGCTGGCTTTGGATGATTAAGTCAGCTAAGAAGAGGCAAGAGACAAAAACTGCCAGTCTCCTCAAGTCAAGCGAGGCTCTTTTACTCCCAGGTATGCCAAAGTAATGATTGCTGTCAAAGTGACTTGCAGATGAGAAAATCTAGAGAATGAAGAGAGATGCCTTTTTGAGAGAGTGTGAAGCACTGTGGGTGGGCCAACAGAGCGATGCCTGTTCAGTGTTGGCCTGTTTAGAAAAGGGGAGTGGAGGCAGGAATGTGTTCAGCCATGTGTTTTACCAGAACACCTTCTGGCTTTTCTCTGGAGTGATCATTTTTACTGCTTTCACAGTTATTCTTTGCATGCCATTTTTAAGATGGGCTGATCCCTCGGCAATACATCTGAATAGGAACATGATGCCCTGGTGTCAACATCTCACTTTGAGTGGAATTTATGGGGTCCTCTAATTTTTATTTTTATAATCACCTGTGCCAGTGTGTGAGATGCAGCTGCCTCCTTCCTGCCACACAGCAGCCAATGGGTATGATTCTGCTTACTGGTACTTATATTCACAAATGACTAATGCCAACCTTTCTTTGTTTTGGGGGGTTGGGACACACCATACAAATCAGCTCATGAGGCTTTGCTTCGACTTGTAGGTGGCATGCATTTCATAATACCAAAGTAGTCAGGTGTTGCAATTGGTCTCTCCCTCTCTGTTGTTTTCTCCTGACAGGATGGCGATTTTCGGATTCTAACAATTGCAAGCGTCCTTCCTGAGCAACGTATTTGGTCACGGCAAACATCATGTGGAGTTTTCCGGCTCTGCTTTGAAATTGGATTTCTTCGTTGAAAAGGGGGGAGAAAGAGTATGGATGATTCGGCCTTCTTTGACATGCTAGAATGCCCAGTGTGCCTGGAGAAGCTGGACGTATCGGCCAAAGTACTCCCCTGCCAGCACACCTTCTGCAAGCCTTGCCTCCAGAGGATCTTGAAGTCACACAAGGAGCTTCGGTGCCCAGAATGCCGAGCTCTGGTCCTCTGCAGCATTGAGGAGCTTCCAGCCAACTTGCTTTTGATCCGCTTGTTGGATGGAATCAGATTTGGACCCAATAGGATGAAGTTTGGCTCTCTGCAAAGATCTGGGGTCCTCTCCTCTCCTGCCTCCATCAGGCGATTCCAGGAAGAGCCAAGAGCTGTGCAACTCAATCAATACAGGCTGACTGCCAGTCCCAGGATCCCTATGGAAGGGGTAAGGAGGGTCCATTTATTTTACCGCTAACTTTATCAAGCAGGACACACTTTTGTAGGCCACATTTCATTTCAAAGGGTCAAATGTATTCAGTATGTGTATAGAGTTGGGTGCTTTCTTCCCCAACAACCCAGCTATCTCAACTGGATTTATGTTGCAACTCCCTTTTAAGTTTAAACTTATTCCAGCTGGAACCATTTCATGTGACAAATCCAGCTACTAGGCTTTTAGGGGATTGCCATCTCCAGCAGAGCTCAAAATTGTGCTGAGACTTTTCAGGTGACATTGCCGTACTTCTATTTCCAATCCAAGATTAAACCAGGGAACAGACGATTTATACATTTGGCAGAGCCAAACTACTTTCACACCTGTCGAGGACTGAGAAAGGGTTGATTTTCACTGACCTTTTTTAAGAAAAACCTGAAGGAATGCTTTGTCCTGTGCCAGTACAACCTGAGTAGGAAATATATATATCTATAATAAGACTAAGAATCGAGTTACTAGAACTTTTAACTAGATGTGTGACTGGGTCTGAGTATGGGTAAAAAGTAGGTCAGCTGTGCCCTAGTTTTTAGTTTCTTCTTCCTCCTGCCTGTCGCACCAGTTCTTCTATCCTCAAGTGCCTTTCACGAAAAGCTCATTGTGTGATTCCTCCCCTCCTCCCATGTTTGATTTCACAATTATGTGAAGGCACAAAGTGTTTGGATTTGGGTGCTTGGCAGACTGTGAGAATCATATACGTATGGCTGTGAATGCTTCTTCAACAGTTTTGCTTGGAGATCACTTTTTCAGGGAGTTTCTGCAGCTGGTTAGCCCTTATGTAACTATACTCCTTGGGAGTAATATGTATCTCAAACAACCCTACTATAGTTCCCCTTTACCAGCGGTCATTTAAAGTAATACTTAAGGGAAATGCATGCGAAGGAACTCTCAATGGGTTGTTGCTGGTTTTGCTACATTTCTATCCTTTCTTTCCTCCATGGAGCTCAAAGCAATGCCTATAGGTCTCCCTGCTCCATTTTATCCCCACAACAACCCTGGGAGGCTGGGGTTGCATATGCACCAAACTTTTAAAGCACCCCCCAAAAATCCTGGGAACTATAGTTTACCTTTCACGGAGCTACAATTACCCACACCCTTAACAACTTACAGTTCCCAGGATTCTTGGGGTAGGGGAATGTGCTTTAAATGTTTTTTAAATGCATGGTGGATACACAGATGGAGAGATAATTGCTGGTCGAAGGTCACCCAGTGAGATTCATTTGGCTGAATCCTGGTCTCCCTGGTTCTAGTCTAACATTCTTATCACTATGTCACACTGGTGGGGGTTTTGTTGTCGTAACCCAGAAAAAAAATTATGTTCAGCTATCTTATTATCTTTTGATTCTGGGTGGCATCATTTTAATTCATTAGGGCAGTAGTCCAGATAAGCAATCAGAACAAGTCAAAATGGGTGAGCGCCATACCTGTCAAACTTGGTATTATCTGTAAGCTAGATCAATCATTGCTTGCTGGATAGTTACCAGGCCAGCTTCACCCTTCTTGTCACATTCACATTGCAAAGGCACCTGCAAAATTCATTGTGTAATTCTACTTTCTTCATCAAGGGTGGAATTGCCCACATGGTGCTCCTTCACAAGCCCGTTGCAATAAATATGACAGTGTTTGGAAGGCTGTACTCTTAACAAAGGCGAGGGAAATGCCGTTCAGCAAGCCCGGCCACCTACATTGTGGTTTCATTCTAACATACAAATATTTAGAACAGTTCAAGAATGTCAGCATCTAATTTCTAGTGTCTAGTGTTTGGATGCTGACATGCTTTAGCTGTTCTGAATCTGGATGATGAACTCTTCAAAACAGCTTTCAGGTTACTAGATTCAAGTCAGGATGCAGCAGCCTTGCAAACATTTGCCAGCAGTGCATGGTTCAATAGACCCGCCGTGGCCTTCAAGACTTAATGGCCATGTAACGTCTGAGCAACAAGAAATGTCTATACAGTGGTACCTCGGGTTAAGTACTTAATTTGTTCCAGAGGTCTGTTCTTAACCTGAAACTGTTCTTAACCCGAAGCACCACTTTAGCTAATGGGGCCTCCTGCTGCTGCCGCGCTGCCGGAGCAAAAATTCTGTTCTCATCCTGAAGCAAAGTTCTTAACCCGAGGCACTATTTCTGGGTTAGCGAAGTCTGTAACCTGAAGCGTATGTAACCTGAAGCGTATATAACCTGAGGTACCACTGTATATACAAATGGTACAGAGAACCAAGACTGAATGAAGGTTGCAGGATATTAAACATGTGCACACATACATTACAAGGGATATTAAAAAGTGGCGCAGTTTTCAATCCCAGTCTCCAAAGGCTGACTTTAATGTGTTGATCTAAAGAAAAAGCTCTGAGAACTAGTCTTGTGAGTTAGAGAGATGCGTAGCAGTTGCTTCAAATAGTGGAAGGGGGAAAGAGAGAACACAACCATTGAAAAGCATGTTGCAAAATTATTTTTTATGCTAAATGGCACTGTGGATAGCTTAATGCCTGGAATAGAAACCATTAGAAATTGCAAGGTAGGGAGCATGAGCCAGCAGACTGCAGTGTAATGTTTGGTGGAGTTGACAGGTCTGTTCGTGTAATTGCTTCCAGCAAGGAAGAGGAGGAGATTGTGGTACTGATTTGCTTTATAGCTATAGCCATTGGTTCCCTTTATGGTGTTCTGTGGATCCCATGCTGGGCCTATGGAAGGATGGAGGAACATGTCAGAATAAGAGGAGTAGTTCTTTTTATTATTATTATTAATTTTTTAAGAAAGTTTTTCTTTTACAAATTATTTGAACACAATCATATTCCATATATTTCAAATTTTTGACTTCCCCCCGCTCCCCCCGCAATCCTCATACTTTTGTATTTATTCCGCATTTCCTTTATAATTATATTGCCAGTTTATAAATCTTTACAGCTCTTTTCCCTTTTACAATACCCTTTCTCATTCACAAAGCCTCTTTAAATCCAACTAGCGTTGTCTGTTCATCACAAATATTTTCCAGATAAATCGTAAACTTTCTCCAGTCCTGAGTAAACTTGTGGTCTTTCTGATATCTAATTTTCCCTGTCAGTTTATCTAGTTCAGCAAAGTCCATCAGTTTCCGCCTCCATTCTTCCAGTGTCGGTAGTTCCTCTTGTTTCCATTTTTGGGCCATTAAAATTCTTGCCGCAGTCACTGCATATTGAAAAAGTTTATAATCATTTCTATTAATTTCTCCTCCTGTAATTCCTAACAAAAAGGCTTCTGGTTTCTTCACAAACGTATATTTAAACATCTTTTTCAATTCATTATATATCATTTCCCAGAAACCCTTTACTTTCTTGCACTCCCACCACATATGGTAAAACGACCCTTCCCTTTCTTTACATTTCCAACATTTGTTACATGTTTTATACATTTTTGCAAGTTTAACGGGAGTGATATACCATCTATATACCATTTTCATAATGTTTTCCTTTATCGTCATACATGCAGTGAATTTCATATTTTCCTTCCATACTTTCTCCCAATCTGCTAATTGTATATTATAACCAAAGTCTCTGGCCCAATGTATCATAACCGATTTAACTTCTTCGTCCTTTGTTTGCCTTAAACTTAAGAGGAGTAGTTCTGAGCAGCATTTCTTCCTGTAATGCGAGGGCCAACGGGCATAAGCGGGAGCAGCATTCCTTTAGGTAACTGAGTGGGAGTTTCTAGGGTTTTAACATCAGAGCGGAGGAAAATCCAGACTGACTTCACTGCCTGCAGATCAGCTATTAGGAGTGGGTGCCCAGGGATTTGCCTCACCCTCTGGTGTTCGCTCAGGACCAGGGCTTATCACCAGTCACGTTGCCATATGGCTGCCACTAATCCAAAAATTACAGTTATCTAATCCACAATGTGTCCTCTCCCATAATAACTCTGTGTGAACAACTTCCAAATGTTTGGATTAACTGATGAGGCATTCGGATAATGAAGAGTGCTCTCCGTATATTAAGACATTTCAAAATACCCTTTCAAGTCAGCCAGACCTTTTCAGTTGATTTTAAATGACATCAAAAATAATTACAGCCATCAATGTTGTTCTCTATAGCGTCAAAAGGAGCCTTGCAAGGTGTTCGCCAGTGCTCCCTAGGGTGATTTTAGTTTCTTATGCTTGTCAGAACCGCTGCAATAATTTCCCTCCCAATCTCACAGGGCTTTGAAAAATGACCTTGTCTTGAAATGACTAGATAACAGAGGGATTATCATTTTTTTTCCAAAAGTCCCTATAATAAGAAAGTAATAACGTGAAGTGTATTGATTTCTCATTTCATGTCTGCATTCTAAGTATATGTTACAATGGTCCCGTGCTAATGTTTCTCAACAAGAAGTTGTATTATTATTATTATTATTATTATTATTATTATTATTATTATTATTATTTAATTAATTATTGAATTTATATACTGCCTGGAAGTCTCAGGGCTGTTCACAGAAAAGATCACAATATATAAAAATCAAAAGAAAAACTATAACCCAATAACACCCCCCAAAAAGAGCCACATTTTTAAAAAGGTTATAGGGTATAGTTGTAAGAGCTCATGAAAAAACATGACCTCCTCCCAAGGAGATCTCACTCTCCTACATATGTTGAGTATTTCCTTTTGGTGCATATTTGCATATGTGGCTTCTAAAGAACTCTTAAAGCACCCTCTGTTAAACTTTGCCCCCTTGTTTTTTCACCCTTGCCTGGCTCTAAACCTGCAAGAAGGCAGCCCCACCCATACCAAGCACAGCTTCTGCCATTCCAAGTGATATTTCTTACAGCCCTCATTTGGCATTGTATACAGACTCAACACATTCCTGTGCACAGTAAAATATTATGCTTCCTGGATCTCAGCACGCCGTTCACTTACAGGCCATATCTGCGAGAAACAGTTTTGCACAGAGTCACACCAGGGAAATTGACCTCTTCACAGGTTTGGCAACAGGGTGAAAGTGAACGAGACAATGTTGGCAGACATTCAATTCACACCTTCCTGATTCTCAGAAGGCAGCTCCCTGGAGACAGTTAAAGTCAATCTTGTTTTATTTTGATTGAACATACTGTTCAGATCGGAACACTTTCAAAAGCCTCAAGGAACCACTAAGGCTGCAGAAGCATCTGATTCTTCACTATGGGACATAAAGTACTCTCTGTACCATACCACCACTTATGCCCACTTAGCATAGCTGTCAACTTACAGATTTGAAAATAAGGGACCAGCAGCCTTGAAAATAAGGGACCAGCAGCCAAAATAAGGGACCTGCGGCCTCACCTGTTCCAGGCACTCCAGTCTTCCTGTCCTCCTGCAGTCTGGTCAAACTCATGCTGGGTAGCTTCGAGAACACTGTCCAGCCAACTTTGTAACCAGAGGTTCAACTGAATAGAATTTTGCACCACAAGGCCTATGCAGCCTCAACTTAAGATGGCTCCCCGGCCTGGCTTTGCACTGCAAAGTTTGCAGCAGCACATGCAACAAAATGGCGTCCAGCATTCAAAAAACCCCTCAGCTTGCATTAACTAGCCACACACAAGACATGCAAGCTCCACCCCCCCAGTCATTCTTAGACTCCTTATTCAGTGAGCAACACAGCCAAGCAACACAGTTGGAGCCTCCCTCCTCCCTGGCCAGCAGGGAGGGAGGGAGAGGAGCTGCTTCCTTTGAAATTTAAGGGACATCATTTGAGGGACATCCATCAATAAGGGACAGCAGCGGGACATGGCGCTGGAATGAGGGACTGTCCCTTCAAATAAGGGACACTTGACAGCTATGCCACTTAGGCTTACTGAAATAAAATGAAACGAAAGCAGTTTAAGTACTAGCATATGCATGTTAAGTAGTTTGCACCCTGCCCAGTAGAGAACTCAAGAGATGTGCTTTCCATTCTGCAAAGATCTATTTTGCAAGGATCGGGAAGAGCGAAAAGTTGGGTCTGTGAAATCTAAAAATAAGAGTGCTGCACCAAATACTATTTTTACTTTTTGATCAGCAATAGCAACTTCCATGCAGTATTTTCTTTCTGGCTACAGCAAAGATTCATCATCTTTTCCCCTAACTGCTGTTTCTTTCTCTTTCCTAAATTAGCCACATAGATCATCCCAGCCAATGACAGATCATATAATAAATGAGATGATGTCATAATAGGAGGTAGTCAATCATATATGGTTACATGACATGAGGCAAGTGAATGCAGTTGAGAACGAGAGCAATTGAAAGCAGTATAAATGAATGGAAAGCCCCCCTTTTTTACAAAAAAAAAGAATGCTAAAAAAACTTTCAAGCAGAAAATAAATTTTTGGCACTCCTCAAATGGTTCACACAAAGAAATCTGAGAATCATATTGGTTTAGCCTTAAAGGAGGGTGGTGAAGGAAGATGTTCTTGCATACTACAGATACATAAGAAGAATTAATTGTGGACTATATAAAATATTAATTCATCTTTATTTTTGTGCAATTTCCGTGACCTGACTTGAATGTGATTGAGAATGTGATTCTCAAATGCTTGTCAGAGGTCACATTATGTATTTTCTCAGTATTTGGGGGCAATTTATCTCACTATTCTGCCTTGTCTTGTTGGACCACTGCTGTTCCTGTTGCCTCCATTTCTACTGCTTCATTTTAAATGTCTCTTCAGTAAACAAAAATTAAAGTTGACTTCATGTGCTGACTTCATCCCATAGGGGAAAGCACACTATGGAAATGTTCCAAAAGCCTGCTGAAAAATTGACACTAATTTGGGAAACTGCTTTAAAACAGTAAAAATACTGACATGTCAGATGCTGTTTTGTTAATTAATACAATTAATTAATTAATGCAATGATTAAGGTGGGATAGGGGTTCTTGGACACCAGAAGAAATGTAAATTGTCCAGTATTTACAGTAGTGGTGACTTTTGAAGTTCTGGAACTTATCATCACATCATCCCCAGTTGCCATGTTTAGAAAAACATAAACAGTACTTAAAATGAACCCCATGGTTATGACTTTCTCAGCATTGCTATGCTTGTTTGGCAGCTAAGCTCCCAGGAAATATTAGTTTCTTCAATTCTCTTAAATTCATTCAAGTTTTAGTTTATTTTTGTAAACAAAACAACATGCTAGGCTCTCCTAAAGACCTGTGCTCAAACCGAAACACATGTGATGCATACAGATTTACACACAAAGCCACAATTGAGATCCACACATATATATTTGCACACTCATAAACACATGCACACCAAAGAGCAGTGCTATATTGCGCCATAGCTAATTTATTAGGATCAGTATGGCTGCAATCCTATCCATAGCTGGTGAACCCGGGAGCAAGCCCCTTCGAACTCAGTGGGTGCTTACTTCTGACTGCATCAATTTCAACTTGTAAAACACATTGAGATTCAACAGACGATTTTTAAGCCACCTGTAATGCAGCCTTTAGCTTTTAATAAGAAAGCAGAAGTGTTGCTGCTTAAACTGCTTGACTGAAGCAGGAACCCTATTAAAGAAAAGTAAAGAAGTATTCATTCTCTGCTTGATCATTTTTCTCATCCTCTGACTGCTTCTATGCTAATCTGTCACAAGCTAGAAAGTCTCCTTCTCACCTAATTCACATCCTAGAGAAAGGATGGTCCTTCCATCACCCAGTGCAGCAGCAGATTAAATCATCACTCCTGACCTGGAAAAAGTCCCCAAGCTGTCCTCTCTTTATTCCCCCTTCCACTACACCACTAATACTTGCCTAGACTTGAAGGAATATAATGTCATGCAGTTCCAAGACACTCCTCATTCTATAGGCAAAACTTGCTAAGATAATGACCATTCGTAACAATGATGCTAGGTATCAAAAACAGAAAACACACTTTCAGAAAGGCTATAGGGTCATACTGCCAGCTTTGGGAGGTTAACAGCAGCAGAGGATGGATAATAATGCAGTCGTGCCATCTAAGGCCACTCAATCATTTCTGAGAAATATATTGGAGCTAGTACAGAGGTTAAGAGCATGAGCCAGAAAGTGTGTGGTTCAAATCTCACCTAAGTTATGGTCTCAGTAAAACTGCAATCCTATGCCCATTTACTAACCCTGGGACTATGCCCCACGGAATCCAGTGGGACTTACTTCAGAATAGATATGTATTGTAAGTGGCATATTGAAAGCTACTGTTTCTCAGACCCAGCTGCTGCCATGTATCTGCACTGCAGTACAGCAGTGACAGTATTGACCAGCCTTAGACAGCTGACGTAAAATTATTGAGATCATGTATGTGAGGTGCTATGAACACAGAGAACTGTATAGCATAAATGATTGTGATGGAAAGGGAGAAAATAACTGGGGAATTTTTCTTCCACAGACAATAACATTGCAACTTTTTCATTCGGATAATGCAGTGTCATCTGAAAAATATTCAGACTTTTCTGAAAGTTCTCTGTTTTGATGCGCTGCTTTGATCAGTGCACTCCCATCCTGGATGTTCAGCCATCTCTAAATGGGAGACAGAGACTCTTTAATAATGTACAGTGCGCTGCTCAGTCATGAGAGCAGGAGGAATTCTGGCATACACAAAAATTGGGGCAATCATTGACTGTTACCAAAAAGAATCGAAAAGTTTCTTTAGATCTTTAATGCCTAGGCAGAGAAACAAGACTTTGCTTTTTAAAAGTCTTCTAAAAAAGAAAGCCTTTCCTCCTAAACACAAGTAAATTGCAGGGAACTCACTTTATCTAGCCAAGATGAACAAAGGGTTTGGAAAGAGCAGAACACAAGGGAGCTTAAATAATTTAAAAGATGGTGCTTTAGACCCATTAAATCCATTCTCTCCATGTGAAATATATACACTAACATACGAAGGAAGAACCAGCCTTGAATCAAAGGAAAGGAGAAAGAGGAAATCCAGCACTGACACGAAGCTAATGACACAAAGAGAGAGATGCTGCCGGATGAGGCTTCCTGCACAAGAACTGCCTCCGTGGATGTAGCAGGGTTCAATCCCTTTGTTTTCCTTCACCCAGCCAAGGATCTTGCCCATTAATTACAAAGAGCTGTTGGGGTTGTTATGAACGTGATCTAGGTCAGTTAACATTGGATCAAACTGGGCCAGTCCAAAAGATAAATCCCATTGCTGTCTCAATGAGATGCCAATGGTTCACCCAGATATAAAAACGTTTCTTTGGAAGTCTTCTGCTGCGAGGGCCTTCCTGGCATGCAACCTTCTCTGTGTGAGCAGGAGAATAATACCCTTCCCGTGCTACTGATGAGACACATAAATCATCTGCTGAGATAAAAATACACTCAACTCCAACGTTGCCACCTTCTCACAAACCCCTGAATATATACACTGCAATATTTTCTTATCTTTCAAAGACATCCTTTTTTCCCTCTTTTGAAGGCACAGGTGGGATTTGCCTAACTTGTTCTTTCAAAATTAGCCTCCAAAACTAGCCTTCACAGATCACTTGTCTTGGAATGTAGCTCAGTACACCACTGATGTCTGCATGCTAGAAAGGACAACCTGCTATTATTGACGTGAGAGAGACTGCTCGACGTACAGCTCCCAAGCTATGCATGGTATGCCTGTTATGCATGCATTGTAGCCTCCCAGATGCTCGGTCAACTTTCAGTTCCCATGGCCTTTCTTACTGCAGCCATAAAAACAAGGGGACGTTTCAAGTACCTGATGTGCCACGTACAGTCTGAGAGCCACGCTACAATTTCCACACACCCCAGCCAGCACAATCATGTTGACTGAGGCTGGTGGGAAGATTAATCCAAAACATCTGGAGGGCACCAGGTTGGCAAAAGTTAATTTAGACTTTTGATAGCTCTGTACTTGTTTATTTATTATATTCCTGTGCACCTTACAGGTGGCTTACCAAAATAGATTTAAGATGCCATTTTAAGGTGCCAGTGTTTCTTTGTTGTTTTTATAGTAGTAGACAGTGGTGCATAGTAGGAGGATCACATAGTCAAGATGGAGAACCGGTGGCCCTCTAGATGTTGTTGGACTCCAACTCCCAGAAGCCCCAGCCAGCATGGGCAATAATCTAGGGTGATGGAGGTTGTAGTCTGGTTACACCCAGAGGGCACCAGGATCGCCAATCCTGGTTTAGACTATCTAATCTCTAAGCATGAAGGAATGAGTTATTTTCTACTCTTTGGGCCTTCAATTCACCCCCTGATTATGGAAACCAGGGATGTCACAATAAACCATAGTTATCACTAACATGGGGAAGTCTGAGGCAGAAGGAGGAGGAGAAGGCATGTGTTTGTGATTAGGGTTGCTTGATTCTAGTTACCCAGCCATCGTTTGGTGATTGAGCCTTTTTCCACCTCAACATGCCGCAGAGGAAAGAGGTGTATGGAGTATTCTAGCAGCAGGATGCTTTGAGAAGCTGGGCTTTGCACAGCCCAACCCATCATGAAAGGGACCTTCCAGAAAAAACTAATTGCTAACTCGCAATATAGATATCAATCATCCAAGAAATTAATTGTGCTACTCTGAGAGTGGGGCAGAGGCTATCTAGATAAGGCTACAAAGGCAACATCTGTCCAGAACCCTCACTCTGACCTTGTGAAACTTGCCAGATAACTGCTCCCTTCCTTCTCTAAACCTGCTACTTAATGCCACTGCTGATGTCTCCCCACCCACCACCCACAGCAATCCTGATTGTATTAAAGTTTCTACCACAGCGCCTTGCTGCACTAAACCTCCAATATTCAGTTTCTGCTGTGGTCAAATAATAATATTATCATCATGCCTGAGGACAATGCGGTGCCGTCTGAAGGATAAAATGCAGGAATAAACTAGTCTCTTATCTACTACTTTTGAGTGATCTATTTGAGGCAACATACAGAGAATAGAAGCAGTGGGGAAGAAAGGGTTACTTCCCCCTCCCCTCCATATCACTTTGCTCAGGAGAGTAAGTTATTTCTCCTCCCCTTCCTTAGTCTGTTTGATTATAAGACTAATAGCTCTGTTTGTGCAACATTGGAGGGTACAGAAAATGTGTGTTGAGAGGACAGCAAGATCGGATGCCAGACCTCTGCATGTTGAGCAGAACATCTGAATGGTGCCCGCATAGGTGCAAGTTGTACACGTGTAGGATTTCTGTGCAAAAGGCCACGTTCATGATTGCACTTACGTAATCTACCCCTATACAATTGTACATGTGTTGGATCCATTTAGACCTTCCACTGGAAATGCAGAGTCTGGAGTGGGGCCAATCGGTGTGAATCCAGCGCCCCAACCCTTTCCTGCATTCGCTGCACATTCAGTGTAACATGAGCAAGACTAGAGCCAGGAATCTATTGCATGTTCCTCATGGTTGCTTTGGATATGGTTAGACAGGTTGTCAAGATAAGAGCCATTTTGACCATTATGAACTTCCCGGCATTGCAAAAGACTGGTGGGAAAGGACACCCCCCCACACACACACATACACTTTTTTGTTTTTCTTTTGCCAAGAAGTATCAGTGAAAAGAACGGCACATAACTTGCCAAGTGTTTTTTTTCTCAGCTTCAGAATCAACACTGTGTGATTTGCATCGTGTCAAAGTGCATCCTAACACTGTTTACTTTCCATTCCCTCTGCAACCCGTTTTAGCATGTCGCTGCTGTGTACTATAATTAGGAAGCAATTTACTGAAATGTGAAAAGCTTGACAACCTGAGGACTGAAAAAGTAGTGTGCTGAGGCAAACCATTTGGAAGGCATCATCTGATGCTAAGTTTTAGCTCAGGGGATGCTTCCATGCGGTGGGTTTACTGTAGGATAAATTGTTCATCCAACAACTGCTGTTCATTCATACCATTTACATGAAATCATCATCTTCATTTTTTTTTTTTAATGTTTATTAAGATTTTCAAATACAAGTGCAAAGATAATAAACAATATAACATATATCATAACATAGTTTCAAGGCTTCTTTGGACTCCCTCACGTCTCCCGCTCCCACTTACATCGTTATAAATTTTTACCAGCAATTTATCATCTTATTTACATTCTTGTGTCCCGTTCATTTAAATATAATCCAATAATTCTCCAAAAAGTTTATATTTCCCTCGATCTCATTTATCATCCTGATTCCATCAAATTTAGTGGTGCACAGCTGTTTATGATCTAGCATCCTTCTTAACATTCAACCAAATTACAGTATTTTTGTAAGTAAATCTTAAATTTCTTCCAGTCTTCTTCAACCCTCTCCTCTCCCAGGTCTCGGATTCTGCCGGTCATCTCAGCTAGTTCCATATAGTCTATCAGTTGCATCTGCCATTCTTCCAGTGTGGGTAGATCTTGAGTTTTCCAATGCTTAGCGATGAGTATCCTTGCTGCCGTTGTTGCATACAGGAAAAAAGTTCTGTCCTTCTTTATCACCCTCTGGCTGACAATACCCAGAAGGAAGGCCTCTGGTTTCTTAGGGAAGGTATACTTAAATACCTTTTTCAGCTCATTATATATCATTTCCCAAAAGGCCTTCACTTTAGGACAGGTCCACCAGAGGTGAAAGAATGTTCCTTCATTTCCTTTACATTTCCAGCATTTGTTATCAGACAAATGGTATATTTTGGCAAGTTTAACTGGGGTCATGTACCATCTATATATCATTTTCATTACATTTTCCTTCAAAGCATTACATGCAGTGAAGTTCAACCCAGTGGTCCACAACCTTTCCCAGTCCTCAAACATGATATTATACCCAATGTCCTGTGCCCACTTTATCATAGCCGATTTAACCATTTCATCTTGTGTATTCCATTTTAACAGCAAGTTATACATTCTTGAAAGTACCTTAGTCTTAGGTTCTAACAGTTCAGTTTCCAATTTCGATTTCTCCACCTGGAACCCTAACTTTTTGTCATTTTTAAAAACTTCTTTAATCTGAGCGTAGTGTAACCAGTCTCGCACTTTATCTTTCATTTTCTCCAAACTCTGCAATTTCCAATTGTCTCCATCTTTTTCTAATATTTCCCAATATTTTGGCCATTTGGTCTCCATATTGGGTCTTTTTCGGGCCTTAGCTTCCAGAGGTGATAGCCACCTTGGAGTTTTGTTTTCCAATAAGTCTTTATATTTTGTCCAGACATTAAACACTGCTTTTCTGACAATATGGTTCTTAAAGGCCTTATTGATCTTAACCTTGTCATACCATAAGTATGCATGCCAACCAAAAGCATTGTTAAAACCTTCCAGATCCAGTACGTCAGTGTCTTCGAGAAGTAGCCAGTCTTTTAGCCAGCAGAAAGCTGCGGCCTCATAGTACAACTTTGGTCTGGCAGGGCAAAGCCCCCTCTTTCTTTCGCATCAGTTAATATCTTAAACTTAATTCTGGGCTTTTTGCCCTGCCAGACGAATTTAGAGATGTCTCTCTGCCACTTCCGGAAGCACTCCGTCTTGTCCACAATCTGTAGTGTTTGGAACAAAAACAACATTTTTGGCAATACATTCATCTTAATAGCAGCAATTCGGCCTAACAAAGAAAGTTTCAATTTTGTCCAACTGTCTAAGTCTCTCTTAATTTCTGACCAACATTTTTCATAATTGTCGTTAAATAGACTCAGATTTTTTTGCTGTTATGTTTACCCCTAGGTACTTTACTTTTTTAACCACATTTAATTCTGTCTCTCTCTGAAACCGTTCTGACTCTGTATCTGTCAAAATTTTTTCCAATACCTTGGTTTTCTGTTTGTTTAATTTAAATCCCGCCACCCGACCAAAGTCTTGAATCAGTTGTAGTACTCTTTTCGTACTAGATTCTGGCTCCTGCAGAGTCAAAACTAGGTCATCTGCAAAAGCTTTAAGTTTATATAGTTTCGCTCCGACCTGAATTCCTTCCACCAACCGGTCTCCTCTAATCATATTCAAGAGCACCTCCAGAACCGAAATAAATAGCAAAGGGGAAATAGGGCAGCCTTGTCGTGTTCCTTTTTCGATTTTAAACTCTTCTGTAACCACATTGTTAACTATCAGTTTAGCCTTTTGTTCTGAATATATTGCGTCAATCCCATTCTCAAAACCCCGTCCCACTCCCATTTCTTTTAAATTTCCCTTCATAAATTTCCAAGAGATATTGTCAAAGGCCTTCTCTGCATCTATAAAAATTAACACTGCTTTTGTATTTATATCTGTTTGCAGAAGTTCCAAGATGTCAATAATGTTCCTTGTATTAGCAAACAAGTGTCTACCTGGGAGAAAGCCTGCCTGGTCCTTGTGAATTACTTCATTTAAAACTTTTTAAAGTCTACTTGCCAAAATGTCTGCAAATATTTTGTAATCCACATTTAAAAGAGAGATGGGACGATAGTTCTTAAGTTGTGTCTTTTCAGCTTCCGATTTTGGTATCAATGTGATAAAAGCTTCCTTCCACGATTCCGGCGCCCTCTTCCCCTCCATAATTTCATTGCTAACCTCCATCAGTGGTTGTATCAAATAGTCTTTTAATGTCTTATAATACTTGGAGGTCAGCCCATCTGGCCCTGGAGATTTGCCCAATTGCATGTTCTGAATGGCTTGTTCAATCTCTTGTCGTGTTATTTTACAATTCAGGATTGATCTATTTTCTTGTGACAATTTTGGTAGTCGATTTTTTTCCCAAAAATTGTTTAATCTCAACCTCATCTTGCGGCCCTTGAGTATATAATTTTTTGAAGTATCTCTGGAAACACTTTCTAATATCCACAGGGTTCTGAATATTTCTTCCTTCAATCTCTAAATTTGTAACTGTATTTAGTTTTTGTCTCCTCTTCAGCTGCCAAGCTAGCAGTTTTCCACATTTATTTGCCGATTCAAATAATTCCCTTAGATCTATCCAATTACCGCCCGGTTTCGAATCTTCCATTCCTGGGTAAGGTGATTGAGAGAGCGGTTGCTGAACAGCTTGGTAGGTTTCTGGATGAAACATCGGCTCTGGATCCATTCCAGTCCGGCTTCCGCGCTGGTCATGGGACTGAGACGGCTCTGGTCGCCCTAACAGATGACCTCCGCAGGCAGCTGGATCGAGGCGGGTCGGGGCTGCTGATTCTTCTAGACCTGTCAGCAGCCTTCGACATGGTCGATCACGAACTCCTGGACCACCGCCTTGCCGACGTGGGGATCCAGGGCACAGTCCTTCAATGGCTGCGCTCGTTTCTCTCCGGTCGGGGACAGAGGGTGGCGCTTGGGGGGGAATTGTCATCCCGCCACTCCTTGGTGTGTGGCGTGCCCCAGGGTGCAATACTCTCCCCAATGCTTTTTAACATCTTTATGCGCCCCCTCGCCCAGCTTGTCCGGAGTTTTGGGCTGGGCTGCCATCAGTATGCTGATGACACCCAACTCTATCTGTTGATGGACGGCCACCCGGACTCTGCCCCAGACACACTGATCAGATGCTTGGAGGCTGTGGCTGGATGGTTACGTGGGAGCCGGCTGAAGTTAAATCCTTCGAAGACAGAGGTCCTCTGGCTGGGACGGGACGACGGGGGGCTGAGGGGGCAACTCCCATCTCTTGCGGGGGTGCAATTAGTGCCAGCACCGTCCGTTAAGAGTTTGGGTGTAATCTTCGATACCTCCCTCTCTATGGAGGCGCAGATTGCAGCTATAACAAAGGCGGCATTCTTTCATCTCCGCCAAGCTAAGCAGTTGGCTCCTTACCTCTCACGCCCCGACCTAGCCACTGTGATCCACGCGACGGTCACCTCCAGACTGGATTATTGTAACTCGCTCTACGTGGGGCTGCCCTTGAGACTGACCCAGAAACTCCAGCGGGTGCAAAATGCTGCAGCGAGACTCCTTACGGGGTCTTCGCTTAGAGATCACATTCATCCGGTGCTATACCAGCTGCACTGGCTCCCGGTGGAGTACAGGATCAGGTTTAAGGTGCTGGTTTTAACCTTCAAAGCCCTATACGGCCTAGGGCCCTCGTACCTACGGGACCGCCTCTCCTGGTATGCCCCACAGAGGAACTTACGATCTTCAAATAAAAACATCTTGAAGGTCCCAAGCCACAGAGAGGTTAGGCTGGCCTCAACTAGAGCCAGGGCTTTTTCGGCTGCGGCTCCAACCTGGTGGAACGCTCTCTCACAAGAGACAAGGGCCCTGCAGGACTTGACATCTTTCCGCAGGGCCTGCAAGACAGAGCTGTTCCACCTGGCCTTTGGTCAGGGCGCAGCCTGACTCCCTCCTCTGGCAATCTTTACAAAACTTTAGTTTATGGTTGCCATCAATTTTGATTTTAATTCATTTTAATCCATTTTTATAATGTTTTATAATGTTGTACTGTTTTAGTGTTGTTAGCCGCCCTAAGCCCGGCTTCGGCTGGGGAGGGCGGGATATAAATAAAATTTATTATTATTATTATTATTATTATTTTTTGTTTCATTAATTTAATCTTCCACTCTATTTCCTGGTTTATCAATTTAGAGTATTGTGCTTGATAAAGTTTAATTTCTCTCAGAGTCGGCTGTGACTTCGGGTTTAATCTTAACTTCTTCTCTAATTCTTTAATTTTCTCCAAGATCTTATCTTTCCTCTCATTTTGTGTCCTTTTCTTTACAGCATTCTGTTGTATCAAAAACCCCCTCATCACAGCCTTGCTTGCATCCCAGATGATTCTTTTTTCCACTGCAGTGTTCATATTTATCTCAAAGTAGTCTTTCAAAGCATTTTGGGCCTTCTTAATAATCTCCTGATCTCTAAACAAATTGTCATTCATCTTCCATCTAAAGGAGCCGGTTGGTAGTAGTGTCATGTCCATCTTTACTGCATTATGGTCGGAGCAGGTCTTTGGGCAGATTTCCACCTTTCTGGCCTTGGGTGCCAGACCTCTAGATCAGTGTTTCCCAACCTTTTTTGGGCAAAGGCACACTTGTTTCATGAAAAAAATCTCGAGGCACACCACCATTAGAAAATGTTTAAAAAATTAACTCTGTGCCTATATTGACTATATATAAAGTAACTCTCTTTAATAGGAATCAAATAAACACAAAGAAAGTATTTTATAATTACTTTATTATGAAATAGTAAGTACCGTATTTTTCGTCCCATAGGACGCTCCGTCCCATAGGACGCACCTACTTTTTTGAGGGGGGAAATAAAGGGAAAAATTTTTTCCTTTATTTCCCCCCCAAAAAACCAGGTCGGGGAACAGTGGGATGGCGGTGCTGCGCCTCCCCGCTGTCCCCCGAGCTTGTGGGGCTGGCCCATGTCTGCCTGGCGCGAGGGGCGCTCTGCTTCAGTGCACCCCGCGCGTCCGGCGGCAGGCTACAGTCCGCAGCATGGGGAACCCTCTGTTTCAGGGCGCCCCATGCGCCCCCCGGATGTGCAAGGCTTGCCAACACGAGCGCGGAGCACGGGGCGTCCTCCGAAGGGCGCCCCGTGCTCCGAGCTGCCAGCTGCCGCCCGCAAGCCTTGCGCTCCTGGGGGGAGATCCCCCGGGTGCGCAAGGCTGGCCAACACCAGCGCGGAGCACGGGGCGTCCTCCGAAGGGTGCCCCGTGCTCCGCGCTGCCAGCTGCCGCCCGCAAGCCTTGCGCTCCCGGGGGGAGATCCCCCGGGTGCGCAAGGCTGGCCAACACCAGCGCGGAGCACGGGGCGTCCTCTGGAGGGCGCCCCGTGCTCCGCGCTGCAGGCTGCTGCCCGCAAGCCTTGCGCTCCCGGGGGGAGATCCCCCGGTGCGCAAGACTTGCCAACACCAGCGCGGAGCACGGGGTGGCCTCCGAAGGGCGCCCCGTGCTCCGCGCTGCCAGCTGACGCCCGCAAGCCTTGCGCTCCCGGGGGGAGATCCCCCGGGTGCGCAAGGCTTGCGGACACCTGCGTGGAGCACGGGGCGTCCTCCGAAGGGCGCCCCGTGCTCCGCGCTGCCAGCTGACGCCCGCAAGCCTTGCGCTCCCGGGGAGAGATCCCCCGGGTGCGCAAGGCTGGCCGACACCAGCGCGGAGCACGGGGCGTCCTCCGAAGGGCGCCCCGTGCTCCGCGCTGCCAGCTGACGCCCGCAAGCCTTGCGCTCCCGGGGAGAGATCCCCCGGGTGCGCAAGGCTTGCGGACACCAGCGCGGAGCACGGGGCGTCCTCTGGAGGGCGCCCCGTGCTCCGCGCTTCAGGCTGCTGCCCGCAAGCCTTGCGCTCCCGGGGGGAGATCCCCCGGGTGCGCAAGGCTGGCCAACACCAGCGCGGAGCACGGGACGTCCTCTGGAGGGCGCCCCGTGCTCCGCGCTGCAGGCTGCTGCCCGCAAGCCTTGCGCTCCCGGGGGGAGATCCCCCGGGTGCGCAAGGCTGGCCGACACCAGCGCGGAGCACGGGGCGTCCTCTGGAGGGCGCCCCGTGCTCCGCGCTGCAGGCTGCTGCCCGCAAGCCTTGCGCTCCCGGGGGGAGATCCCCCGGGTGCGCAAGGCTTGCGGACACCAGCGCGGAGCACGGGGCGTCCTCTGGAGGGCGCCCCGTGCTCCGCGCTGCAGGCTGCTGCCCGCAAGCCTTGCGCTCCCGGGGGGAGATGCCCCGGGTGCGCAAGGCTTGCGGACACCTGCGTGGAGCACGGGGCGTCCTCCGGAGGGCGCCCCGTGCTCCGCGCTGCAGGCTGCTGCCCGCAAGCCTTGCGCTCCTGGGGGGAGATCACCCAGGTGCGCAAGGCTTGCGGACACCAGCGCGGAGCACGGGGCGTCCTCCGGAGGGCGCCCCGTGCTCCGCGCTGCAGGCTGCTGCCCGCAAGCCTTGCGCTCCCGGGGGGAGATCCCCCGGGTGCACAAGGCTTGCGGACACCAGCGCGGAGCACGGGGCGATGGGATGTGGGAGGGAGGTCGCTCCCCGCCCCGCGTGTGCTCGCCGCCGCCGCCCTGCCTCTCGCCGCCCGACTCGCCCGCCTCCCTCCCACGGCATACCAGCCGACGTCCCACGGCACACTAGTGTGCCGCGGAACACCGGTTGGGAAACACTGCTCTAGATATCCATATTTGGTCGATTCTTGTCCAAGTCAGCTGGGCTTCAGAGAAAAATGTTCCCTCTCTTCCCAAGGGGTTCTTTGTTCTCCAAATGTCAATCAAGTCCATATTGTCTGTCATTTCAAAAAAGGTCTTTGGTAGTCTGCCGCCTTTTGTAACATTTTGGCTTTGTGACTTATCCATGTTAGTTGATACAACCCCATTCATATCTCCCATCATAATGATGTTGTTGTAATCCAGATAGTCCAGCATAGTCTCATGCAGCTTCTTATAAAATTCTGATTTCCCCTCGTTTGGTGCATAGATTCCTAATATCAAAAGCTTCTCTCCTTGATGCTGTATCTCAATTGCCAAAATTCTTCCATGTTCATCTTTAAATAAAAATTTAGGTGGCAGGCTCTCTTTTGCATATATCACCACACCTCTCTTCTTTACTCTGTCCGAACATATAAATTCCTGGCCAAGTCTTTTGTTTATTAGCACTTTTCTATGGAGCCTAGTCACATGTGTTTCTTGTAAGCAAATAATGTCCAATTGTTCTTTTTTTAATATGTAAAATATTTTCCTCCTTTTTTCCGGGATGTTACAGCCATTTATATTCCAGCTCAAGAGTTGCAGAGACATCCTAAATGAATCTGGTTATTTTCCTGGGGGTGGTATCTTATTCGCTGGGTCTTCAGGTTCCAAGGGTGCAGGTACCGCCGGTGCTCCAGGCCCAGAGGGTAAATCAATTCCTTTTTGAAGGTCCTCTCCGTATGCAGTCAGAAATTTATCTCTATCTTCCAATGTTCTAATTTTAACCTTCTTCCCTCTGAAGGTAAAGGATAGTCCTTGGGGAAATTCCCACCTAAAGATGATTGAGTTGCTCCTCAACAATCTGACCAATTCAAAATAGGCAGATCTAAGGTCCAACAGTTGTTTAGGAATGTCCTTGTAAATTTCAATTCTTCTGTCCAAAATGTCCAGTGACTTATCGTAGTGTAGGCCCAAAATCTTATCCCTTTCCTCCTTTGATCTCAATGTTATCAAACAGTCTCTGGGCTTCTCTTTCTTTGCAAGTCTTCCAAGCCTGAAAGCTGATACAATTTTAAAGTCCTTTTCCTCTAAGTTCCAAAACTTGGAAAATTCTTTAGTCAAAAACTCAGCTAAGTTGCCTTCTTCCGCTTCTGGTATCAACCTTATCCTTAGGTTACTCTCCCGATTCCGCAGTTCTATCATAGAAAGATAGGTCTGGTGTTCACCTACTTGTTTGCAGAGTGGTCTTACCTCTTGTTCTAAGTTTCCAAGTCTTTGGCTAGTATCCTCAGCCAATTTCCGATTTTCTACTGTGGCCTCCGTCAGTTGTCCAATTGCTTGCACGTTCTGTGATACTTGTCCAGTTAATCTATTTAGACATTCTGTGTTTTGATCAATTTTAGCTGTTTGCTCATCAGCTTTCTTATCCAGAGATTCCACTCTCTTATCCAGAGATTCCAATTTTTCATAAATTTTCTCTAAAATAGAAGCAGTTGCTCCTGAGGCCATATCTTCCAATTGTGATTGCTCAGTTTCTCCCTCCCCTGCGTGTGGCAGAGAAGCAGCTTCTTCCTCTGAAGGCAAAGTAGGTACAGATGATCTGCGTGTCTGTGAGGCTGAGGTTAAAGTTGTTAAAGTTGTTTGTCTAGTTCTTCCCCTCTTTCTTGCGCCACTCATTCCAAAGTTATCTAAAAGTCAAGGTCAAGCTGAGTTGTTCCCATGAGAAAGCAGCAGCCCAGATGGTAACAATCAAACAGGAGGCCGGGAAAAGGAAAGTAAAATAATGTCACTGCTGTAAATCCCAAATCCTCTAGGGGGAGCTTAAAATGTCTTTAGGGAAGAGATCAATTCTGGTAAAATTGTTACAATCAAGTTTAATGTCCAGGAACCTTCAATAACAGGTTTTAAGCAGAGTTAGTGTTAGCAGCCACATTGTTTCAAACAGTGCATACTGGTGTTTCAAATGATGCTTCAAAGTAGCAAGTCCAAACTCCCTCAGATTGTTACAAATTTTAATTCACAGTAGCCAAATCTGCAAACTGACTGCTCAGTTACTCAGGCAGCTCCAGCCCCTGGGTTTCTTACTCAAATTGTAGTTCCAACAGAAGAAAGGTATCACAATGCAAATAGGAAGCAAGAAATCAAGTGCTTAAAGTCCTTATTTTACTTAAAAGAAAGTTCAGTGGGTGCTCAGATCAGTTAAGTTAAAAGTTCTTTTTTTGCCTCCACTCCTCCAGCTCTTTGCTTTGAAGTTCAGTGACAGCGGAAGACGGACTTCCTGTATTACGTCGCTCCGCTTTCAGCCAAATTCAGTAATTTTTAGTCTCAAATTTTATAAAGTCCTTCTTTACTCACGGGTTGTTGCTTTTCCGAATCAAAAGTTTCCAGGAAGAGAGGTCAGCGCTCACCGGCAGCGGCAGCGCGGCTTCACTCCGCGGATTGCGAAACGACTCACAGCGCCGCTACCCCCTCCACGTTCCGGAGCCCCTTACGGGGTTCCTTCAGCGCTTTGGGGGTTGCTTCTGGCGCCCACCGAGTCTCAAGACCACAGGCTCTTGCTGCCTGTGGGTTTCCAAAGTGGGTCTCCGCTTCGCCGTAGCGGACGACCCTTTTCCGCGGAGCTTCCTCCTCACTAGTGGAAGAGGACCGCCATTACCGTTCGCGCCGCCTCCGGAAGTCTCTGAAATCATCATCTTCAAAATGCCAGCCAATGTTTCTTCTTCTTCTCCATCTCCATTATCTCCTCCTTCCATTTAATCTGGGCTTCCTCTTCCAATTTTTAATGTCTAACGTTTTACATTTTTTAATGCGTGGGATATAAATTTTATGGGTGGGGTATAAATAAGATGATGATGATGATGATGATGATGATGATTACTTACATCCATAGTCACTGCTAATAAAGCAGCTCTTTAGGGCATATTTTTGGCGGGTGGTTTGTCACATGTTTTGGTGGGTAGCCCCTAACACTACACCCCTACTTCCATGAGCATATCTTAACATTTTGTGTCAGACAACCTACAAACAAAGTAAGTGTGCCTCTTCCGCATAAGAAATACAATTGGCTAGCTGTGCAGCAGCAGCATCTAACACTCACATGAGAATGCACCACACTGAGAGCACCCCTGGCGTCCTTTTAATTATGCATTCATGCTTATTTCTACTCCTGATGGTATCTGGGCAATACTGTTTCCACTACTGTTTGCACCTGGAAAAGTTTCAGGGTGGTCCTATTGGTTTGTATCCAGACAGTGCATGTTCTATAACTTCCTGCTGAAATCCTGTAATTCGTTATACCACAACTGTTCTGGTTTATTTTATTTTTGTCCTGCTTTTGCTATGCTGTAGTTGAAGACGCAATATTATTAAGGAAGCACCACAGAATAATTAATAAAGCAGAATAACATGTTGATGGTCCAGTAGAGCCAGTGTGGTGTAGTGGTTAAGAGCAGTAGTCTCGTAAACTGGGGAACCGGGTTCGCGTCTCCGCTCCTCCACATGCAGCTGCTGGGTGACCTTGGGCCAGTCACACTTCTCTGAAGTCTCTCAGCCCCACTCCCCTCACAGAGTGTTTGTTGTGGGGGAGGAAGGGAAAGGAGAATGTTAGCCGCTTTGAGACTCCTGAAGGGGAGTGAAAGACGGGGTATCAAATCCAAACTACTCTTCTTCTTCTTCTTCAGTATAAATCCACCACTAATGCGCTATTATTATGTCAATGACATGTTTCAGGGCATGCCCACAAAACAGCACCAGACTGAAGGGGCCCTCAATTGATTGTGTGAGTTGACACTTATATACCCTCCAACATTTCTCCAATGACAACAGGGACGTCCTATTCCTCCATCATCATCATCATCACTTTATTATTTATATCTGGCCTATCTGATTGGGTTGCCTCAGCCATTCTCGGCAGCTTCCAACATATTTAAAAAACACAATTAAACATTAAACATTAAAAAACTTCCCTATGCAGGGCTGCCTTCAGATGTCTTTTAAAGGTTGTATATTTACTTATCTTTTTGGCTCTGGGGTCGCATAACTGCATACCCTCCAGTGTTTCTCTGATGAACATCCAAAGGAAAAATGGGACATTCTGGGATCAAATCAGAAACCAGAAGGGCTTCTGTAAAACTGGGACTGTCCCTGGAAAATAGGGACACTGCAGGGTCTGCACTTGGAAACTTAGGAAAACAGGAAAAGAGGCCAGAGCAGGCTGCAGAAGTGCAAAGAGAGAGAGAAAGAAATGTTTTTAGTTAATTTGTAACCAAGGAAATGACTCAAACAGAAAGAAATGGGAGAAGATTAGCAGGTGTGTATATGCAGGGGGTGGGTAATGTTTATGTTTGTTACTATGTTATGCATTTTTATATTGTGAAGCGCCCTGTGATCCTCAAATGAAGGGTGGTATAGATGTTTAATCAATCATAATCATATTCATGATTGACCAATGACACTGCTGGCAGTGGCTGCCATGAGGCAAACATTTTCCTGTTTTATAGATTCTCTGTCTTAGCAGGTAACTGCACAACTAAAATGAAGCTATTCTCCAGATCTGTTGTCTAATGCAAGATAGAGGGACCAAGGCATTTTTTAGCTTGATGACCAGTGCTGAAGAAGAAATGTAAAGGAATAAAATTACCTCCCTCCAAGAAGAGTGAATGGTTTGTTTGTTAAATTTGCATGGCACCTTTCCACCAAACGGTGGCTAACAGCAACAGGCTATGTGTGATAAAATGTAATGACATGCCATAAAACAGCAAAAAGCAAACATAAAAACAAGGGAAGTAAAGCAGCCAATTCAAAAAGATTACAGAATATCTACAGTATATTGCTTCCATGCTCAACTCTTCTTGCTGCATATCTTCTTTTCCTGAATTGTTCTTTTCAACACACCACTCATAAGCTGTTTTGCGAAGGGCAAGGCTGTGTGTGTTGCAGTTCATTGGGAGTGCAGAATAAGCACTGCATGTGGAAGTGGCTGAAGAATCCACACCTAGAGAATCTCAGCTTTTTTCTGTTGCTTTTTCCTCATACCTTGTAAATTGCACCAATATAATAGTCTGGTCCAAAGAGGGATGTTTCATACAACACTGTTGAGAAAAATGAGTCCCACATCAGTACACCTCTTAGAAAGCCACAGTCAGTCAGGTGCTCCCTGCGGTGTGTACTCATACGAAGCCCATGCTTCAAAATGCCTGATTTTAAATACAGTACTGTCCACACTCTGCAACACACTGAAGATAGTAGACAGAAATGGGCCGAGTAATCACTCTGAAGGATGTGTACATGACTTCAAAAGAGCTGAGGTGAATATTGCTCATCCACAGAATGTAGAAAATGAGAGAAGCTAAAATGTCCTTCTTTAATTAAAGGAATTTAGCTTTTTTTTCAGCCAGACTCTAATGGTGGTAAACCCGCAAAAATCTACCCTGTTCTACCCTGGCAGGGAAGCTTGAGGGGATGCAGTAAACTAGGCAAAACTCCAGTTTTAGTGAAGGGGTAGAAGGTAAATGACCCACACAAAACAGATCTAGCTAGTGGAAGAGTCAGCTTCAATTGTTTTGTTTTAAGGGGAAACTTAGCCTTTAAAAACAAGCTCAGTGTACTTCAGTTTTCCTAGATTAAAACGGTTAGGTGGTTTGGTAGGTGAAAAAAGCACTCAGCTAAAAGTTTCAGCTTTCAGTTTGGTTTGAACCACCTGAAAACCACTCTAGTTTATGCAGCCTAGAGTTACAACTAATTGAGCTTTTAAAAATATGTTCTGTTCAGTAAAAAATCAGTTAGCTAGTTAGCTTCTTCTTCTTTTTTAAGGAAACTTTCTCAGGAAAGAAGGAAGAAATCTTCCCTGAGGAGTGAATCCCCAATTAATTCATTGCCTTGTGTACATTCAGTGTCCTGATACATCAAACGCAAATCCCCCTCCAGCCATCAAATTAATAATATGATGAGTAGATAGGGGGTGATAACACTGAGGTACACAGTCTACCTTCTTGGCTGTGTGTCTGTGTGTGAAGTGTGCAAGCGTGAAGTGACCCCTAGATGATTGGGACAGGTAAATGTGATCCTGGGCCAAAAGTTAGCCATTTAGACTATGTTTATATAGCCAAGGTATCAAAGAGCTGTCAAGGCGCCAAATCAACCACAGGGCAGGCACACACATGGAAGGCATGGAATACAATTAGCTCTTTATTAACAAAAAATAACAACACAGCAGAGTCCTCTGGTTTGCTTTAATCCAGCTAAGGCATTGCTTAAACTGACCACTAGCTCCACCCTTCCCCCTCTAGCCTTTCACTCTGGATCCTTCCCAAGCACACAAAGGCTGCGTTGAGGGGATGAGCTCCTCCTCTGGGCCTGTTTGGTTCATTGCTCAGCAACATGCAGGACTCTCCTCAATCAGGGAGGTGTCGGCGGGGGGGTGAGCCAGCAGGACTGGGACGGTCCTGCTGCTGAGGAGGAGGGCCAATCTCTGACTCCTCTCTGCCTCTAATCCTGTCCTGGAAGACCCTTCTTCTCCTGACCCTCTTGATCATCCAAACCCCCTGCTTCTAGCACCTCCCACCATCCCTTCTACATCCCTACAGTGTTCCACCACTAGGATCTGGGATCTAAATCATCATCTTCTGTGCCCTCCCGGGGGGGCTCTTGGGCGGGCAGCTCCCACCACTCTTCCTCATCCAGCCAGCCCCTGACAAAAGGAGGCACCTACCTTAAGAGGACTATGTGAGATATCTTAATGTGCAAATGCAAAAAAGATAGGGCTTATCCATGTGTACCTTTCCTCTGCACTTTCCAGGCATGGTCCATGCTTTCAAGCTCTTCTTCTTCTTCTTCTTCATCTTCTTCCTCTTCCTCTTCCTCTTCTTCTTCTTCTTGCTCTAGAGCTTTCCCCATGAAAAACCACTCTGAATGGGAGCAAATGGCAATCCACTTCAAAACCCAAATTGCCATTTGTTGTGCTTCAGCTTTAAAGAGCATGTTTTCACAGGTAAATCTCTGGAGGAAAAAATAATAAGTGTCATCAGACACAAACCAGGAAAGCACAGACCTGTGCTTGGAAACAGCAGGGCAAAGGGTCAATGTGGATCAGCCCTTAGTTAGAGTCTCTGACTTTGTAGGCCTCCATAGACTGACTGTAAACCTAGATTGATTGAAAAAAGCTCAGTAAAAGGGATCAGCTTGACTACTTTGTGCCTCTTCTTAGCCTTATCATCAATATGAACTTTAAATTTAAAATCAACCAAAGGAATACCAAAAATAATTGATGCACTGCATGAAGACACCTGCAAAAGGACCGTTTGCTTGCGGGAAGCTCTGCAGTTTTTCTAAGAGGAGAAAGGAAAGTTAAGAAACTCCAACTGTCTTGAATTCCCAGAAAATAATTATAGGAAAAGATTGAAATGACAAGTTCACTTTTTGACAGTATTGTTCTAGGTGACAAGACTGAAGTTATCTCAATTGCTTAAAAAGCAGAAAAACAGAACTGAAATTATAATGAAGTTACCATAAAATGGCACCATTCCTCCACAATAGACATGTGGGCGTTTTGCAAGCTGATCACACAAACTGTGTAAATAACAACCTCTCCTTTCATCCTGGAAGTGCAATCTATGGCTTCCAAAGAACTGTTAATGGCTGCCACGTATGATTGCAGAGACTGGTAATTTTTTATTATTTCCTTGTCAATTGTCTTTCTGTGAAATGTACCTTGCCTTTCAAGGCAATGCACATACCTGTCTGATGGGATTAACCACCAACAAGAGCAAGAGCTGGACTTGCAGGTGGTTGACCACATGACTCCAAGTTGCAGGCGAAGCAAAACAGCCTTGTTCCCAGCACAAGCGGATGATGCACCAGACTCCTCTGGCTTATACTTGGGGAAGAGAGGGACTGAAGCCCAGAAGTAGGGCACATGTTTTGAATACCAAAGGCATGGCATCCCCAGCTAAAATGATAAGGTAGCAGGTGGTAGCTTTTGATGCTCCCTATCTCTCAACCTAGCAGTTCAAAAGCACTTCAAAGTGCAAGTAGATAAATAGGTACCACTCCAGTGGGAAGGTAAATGGTGTTTCCGTGCACTCCTCTGGTTTCGCCAGAAGTGGCTTAGTCATGCTGGCCATATGACCCAGAAAAACTGCCTGCGGACAAATGCCGGCGCCCTCGGCCAGTAAAGCAAGATGAGCGCTGCAACCCCAGAGTCATTCATGACTGGACTTAACTGTCAGGGGTCCTTTACCTTTTTATCTCTCATTATAGGGACACGGGTGGCACTGTGGTCTAAACTACTGAGCCTCTTGGGCTTGCTGATCAGAAGGTCAGAGGTTCAAATCCCCATGACGGGGTGAGCTCCCGATCCTTGGTCCCTGCTCCTGCCAACCTAGCAGTTCGAAAGCATGCCAAAAAGTGCAAGTAGATAAATAGGTACCGTTCCGGTAGGAAGGTAAATGGCGTTTCCGTGCGCTGCCCTGGTTTCGGTGTTCCGTTGCACCAGAAGTGGCTTAGTCATTCTGGCCATAAGACCAGGAAAAACTGCCTGCAGACAAACGCCAGCTCCCTTGGCCTGTAAAGCAAGATGAGCATCACAAGCCCAGAGTTGTCAGCAACTGTACTTATCTCTCATTATAACAAAAAAAAACCCAAATTAAATTTATTCACAGAGTACTTTGGAAGAAGGTGGCTTTTTTTCCTGTCCCTTGGGAAAATTGATTTTTAAAGTTCCCAGTCCACACAGGACAACTCCTCCCATAGGACTGCAGTCAGAATTTTTCTATATCAGGGGGATTTTGTTATCTGAGGGAACATTTAAAAATATGCTGCCCTTGCAATCTCAAGTGGCCCAGATTAGAATTCTCTTACGTCAATCTGTGCCAATACATCGAACAGTTAAACATTATAGGCTGGATAAGCAAGAAAATGGTGGCATTTCCCCCACTCACCATTGTTTATTTGGCTTGGGTTCTTTATTCCCTCCCTTCAGATTGCTGAGTATCACAAGAAGGGCCATTGCAAGCTTCAACCACCTGTAGGGTTTGTTCCTTTCATAAATGGTTTTACATTAAATCGTTCTTATGCAGCCTCTTCTTGATGCATTTCACTGACTCAAGGCTTTGTGGGTGAACTGTTGGGTGATCTAGCCAATGAGATGTCTTTATGTATCGGAACCAGAAGAATCTTTATTTGCATCAGCCACTAGTCACAGCAATAACATAAAATAAAATGTACTGAAGATAGAGGTGAAAACTTAACTATAGAAAATACATTTTGGGGGTTTACATCAATAATCAAATAGTAGGTCTTATTCTAACTGCTAACCCGCTAAAAAAAAAAAAAAAAGCCTTGCAGTTGTTGCTGTCACCTTGTCATCTTGATACGCTAAAAGAAAGGACACAGTAGCAATGGTAGAGCAACCCGGCATGGACAACCTCACTCCTCAAATCTTTATAAAGAGTACAAGCCAGAAGCACATGAGCCACTGACTCAATACTGCCATCTCCACAGGGACATAACCATTTTTCCAGTGGATTTTTTAAAAAATCAACCCTCAAATACAGCCAAAGGCAGTATATTCAATCTTGCAATAGTGAAAGCGCGCCTGTATTTTGGAACAGTAAAATTTTGCAAATAGGGTGTTCCATGATATCTCTTTCTTAATTTAGTGACCCTCCCCCCTCTTTTTTATATAAATCTAATAATATGAGCTGGGAATCTTATAATAAATATAATGTCAACAAAAGCTGCAACTAGCTCATTAAGCAAAATCACAGTGCACATTTCTTCGAGCTCTGAAGAGAAGCTTTGAACAACTTTCTTCACACAATATGTATTCTGCCCCCTTCTCACCCTCTATTTTATGCAATGGGTAAATCTAGCATATTAGATCATCATCGTTGTTGAACTGAGGCCAGAAATCTATTTTTGTTTTCCTTGGAAAGCCTAAAACCACCAGCGATAGAGCTGAAAGTTGAGCTGAAATGAATTTGTCTCCAGTGTTCCTTTCAAAAATTCTCTTCTGCAATTTTTTATTCAGATATTCACTTGACTAAATCTTCTCTAGTTTATTAAAACATTTGAGCATAGTATTTAACATACAGTGATATTTGATTTCAATATTAGACTTTGATTTGATATGTAACAACACCTGATATTTGACAAGAAACAACATTTAATTGACTTTGACAGTTAGTATGCACAGGACCATGGACATGAAACAGTATTTCATATTTAGTTGTATTTGATAGAAGTCATACATTGTCATTTAGCATTGAGGAGTTGACAACTTAGGATCAATCATTTCTGACACTTGCAAAAAATCAAAAAAATCAAGGCATAATAACAAGACAAACAGTTCCTTCCAGTAGCACCTTAAAGACCAACTAAGTCAGTTCTTGGTATGAGCTTTCGTGTGCATGCACACTTCTTCAGATACATTCTTCAGATGTGTATCTGAAGAAGTGTGCATGCACACGAAAGCTCATACCAAGAACTGACTTAGTTGGTCTTTAAGGTGCTACTGGAAGGAATTTGGTTTGTTTTGACTATGGCAGACCAACACGGCTACCTATCTGTAACCAAGACAAACAGTGTGATCCAATACATGCAGTCTCAGAAGTAAGTCCCATCGAGTCTAATGGGATTTGCTTCCAGATAAATGAGCATAGGATTACAGCCTAAAGCATTCAAATTTTAAACTTTAGTTTAAGATTTAAATTTGAAATTATGACAAATTTTGAATGCTTGTGAAATTGTTTTCAGCTGTTAACAAAAGTCAAAGACCCCTTGGTGCAGAGAACATTTAGCATGAAATGTTTTTTTTTTTTAATTACTGAGAGGCTAATGTAATGGTTTTACTAAATCATGTGGGAGTCAATTCAGTGGTTGAACGATGCAAAGCAGTACCTTCTTTTGTCTGTGCTCCATCTATCAACATTCAACTTCATTGAGCCATCTTTGGTTCTAGTATTCTGGGGGACAGGATAGGGCAGAAACTCCCCTCTATGCACTTTCTCCACATCACTCATAATTTTATATACCCCTGTTTTGTTCTCCCTTACAATAATACCAGGAGTGGCTGGCAGGAAGGGGTGACAGGGTGTTACGTACTGAGTTGAATAGGATCCAAAATGCAGCAGTCTGATTGGTCCTAGAACAATAGGATTCAGAATGAAGCAGTCTGATTGGCCCTAGAACAATAGGATTCAGAATGCAGCAGTCTGAGTGGTCCACAGGAGCCACCCAATCCAGCTCCAGGTGGAAGTGAATCCGCAACCTGATTGGCCTATAGGTGAATCCTGGAATTAGCCAATCACATGGGGCCCATTGTGTAAATAATGTATATAAAGCTGACATCCTGGGGGGACATTCCTCCTCACCACTATGAGCTGAATAAAGAGCATGAAATCCACTCTCGACTCCGAGTATATTTCACAGGGCTTAGTCTCCTGGCACCAGAATCACTGTGGCTTCCCAGTAGGGAGAGGCAGATGGGTGAGGCAGTGGGGAGCTTGGCACAGAGCAAAAGTAACAGTGTGAGCAATGGATTGGCTCCAGCAGGGTGCCCGCACCACGCCAACCTGCCTGCCATCTTGCTCCTTCCCTCTTCCCCCTGGTAAGCTACAGCAATGTTGGTACCAAGAGGCCAGGCAAGTGTCTCCATCCCTCCTCACTGGCCATTCCTGAACCGAACCCTTGTGGGCAACAATTTTTGGTACACAGGATCTGCTCCAAGCTACTGGGATGTGATGCACTGCTTGGGACTGAAAAAGAAAGTTTGTGGATTCTGAACTTGGCTTCAAAAAAAGAGATAAGGGCTGTGTGTCTTTGGTTTGGGCTCTAAAGGTTATAGCATTCTCTCATCCCAAAACAAACTGGGGGAAAATCCTGCACTGCTACTTCTCATTGCTCAGGAAACTGCTGAGTTCCCCATCTCCCATCAACTTGCTTTAAAAACAGACCCATGTAATTAGTTCTGGATTGGCCCTCAGTGGAGCCCAAGCAAGCATTATAGATATTTCCTTCTCAGATAGAGATGGCTGAACTCCCCTCAGCTCCATTCAGAATTGGGTCGGCAATTCTGAGTGTCATTGGAGAACACTAAAGGGGGAAATCAACTATGCTCAAGAGTTCTCTCAGGAATCGTAATTCTTTATATAAGCCAAACCACCACAAAGATTGAAAAGCGTTCTGGAAGCTTCCCTATAGTGGAGCTTAAGCTGAATGGGCTATAGTAGAATGAGATGTTCACTAAAAAGGTTGCTTGTTCTGTTGGTCAGCTGCAGCGGCGTAAACAAGTTTCAAGTCCAAATTCACATGTACTGGTACAATTTGCTTGGCATGGTGGCATCAGCATGAACATCATTTTTTTTAAAAAAAAACTATAAAATTATTTGTTGGATGTTCATTAAGCAAATGTGTGTGACCAAATTGGTTGCTCAAAGAAAAGCTTCTGTACATCACATTCCCATTAAATAAATGCAAAGTAGGTCAATGTGAGCAATTAACCAAAGTTTCATTGAAAGTAATGAGGAAAAGTAAGAAACTTCTGCACATACAGCAACAGCTTCTGGTGACTGTGACTACCTTGTCTCATTAATGCAGGCTATGCAGGTGAAAATATTTATTGGGATTATTTACTTAAAATAATCCCAATTTACATTGTGTGCAAGAGGAAGAATTTCAGGGCAAAGGAGGTCTCCTCAGAATCAATGTAGACCTTAAAAGATGGATGAACGTTTATTCTAAGGCCTTTTACTTTATCATTTGTGGCATAAAAAACAGCGACACCCTCCACTTAAAGAATGACAGCATGTTTTAAGAATAGGGGCAATATAAGAATAGGTTGCCCACTCCCACTGTGAGGGCTTGGGGCTCTGGGGCATTCAAAGACTCGCTGTGGCCAACTGGTTACACACTTTGCAGATAAAGTCACATGATTTCCGAATGATCTTGATTTTGCACTTGTTGCAGCTCCAGTTGAAGTACCCAATGCCACTATCAAGAATGTGTTGTAAGATTGGTTTCAGCTTATGCAGTCAGCTGGTGTGGACAAGGTCTGGTGGCTATAGGTCCAGCCACATGCCCTATTGACCCCTGTCTTTCTTGGACCTGGCTGTCTGGGTCCAGAGCATGGGAGTCAACTCCTAGGGGTCAATGGGGCTTTGTCCCCCCATAAAATATTTGAGGGGGCCAGACCCCCAAAGTTGACGGACATTGCCATTCAAATGGTGTGTATGCACCCTGTCATGTGATCGATTATGCAGGGCAGGGCTTACTCGGGCCCTCCCTAATATTTTTTTTCAAGTTGCCCCCCCCCCCACCGGTCCAGAGTGTGGTTAAACCTTCACTGCATATGGGGATGGTCTTTGCTGCTTTGAAAGAGAGCCAGCCTGTTTGTTTGCCTGCAATAAGAAGTAAACGTTTCTTTATTCTGCCGTCATTATGAGAGTAGAGCAGGATTTGATGCTTGTTGCTAAAGGGTGAAATATAAAGAGGTAACTTAAAGTGATCAGAAAAAATTTCTGCCCAGGTTACCCTCTACGCTTTTAAAACACTCACTATACTTGCAGTCATAGTGGCTATTTTCTTCTTTTTCTTGAATACTTGATGGCAAAGGATTAAAACAGCCCCAGAGGAATAGAAACACTGCTGTGCACATTACAGTTAGCTGGCTGGCTGGTGACTTAGGCTGTGACCTAATTTCTGATTTTCCCACTGTGTGCTGCTCAGCACAGGGCCTTTTCAAGGTTTCTGGGCAGCAAAATCAACCCAGCGACTAGTAAAAAACAAATAAGGTGGAATTATGTGTAGATGGTCCAGTATAAATCTGCCACTAATACGCTATACACCAGGCATAGGCAAACTCTGCCCTCCAAATGTTTTGGGACTACAACTCCCATCATCCCTGACCACTGGTCCTGTTAGCTAGGGATGATGGGAGTTGTAGTCCCAAAACATCTGGAGGGCCGAGTTTGCCTATGCCTGCTATACACTAATATAATGACATCTGCAACCTTCACCTACTGGTGAAGGGTGGGTAATAAATATGATGCTGATGATGCTGATAGCAAAATGTCACCAATTTGGAGGGGCCCAAGTGCCCTCATCTGAAAGGTAGGATAGGATACAAACTTCCTTTTGTTGATGTCTGTATATATGAGCAGGGAAATAAAACAATCTGTAGATACAGCTCAGTATCTACAGAAGTCCCGTTGTTTTACTTACTTTAAGATTAAGATTATTGCAGCCCCAGATTTGTTGTAGTTCCAATAGATCTTGATGTTTCACCATGAGAGCAGATTTAACTACTGACTTTGATCTAGTCTACAGTATCAAAGGTGTGTTCTTCAAGAAAAGTTTCTGCCTCTGGGACATCCTAGAGGGAGTATTGCAGTGAGTGGATATTTTTTGTCCCTGGGTGACATGAAACCAGCAGATCAAAGAGCTTCTTCACATGTGAACATTTACCTCTGAATGCAACATCTGGGGCACCAGGATTGGTTGCAGCTCCTTTTTTCCACCAGTGTAGACACAAATCTGTGTTTGCCCTGTATAAAGGCATTCCTTAAAGACTGGGCAAATAGTTAATCTAAAACTCCTTATGCAGGGGAAGATCATAGATCATAGAACTGTAGAGATGGAAGGGACCACAAGGGTCATCTAGTCCAACCCCCTGCAATGCAGGAATCTTAGTACTCAATGCTTAGTACTCAAGGCCACTCAAGTGATTTTTTTTAAACCAGATTTTTGCACCTCCCCTTCTCTGATAGTAAAAATATGATACTAATAAGTTAACAATGCAATATTATAAATATCCACTCAGCAGTAAGTTGCATAGGCGTTCAATGGATCTTACTCCCGGATAAGCATACCTAGGACAGCAGCCTCAGTAACTAGTAATTGGCTACCCATTCACAAAACTTCAATCAGCTTCCTGTATCAACTGCCTCACTCTGCCTAATGGTAGGAATGGCTGCATTTCAGGACAACCTCTGGGGCTGAGCCCAAACATTCCCCAAGGATTTTCCTCACTTCTCATTTGAAGGAGGTGTAGGAGAAACTGGCTTGCTTCTGTAGAACATCTCTGAGGTAACAACAGGCAGGACATAAACCATGGATGGGCAGCCTCAGCCCCCTCCCCCCAGACTACCTCAGGCCAATAAATCCTCAGGTCACATACCCTCTGCCCAAGACACATATTTTACCAGCTCCTTGAATTTTTTGCATGGGTGGAATGTGGAACCTGACATGCTTCTTGCTTAGCTGTATAGATGATCAAGAGTCATGTGTGAGTGTGTGTGAAGACTAGCCCACTGCAGAAAGCTAAAATGGACATTCATGTCTCCACCCACTGTCACTGGCATGTGGCTTCCCAAAGGGAACATGGCCCTTCAGCTGACATTGGTTTCTCACCCTTGATGTGACCATTTCAACAAAGAAGACAAAAGCAGTGATGCCTTGCTGCGGGTCCTTTCCATGTTCATGCTTGGCTATTTACTTGCAAAGGCTGTTTGCTGACTCCTACAAGGATGCAAGCATTGAGGTGGAGAGGAGAGAAGAAGAACAATCTCGAGGAGAGCATGTCGCAGCATAAAAATGCGCAGCTGTGAGAGGGGTAATGTACCTGACCGCTTCTCCGCTCCAGATTGCCCCCACCCAGAGGCATTCTGTTCAGGAAGAAACGTATGCGACAGTTTTGTTACACACAAGGTGGCAATGAATCGCAGGATTCTAATCAGCCTCAGGGAGGTTGGGGTGTCATTGGGCTGGCAAAGGAAATTGAATTCTGGCTTCCTGGGAAGTTCCAAGAAGCGATCGCTTTGCTTTCCCTCCAGCAGTTCCATTTCTCAGATTCTGCCACATAATTCTTGTATAACTTTGTGTACAGTACAAGAATTATATACAGCGGAATCTGAGACCCAGAACTACGCTGTTCCATTGAAAGCAGCATAAAGCAGTGGTAGTAATTTACTTGACACACCAGTGTAGGACCAGAGGATTGTTTAAAACATCTCAAAGTTTTTTAAAACAACAACTCAGGGAAACAGTTTAGCGTGCTATCCCTTCTTTTAAAATTCTTTGAGGTACAAAAAACTGGTTTGGATTGCGCCAAGCAGAAACAGGGCTTCTACCTCCATGTTAGCCATGCAGTGCCTTGTTATCCCAGGAATCCTTTAAGAAGAAGTGAAAGAGAGGTTTTGATTTTTAAAACCTCCAAGGCAGTATACATATAAGCTATTGAAAACTCCTTGCCTTTGCAGCTGTATAGTAACACAGAAGCTTTTTCACACACCACAATGAACACAATGTAAAAGCTATTCTTGCTTCAGCAATACTCTTACAAATAGTTGTTGTGGGTATTTTTTTTTTTAATATCCAGATTTGCATGTAAAATGAATGGATTAGGTGTTTTACAGGATGTGTTGGGAAATTTTTTTAAGCTCCACTGATGTTTGTACACCTCAGAAGCTTAAATGTCTGGCTGTTCCACCATTACGTATAAGTTCAAATGTTACCAACATTGCTTAAGTCTAAGGCAGGTTAAAAGATGAATTGGCAATTGAACCAAAGAGGTACCAAGTTTATAGTCCACACTGTTAGTCTCTACACCAGGGGTGGGGAACCTGAAGCCCAGGAGCCAGATGTGGCCCTCCATGTTGTTGTTGTTGTTGTTGTTGTTGTTGTTGTTGTTGTTGTTATATTAAATTTGTATACAGACCTCTGTATCTGGCCTTTGGATCCTCCACAGACCACACCCCCTCCCCAGCCACACCCACTCTCCTAAGGTAACTGATCTTTCTCCACATCTTCCTTGAGTGTTTTTTGTTTGGATGGGAATGTGCCCTTCAACTCTGACAATGATAGTTGCTTGCCTGGGTGGAGGATGGAGATGGGTGTGCAAATGTGTATAAAAAAAACAAGCTTACAGTAGAAAGGTAAGCATTACATCAAATACTTCACCCAATTTAGTCTTGTGCTCCTCAAACTTCAAGAGTGCTTCTGGGATATGGTTCCTAAGCAGGCTTGCACTCCAGCAACTGTTTGTTTAGGAATTAACCAGCCAGGAATTGTGCAGCATAAGATGATCTGGTGTAAAAGCTACCGGCCTAATGCAGAGGCTGGTGCTACACTTGCACACTGCAATGTATTGGCTGTGGGCAGATTTTGTTGGTGATTTTTGTGTCGGCGTGTATCTGATGGCCAACCAGGCTGTGGATTTAAGCCAGTGCAAACAAAGCTAAAACCAGTTTCAGATCAACTGTCATGGATCATTTGCATTCTCCCAGGCAGTTAGGTGGTAAATAAAGACAACGCAGGACGTGCCAAGCTTTACAATTCATTTAACTGATTGTGTGAACTAAGCCTTGGCTATTATTTCCATGCTGCCTGACGAAAAACCAGGTACCACTTCGGAGCTTGCATGGTTTTGCCAAGATAAATATGTGCAATGAGAAACAGAAGGTACCAAGTCCTTTCATGCTTGGAGCAGAGAGGAGAGGGCTATACATTTGGGAGAAAGTCATAGCTCAGTGGCAGAGCCCATGCTTTGCAGGGTCCAGTGCTGAGTCCCTGGCATCTCTGGTTGGGAATTTGAAAGAATCCTGTCTTAAGTTATGCAGAGCCAATGCCAGTAAGTGCAAAGTTGTAGATGATTCTGAACTAGATGGAGACATGGCCTGAGTTATTATAAGGCCACTTCCTACATGCCTTGCAGTTTGCAGCACTCACAGTTAGTTAGTATGGCTAAGCAAAATTCATTACTTTGCAACTTTCTTTATTTAGGCAATTTATAATCTTCCTTTCAATGCAGCGATTCCCAAGGCAGGGAACAACAATTACAAAATGCGATCCAAAAGCATCCATCAAATCCGCAGGTGACATGGATGAAGAAAACTATGCAGTTAATAGCACTGGCAGACTTACAAAAATCCATCAAATTCAAAGTTTGCTGGGCACATTTGATTTGGTTCTGTACAATACGGCATTTTTCAAGAAATGGTATTTTTAAAAACTGTTCTCTCAGCTTCAGTTTTGACAGGCTGTGCTGGTGCTGGATGGTGGGAGGGCAATTTGGAAACAGTGAATCATTGTGTGAGCAGTTAGTAATATTTAAAAGGAAGAACAGTCAGATTTATTTATTTATTAATCACTTTGATTAATCTTCATCCATCTGCAACAATGAACATTGAATACATATCTTTAGGCACAAGGCAAAAACATTCCTCTTCTCCCAGGCCTTTGGCTAATGAAACCATCTATGACCTTTGAAACTGTGGGAGACTGTATTGTTTTTATTTGTTACTATGTTATGTATTTTTGTGTTTTTATATTGTAAATCACCCTGTGATCCTTGGATGAAGAGCAGTATAGAAATAATAATAATAATAATAATGATGATGATGATGATGATGATGATGTCCATCACCCTCACCTGTCCCAGTAGTGATACTAGTGATAACTATGAGATCAACCAAACCACATTTTCCAGTGGTGCTGGCAAACTATTGAGAAGCACAACCAGGAGCTCAGGAACTGGAAGCCACTAAGGTATTAAGTCAAAACATTGCATTTGCTACAGGAAATGCTAGGTGGAAATTAATAGGGCCTTCTCGGTGGTGTCCCCCTCCCTGTGGAACTCCCTCCCTTCAGACGTCAAGGAGATAAAGAACTACACAACTTTTAGAAGACCTTTGAATGAAGCCCTGTATTTGGAAGTGTTTAATGCTTGATGTTTTACTATGTTTTTATATATGCTGTAAGCCGCCCAGAGTGGCTGGGGAAACCCAGCCAGATGGCAGGGTAAGAAGAAGAAGAAGAAGAAGAAGAAGAAGAAGAAGAAGAAGAAGAAGAAGAAGAAGAGGGACTGCCATAAGGCTGCAATCCTTTGCATACTTCCCCAGGAGTGTGGCTTGTTGACCTCAGTAGGGTATGAGTGTGGACCTTCAGAAGTTGTTGGACTCCAAATGTTTAAGGAATGCCAGAGACTTCATTAGAGTAACAGGAACTCTTTTATTCCCTAAAAATGACAATGCAACAGTCTCTCCAAAATCAATCATTCAGTCCCTGCCTATGAGCATTTGATTTCTCCTTGTGTGTGGAGCCCTTTATTGTAGAGCACTCTGTTTCCTTTCCATACTTCGGGGGTTCTCTGCTGATGGCAGCAGTATAGTTTTGAAACCTACAGAAGGCACAATGAGCATAACCGTACCATATTGTAATACTTGGCTTTAGCTTCCCTGCCAACTAATGTATACCCAAAATAGGATTTCTCCTCTCAAGTTGCAAAATGTGAGAAAGGTGAGGGTTAAGCTTAAGGGCTTTGGAAATTAACGTTAAACTATAAAAAGCATAAGCCATTTGCATCTGCTGTCTTTGGCATGAACAGTTAATATCAATCTGTTCTCTAAAGCATGGGAGGTGGGAAGTTTGGCATTTGTAGAGCTGACTATATATTTAGTCTATGCCACTTGGGCTCAAAATGCCTGTTAAAGGCATCATGTATGTTTTGCATTTTAATACAGACCTGGAATCCACTGGTAGGGATGTCTTTAGACTAGAAATGAACAGGATAAGCTGGGGCAGTTGCTGACCTTTGGCTCTTTGGGGTTTTCTGTTTGTAAAGAAAGAAAGGATATCTGCTTTGCTACTGCAGCTCATTTAGGCTGCTTTGGTGCCATCTGCATCCTGGGAGTGATTCATTTGAACTCAGAGGCTTTCAGTCAGGATCTTTTCCAACCTAGTGCCCTCTAGATGTTCTGGATTCCACCTCTCTTCAGTCCCAGCCATCATGGGGTGATGGGAGCCAGAGGACCAATGGTGTGCCACCTAAGTTTTAAAAAAACAAAACACATGACTGCTTCCAACATGTTGTCTCCCTCCTTTCTTCATTCCCTTTTCGCAGTTAATCCAAACAACATCATTATCAACCTGTTACTTTCCAGTCATTTCTTCATTGCTTTGCTGTCTTTGGCTTCATGCACATTATACCTTCAAATCTGAAGCACATTCTTTCCCTGAAAGAATTATGGGTGCTGTACAGTGGTACCTCAGGTTACAGATGCTTCAGGTTACATACGCTTCAGGTTACAGACTCCACTAACCCAGAAATATTACCTCGGGTTAAGAACTTTTCTTTAGGATGAGAACAGAAATCGTGCAGTGGTGGCGTGGCAGCAACAGGAGGCCCCATTAGCTAAAGTGGTGCCTCAAGTTAAGAACAGTTTCAGGTTAAGAACGGACCTCCAGAACGAATTAAGTTCTTAACCTGAGGTACCACTATAATTTGCTGGGAACTGTAACTCTGTGAGGGGTAAACTATAGTGCCCAGAGTTCTTTGAGAGGAAAGAATGTGTTTTGAATGTGCTTTAAAGGCATAGTGTATATACAGCCCAAGGCCTGATCTGTGGCTATTTAAAGAAAACCAAAAAGAAAACTTTCCAGCAGCAGCCAGCCCAGATGTCTCTGGGAAGATGACAAGGGTGGCAAGGACCCTTTTCCGGATGATTTTCCCTAGCATGTGGTAAATGAAAGTAGGGATACTTGATGGCTTTATATTGTTCACATTTTTAAGTGACTGTACCTAATTCATGCTTCCCAGACTATTATTGCACATAAGTTGGAACACAGCTAGCCTTCAGTTTTCACACTTCTCCAGATTTTGCAATACAGCTCTCAGTTCCAAAAGCATGCCAAAATACATATAAAAATGTTTTAGGATCAAATGTGTGCAAAAGAATCATAGAATATTTTAAGGCAGAATGCATAAAAAAAATACATATTGTGAAAAATACATGGAAAGTCGGTGTCAACCAGTGAAGGTCATTGGAGGTTTTTAAGCAGAGGTTAGGTGGCCATCTGTCATTGATGCTTTAGCTGAGATTCCTGCACTGCAGGGGGCTGGACTAAATGACCCCTGGGATGCCTTCCAACTCTACAGTTCTATGATTCCATGATATATATATATAATACAACAACAGCAGTGCAGAACAATATGAAAAATGGGAAGGAATATACTTTTGAAATGAGTAGAAATGAAATTGGCGTAGGCTGCTAAACAGCTAAGCAGCTGCCAACAGATATAGCTTCTACCTCAAATTTGAACTTATCACAGAAAGTCCAGATAGAGAAGGACCAATTTTTTAAAATAATTTTTTTGCCTAATTATCCTACGCTCTAATAGCAATCTCAATTCTCCAGGTGCCCGACATTGCATAGACAGAATAGCACAACTCATGCACTGGTAGAGGGCATCATCAGACTCTGGGGAACACTGAGGTTTTCAGAAGTATTGAAAAAAGGAAAAAAACTATCAGAGTGCACCCACCCCCACCCAAAAAATAACCCATTCCAGTAAAGACTGAGCATGTTCAGTGGGCATGGCTAGCTGACTGATGAAGGGGGATTGAAAACTGAGGGAGGAGAGGAAATGGAGTAACTGGAATAGCGAACAGGAATCACTCTGCACTGTAACATTTTCTGCTGGTCCCCACTCGTCCTCTTTATTGACGGAAAGCAGTGCATTGTGGGTCGTCCTCTCCATGCAGCTGTTTTGACTTTGTAACTATTTTACATTTTCACCAGCAATTTCAGGATAGATTTGGAATACACTGTGTATGAGGTGTGTAAAGGAAGCTACAGCATGTCCATTTACTTTCATGAGGTCTCTTATGCTGCCTGGTGTTTCCATCCAACTGTATCGTTCAATCACTTCCTGGCACTGGGAGCATAGCAACCTCATTTTTCGAGTGGATGCAGATACCTGTGCTCCCTGCCTGATGGGCCCAGGGAAGTCTACACTTGAAGCCGTTGTGTAGTGATCGGCACCCTTCTCCTTATCTCTGCTATGCTTCTTTGGGAGGGGGCGGCGGCGCAGGAGCAAGTTGCGCAGCTGCTCTCAGATCATACCTGCAACAGGGACAATGAATCCAGTGAAGCTCTCTGGGTTTGCTCCACCAGACTAAATTATCCGGTCTATTGTATAGTAAATTGAAAGTTTCAGAGTGGATAAAATAGGATTCAGATCAGTAAATTAGATATTGCAACCCAACAGCCATTTTTACTTTGGAAGCTGGCAAAAAAAAGTTGTGGGTTTTTTTAAAAGAAAAGAGGCAAACGCCTTAACTCTTCTGATTTCAGTAAATTCTTACCATTTGATTTTATAGGGAATAACAACAGTAACACCCTTATGAAATATAAAGCGTATTGCAGTCTGATACACTGAAAATCAGTGAGATCTAAACGACTTTAACTTTCCGTGCTTTAACTGCTTTAATGTTCTGTGTCCTAGCATTTGTTTGTTTGTTTTGCCCCAAGCTTCCCCCCCAAAAAACTTGCTCTTTAAAGCTGAATCGTAGCTACAATTTGGGATTCTCACAGATTGGCGTTTGCTCCGATTGAGCTTTAAAGAGCGTGTTTTCGTGAGGAAAGCTCCAGAGCAAAAATAAATAAATAAAGTGTTGTAAGTGCTCATACATGGAGGTTTAAATCATTGACAATGCCTGGAAAGAGCAAGGAGGGGTAAGTGTGGATAAGCCCTTAGACTGGGTTGTGTGTCATATAAAGACAGGCACTGTCTTTTTATTAATGTACTTGATTGTGCAACAAGAAAGTTTGAATTTTGTTCTCAGAATACCTTTTGTTGCACAGTCAACCTTGCTTATGCTGCCATCACCCTGACCTGTGAGGATGAAAGCTGTGATTCTCGTAAAGCATTATCAAAAAACATCTGATTCTAATATTTTTAAAAAAAAACAGAGTAAGGAAAACAAAATAGGGGGATGCAAACAAAGCTGTTTTGTTAAACCCCAAATAATCATCAGAAGAAGTGTTGAAGTTCACAAGACAAATTTCAACTCCTTGAAATCACTTGAGAAGGATAGACATTACTCATTGGTAGAAATCATATTGGACACTGATATGAATTGAGAATTGCTGCTTTTTAGGTCCTGTCATTTTAAAGACATGGAGAAATGGTCCTGATCTTGAAGTCAACATAAACTGCCCCAAATCACTCGTGGTTCAAGATTGTTGCAAGCTATGTCACTTCTCTGTTTCTTTTATTTGAAGGTTCCCCAGGCAAAAGCCTTGTACAGCTACAGAGGCCACAACCCCGGAGAACTGAGGTTCAACAAAGGTGACACCATTATATTGCACCGTCAGCTGGATGAAAACTGGTATCTAGGAGAGATCAATGGGGTCAGTGGCGTTTTCCCAACAAACTCAGTGCAAGTTATCAAGCAGCTGCCACAGCCACTCCCCCTGTGCAGAGCACTTTATAACTTTGATCTGAAGTCTAGGAACAGAAATGAAAAAACAGACTGTCTGCCATTTCATAAGGTAAGTCTGGTGTTCACTCGCCCATGACAGAGATCTCATTTAAGCATGCCCAGTTCAGATGATGACCAATGATTTATCGTGGCTCTTATCTAGTCTTTATTAGGGAAGTATACCTAGTGGTCCTGTGTAAGGGCACAATATAACAGGCATGCTCACTCATTCAGTTACTACCATTAATACCAACAACCGTCCAGATGACTAAGGTATAAGTCAGTGATCATCAACCTTTTTAGCAAGTGTAGACAAGTTCGATCCCGTTTGAAATAGTGCCATTTTAATACACTCTGTTGGGTATACGCAACCTTCCCTGATGCCTTAAGATAGTGTCTCTAGTCTGCTGAACTGGAGAACAGGTATCAGTGCAGCATGAGACAGTATCTGGAGAGACTGTTGCTCCTCAGTTAGTGCCCCACACAGCTCAGGTATCTTTGTCACTTGCTGCATCTGTGTTACAGGTTTGCTGCCCATGGTTTAAGTAAATCTTCCATTTTTTTATAATAAATAATACACCCTGTGAACATTCTGGGACTCTCCAGATGTTTTGAACTACAACTCCCATCATTTCTAACTGCTGCCTGGGGCCGCTGATGCAGTTCAAAACATCTAAAGAGCACTAGTTTGAGGGATGCTAATATACATGGATGTCCCAAGAACAGATAAATTTGGGCATCTCCACAGAAACTTTCATCAAAGGATCTCAAAGCTTTGTGCTGCAACCAATCTTTTGCGAAATGCCACCTCATTGAAAAAGCTTTGCATTATTGTAATCATGAATATAAATGATTATGAGGAGTTGAAGACTTCTTATAAAATCCAGCACTGAACATTTAATGATAAAGAAAAAACCCAATCAACTTTCCACAAAACGAAGATTGGCGTTTGGCTAACAGAAAGGTTGATTTATAAAATCTTCCTGGAACAGTCCAACACAAAAGCCCACTGGGTCTGACTTTGTTGTGGGTTGTATAGTGACCAAGATGTAAAATAATGACTGAATGATGTGAGCACAGCTCCAAAGCCCACCTTCTCTAGAAAAATGCTCATATCAAAATGCCCATATACTTGTAGCACCAGCAATTCAAATATAACCGCAACTTTCTCCAACTTCTTCCTACCACTTTACTGCTCCGTATTTTCTTCATTGGGCACCCCATGACCCACAGTTCTGTGAGTCTGCATGTTGGGTTGCCTCTGGGCACATTTCATGACATGTAACATAACAATCTATTGACCACAACTTTCAGCGCTGAAGTTTTCCATGTAATTACAGTTGGTTTTATACTTGTAAACCACTTCTGAGACACCTTTACAATTTCAGTGCTATATAAAATTGATGATGACGACTCAGTTAACCCAATACTGTTATAAAACAAAACAGTTCAGGATTGAGCAAGGAGAGACAAGATGGCTAGGTGCCTTGGTCATTTCGTCCTCTAAGCACTCTGAATATTTTCCAATTGCCCCACTGTTTGTATCAAACATTCTTTACTGTGGTCCAGAGACCCACAAAAACAGTTTCGAAAGCAAAATGCAGCAGAGATACAAGGAAAAGATATCAAGCAGTCACTAGGTTTTATGAAGAGAATGCAGATTTCTATTACTTATTACCTTCAAGAGAAATTTTGCCACAGCCAGGGTAATATCATTTGACTTACCTTTGAGAAGATACTTGACATGGAAAGTTTCAGAGTTTCCAGGTTAATTAACAAATAAGGGTTTAATTAATTGATTCCTGGTTTGTTTATACACCCCACAGTGTAGAAAGATATGCTTCTTACAACCGACAGCCTAAGAACATAAACAGAGTCTATTCTGGTAGGGTATGCCGGTCAGTCTGCCGTTTAGAACTTCAGATGGAAGTACATTTAATCTGGCTTTGGCAAACAGTCAACAATAATAGGGTACTGACAGATTCATAAGATACAAGGGTAATTGAAAATCATGCACATATTGAATTCCAGACACAAATGGTTCGCAAGTTGCATGGATTGAGAGCGAAGATGCAATATCCCATAACCTCTGCCTCAAGGATTTAAGGCAATATCATAACCCAGATGATGTAAAAAGGATGATGAAACTCTAATCGAGGAGACCTTTTGGGCCATAGTTTTCAACCATGAGCTGATAGACTCCTCCCTGGTTAAATGTAAAAGTAATCCCTTCCCCAGGCCAAATTCGGAAATCTTTAACCAGTATTTCAGAGCAGCCCACCATGCTTTGGTGGAAAGCAGAAAGTATGATTAATAGGACTGCCATTAGTTTTTCCTAAGCATATGCCCCTCAGCATCTGAGGATGAGTAGAGGAACCATTTGTAGTGTGTAAAGGAGCAACTGGCTCACAGTATAACACAGAGCAAGCTTCACGTTTCGAGTCTATGGCCATGCTGTGGGAAATTGAAGGATGAGGCCGCGTTATACTTTAAGGATCTTTCCTACACAGCCCTGAGATGAGGGGTAGCTTGAAGGGGAGCTGCAGGAGGATGGTTCAGATATCGAACAGCCAGTTGTTATCACAGCCTGGGATGAGGAGGAACCAGCTGTGAGTGCCAGTTTTCACTGCAGCATCTGCTGTTGCTCATTTTGACAGTATCAACACTTTTAAAAGTGGCTTTCCACATCACTGACAACAACACAGGGGACACAGAAAAGGGACAATTTCTTTTGCTAGCTGCAGACATTGTCTCCATTTCATGCCATCTGGATGTGCTGTGATTTGTTCCTTTTGCTATTTTTTCTTCTTCCTTTATTTGTCTTTTGTTTCGGTGGTTACTCATTCTGTTTATTTGCTGCTGGAGACAGAGCTCATCTCCACCTCTGTGGCATGGTTAGAATGCTGGGATTTACTGTTTCACATTTCAGCAAGGGGAGAAGAATTTATTAACAGACCCGTGGCTGGCAACGTGAGATCAACTTTGCAACTTACAAGGAGGGGATGTTCAACTCTTGCTTCTCCATTTTGAAAACTTCCGGCACAAAAAAGGCTGTGCCCTTATTATCTCTTGCCACACTTAAGCAAGCCAAGTGAATTGTAGCAAGGTGCTACTCATACTTTTCAAGTGCTGTACTTAAGACTGGCCTTCCTACAAGGGGTCCAAGAAATCTAAGGTTCTATGAAGTTACATGAGTCAGGGTTACTTCTTGGCTGTGGTTGTGCTTAACCCGGCTTCCAAGCACCCTTTCAAAACAGCACTAGAGCCAGATGTCCTCTCCCCACTCAAGCATATATAGAGTCCACAAAATCCATTTAACGTGTTTGCCATCAGCATCCTGTTGCCATCATTTGAGCATTAAATGTGCTTATCCTGGGCAGAATTGTATTCTGATTTAAAGACCATTTGGGCTTCTTGAATTAATTGTGAACCAAGCTTTCATCCTGTCACCTTGGCCTGCGCTTAATGGATTTCTGAGAGCCCCCGCCCTGTATGATTATTATTTTTTTAAGTAATGGGCCCTCCAGATGTTTTGGGACTACAATTCCCATTATCCCTGACCACTGGTCCTGTTAGCTAGGGATGATGGGAGTTGTAGTCCCAAAACATCTGGAGGGCCGAGTTTGCCTATGCCTGAGGTAGATTTTACACAGGTTACTTCCTCCTGTGCATCCCTCCCCTATACTAATTTCATCCCAGAAGTCCTGCTGCAAATGTCTCATCCTTATCTAAAGTATGGCAATAAGATACAGAGCCTTTTTGGCTGTGATACCCCACATATGCAACTCTATACATAAAGAAGCCCACTTTACAGGTTCTCTCTTCATCCATCAAAGAGCTTGATGAAACAAATCTTTACCAGAGGGCGTGTACTCTTTCAGAGTCAATGAGAGATTGGATGGGATGTTTGTTGTTGTTGTTATTTAAATGATTTAGTTGCATGTTACCTGAAAAGTCCCCAAGTGACTTACATTTAAAAGCATAAACATAAATACATTATACCAAAATTTAAATTCATATAAAACATTAACATTTTTATACAACATACCAAAAGCAACACACACCCATAACAGCCATGGGAAGCAAGGGCAGCACACTAACAATAAAACAGAATCAGCTTTGTCAATCAAAGGGGACGAGGGCGCAGATTTGTGCCCCACATTGCAGGGACGCATCACCTGGTGTGTCACATGACACGTCATGTGATGGGTTCTTGCCCCCACCTAGCCTGTGAGCGCTCATGCACCAGGTGGGGAATGGGGGGCACAGATCTGAACTCCGTGCTCGGCCTGCTCCTCCCCGTGTGACATTGGTGGGGAGGAGGAGGCAGAGCAGGGCCACAGGATTGGGGGGGAGCCCAGCACCTCCTTGAAAAATTGGGGGGGCTGAAGACCCCTCAGCCCCCACCACTTGCTGTGCCTGAAAGGGGGAAAGGTAAGTCCCCCTTTCCCTGATGCTGATCAGATGTCTGTGAGTGTGTTGGGTGCACTTCACTGGGGAGAGCATTCCACAGATGAGGAGCAGCAACTGAAACAGTCCTCTCCCTTGTCATCACCCTCAGAACTTCCCTCAGAGGAGGGACCTGGAGAAGGGTCTCCAATGAAGTTCTAAGGGTCTGGGTAGGTGCAAATCAGGAGTTCCTGAGCCTGTAAAGAGCTTTAAAGGTCAAAACCATCACTTTGAATTGGAATCATATGAGTAACCATGGGGGGGGGGCGTTACTCATCTTGTTTTTAAAGCTACTGTTCTACACATTGTTATTGTGAGCTGCTTCAAGCAATAGTCTAGAAGGCATTCCAGGGCAATCTAGGGCAAGGGTTGACATTGTTGGTGACCTGTCTGGACTCACATACCAGAGCCAGCCCACTGCTAATCTCCAGAGCTAACTGCTCCTCCTAGGATAATATTGGTCTACAAACTGGAGGGACAAAATAATAAATAATAGTTATGCTTTTATTTGCTGCCTTATTATCGGTATATTTTTTTAACATAAAAAAGATTGTATACCACCTTGAAAAACAAATAGGTGAGATTTAATAAGCCACACAGGGGAGTGCCTTCTTGACTTTGCAATGATCATTAAATGATGCATTATTTCATATTTTAATGATATAAAGGCCAAGGCTAGTATGATTCATCTCTCATTGTGGTACAAGAGACAAAGCCATTCGTTATCTATCAAGCACAGAGAAGCATGTTGGCAACTGTCTGTTGTTTTTATTATTATTAATACTGATGTTATTACTATTGCCTTTTGTTATTACTATTGCCTTTCAGGGTGATATAATTACTGTCATCAGCCGGGTGGATGAGAACTGGGCAGAGGGCAAGTTAGGCGACAGAACTGGAATTTTCCCCATCTTGTTTGTGGAGGTAAGAACAATGTTCTGAAGCTACTCAGGGAAATAGCTTTCAATGCCTGCACATGTACTACATGTTCTCAGAGATTATCTTTATGAGATCTAACAGACAATGGGTTTGCAGGGCAAGCACAGGGAGGAGAGAGGCTTCCAGTAAAAACAAGCTAGGCTTCTTGAGGCAGTTCTGACACATCCATCCATTGGAAGAGGGAAGGGAATAAACAGGGGACAGGGCTGACTGAGGCTCAACTGACTGGGGAGTTAGGACTAGTCGGTGGGAGCAACCTTAAATAAATAAATAAAAAAGCATCTGTCCTGTGCTCTCAAGGCAGCTGAGGGATGGTGGCAGTGAACTACGTGGACTATTTCCCAATTTTGTATAGAATTAGTAAAGAATGCTGCCACTTCTTTGAGTTCAGTCACATCTTTTCTCCAATAACACTACACATGTACATATTGATAAATACTGGGGGGCAGGGAGGGTGGAAGGTAGTAGAGAGACCAATACTGATGAGCCCAGGCATATGGTTGCATCAAGATTCTCTGTGTAGTGTGTGACCAATGCATACGGGCTGTTTACATATTGGGGGTCATAATATAGCAAATACTCGGTCTTAATGAGATCAGTGGCATCAATATTATTTTCATGGGTTGGGCTGCGGAGTCCATACACACACCAGTCAAGCAAACAAGCACACCAAATATTGATGGAGTCATATGTAAAGATCTTTCCTTCCTTCCTTCCTTCCTCCCCTCCTCGTCCTCCTCCTTTTTGCTGTGGCTTACCAATACCCACATATGCATTAGTAGCTGGGGTGGGGAAAGACTCAAAATAGGAAGTGAAACTGTAAGTGCTGCAAACTGGAATTCAGAGGAGTGAACCCCTAGAACCAACTGAGAATTACACTACTGCATCTGATTAAGTGGGTCCTAGTCTATGAACGCTTATGGCACAATAGATATTGAAAGTGCCACAAGACTCTGCATCATTTCACCGTAAAGACAGTAACAAATACCATTGTGTTTTCTAACAGTATCATCTTCCTACCCCATCCCTACACGCACACACACACACACACACACACACACACCCCTGCCAGTTTTGTTTTACATTATGCCCAAAGAAGATTTCTGTGTGGGGTTGATGGGAGTTGTAGTCCAAACACATGGAGGGCACCAGATTGGAGACCACCGAAGAAGAAGAAGAAGAAGAAGAAGAAGAAGAGGAGGAGGAGGAGGAGGAGGAGGAGGGGGAGGAGAACAATAAAGAAACAGGAATGTCCACTTATACTAGCAGGGAAGGAGATACTATATATCAAGGGTAGGCAACCTAAGGCCCGGGGGCCAGAGGCGGCCCAATCGCCTTCTCAATCCGGCCCGCGGATGGTCCAGGAATCAGCATATTTTTACATGAGTAGAATGTGTGCTTTTATTTAAAATGCATCTCTGGGTTATTTGTGGGGCATAGGAATTCGTTCATTCCCCCCCCCCCCAAAAAAAAAGTCCGGCCCACCACATGGTCTGAGGGACGGTGGACCGGCCCATGGCTGAAAAAGGTTGCTGACCTCTGCTCTATATTCTCTTGGTATTGGCATTGTGTTCATCATTTAAACCTTTAATAAAATGTTGTTGTTTTCTTAATGTGGACATGTGGCAAAACAAACCTAAGGTTGGAAAAATGAAAAACTGAGAGAAACCAAAATTGACAGAGCTAACCTTCCATAATCCATAAGTAACATTTACCTACCTTTTTAGCATAGACTGCATACAAAGTTCTTGCCTGAAGTGTTGCAGCTCTGCCACATGCCAAACAGGAAACCTCCTATGTAAACACACTCCAGAATGTCAAATAAGATTGCAGAATGAAATGCATTCCTGCTACAGGATAGTTGGTAGATAATATTAGATCTCAAGACTACAAGTCTGTGTCAAATGCCAACTGGATGAATATCTCAGTGCTTATCGTTATAATGGTACACAGCAGGTGGCTAAGCAATTTGGATGTAAAGATTAACTACTATGATAGAAATAGAGGACTGTTTTCAAATGAGGCCTGAGTCTAGCTGTTGTCAAGGGCAACTGGTCCCATGTAACAGCTGTTTTCTTCAGCTTGGGGTGCACCGTCCTATTTACATCCAACCCCCCCCCCATTCGTTTATTTATTTTATTTATTTTCCACCCTACCTCCCAAAGGAGTCCAGGGTAGCAAAAATCATGTGATAAAAAAAGAAGAACTTTAAAACAATTCCAGTGAAATATCGCAACTTAAACGGATTGCTGGTAGAGGAAGTGGGTGCCAAAAAGACAACACAGATTGTATTTTAAGGGGAGGAAATTCCAAGAGGCAAGTGCCACAACACTAAAGACCCAATCCAATATTGTGTGGATTGGACCTATTCATAATATGGTATCCACCTGCAGAACATAGTGATTGACAAGGTATATATGGGGTGAGATGAACTTTTAGGTATCCAGATACCTGTTAAAGCCTAATAACTGCTTCTCAGTGTTATTTTTACCTAAGCCATAAAAATACGTAGAAATCAGGCCCAACTCATTAGTTCTGTGGGGAAATCCCCACAGCCTGGCTTTTCAGGGATTTTGGCAAGATACTGTGAATTCTCAGCCCTGTGTCCAGAGTTCACTGCATCCTGCAAAGTATTTGAAAAAATAGGTTGGAGTAGAACATGGCACATCACAATCACAATGCAGTCACAATCACAGAGCATTTCCGAGTCCACTTTGCGAGGTCAAACCCTACACACACACACACACACACACACACACACACACACACACAGCCTTCACATGTCATTAGCATGTAGACAAAGACTCCAAAGCAAGCATTTCCTGGAGTTGTTGGCTTTGAATTCTTGGGCTCCTACAACAGCAAAATCTCATCTCCCTATTTTCCCCCTTCTTGTAGCCAAATACGACAGCACGGCAACTTCTTCAGATAAGCAAAAGTCACCAGTCCTCCCAGCTGAAATATGCTTCGCCTTTGCGAAAATCCTTGCCCAGAACAAAGGGCACAGAGTCACCCACTTTCTCCGAATCTAGAAGGAAAAGCGTGAAGCAGTTCTCTATCACAACAGCCTTAAATACGCTCAACAGGATGGTCCATTCACCCATGGGACGGCAGACTCTAGACATCAGCTCTCCTGTGCTCATCAGCTCCAGCAACCCCTCAGTGACGACCCAGAACCATGAGAAAATAGAATTCCCATACAGCACACCTGTTCAGGTAAATCCACATTCATTCTTTTTTAGTGTTGCTTGTAAGGAAGACGCTGGGAGCACTAAGAAAACAATGTGCATACAATTAGACACTGTACTCTTCAGAGAGGACTGTTTTTCTTTGGGAGTTCCTCTTCCACACCATTTCGTTTATTCATCTTTGGGAGTGCTCATTGTGGTGTGGGACACTATGCCCCCATGCCCTCATCTGATCTCTTCGTGTCAGTCGAGGGTGGATAGCAGATTTTCCACCCCCATGAGTGAGCACTTCCAAAGACAACGTGGGGGAGGAAAAATGATAGAGGAAGATAGAAGATAGGTGTTGCACATACATTGTCTGTCTTCTGGATTGCCACCTCCACTGAGTTTTCTAGTTTTACTTTATGTGGCTTGCAAGTATCTCTGGAATTTGGAAGCCAACTAGGATTGAGAAGGAGGTGGGGCCCAGGAGAAGGTGATAGACTGGCTGGCTGGGCAGGAAGGCTTGCTTGGCCCGGTCTAGACCAGTGGCCACCAGTTCCCACTTCCTGTGTGAAGGGATATGTGCATGGGTTTAATCGGGAGCTCCATATTGAATTGGGTAACTGAATTTAATTTTCAGGGACAAAGCTGAACTAAAGGTTTAGTACTGCCCAGCTGTAAGAGCTGTTCAGCAATGACATAAGCTTGTTAAGTATCCTGTCTTGGATGTTTTTAAGCAAAAAGCTGGGTAGAGTTAATGATCTCAAGGACTTATTGTATTAGATTACACTAGACAATCCATTTGGGCCTCTTCCAACTCTGTGAGTCTTTCATGGAAATAAAGGTGTATTTAGATGACCTGTTTACTGAGCATTCAGCCTGAGATGTTTGCAGGCAGATTAGAAAATGTTTGCTATTTAATGAGCATTTATTCTGATTTGTTTGCATGGAGGTTAGATGATGTTTCATCAAAGCAAGCATTTCCCCATACTTCCCAATCCATTTTCCCATCAATTTCCTTATTGTAAAATGTTCAATATTTGGAGGAAGTTGGTTTGTTACGCAATACCTCCCAACCAGCCATTATTGTGCAGTGTGAATTTGCTGATAGTATATGATTGAATCCCACCTGAAAATAGTGACTGTCTGTAAGTGTCCTAAGTTGCACTGGAATCAAGGGGACTTGCTATCAAGCAATAGGATATATTTTGCAGTGTGCTGAAAGTCCCTTAACCCCTGTAGAACCAGCTTATCCTGCTACATACCTTCATATACCTCAGCATAAAGGTTAGCTGACTAAGAGCAGGGCAACACAAGAACTACTCATTCTTCTAGATCAGTGCTGATTTTAAATTCTTAAAACCACTAGAGCAAGAATAATAAAGATTAAAGACTCAATTTAAGACGTGTGTGTGTCAGACAAAGCAGGGGAGGGGGAGGGAGATAAATCACTAGCATTAACAATGCCCACAAGACAATGTACCATCCGACAAGTAAGACACTTTTCCCCCTCTCTCTCATTGAAATTGAAAGTTCTGCCTTATGAGTCACTCAAGCCGCCAATGATTCATAAAGGAGGAGCTGAAATAAAAGGCTAATACTCTTCATTCATTTGTGCTCTTATTTGTTATTTGACAAGACTGGAAAAATGAGGATGGAGAGAGAGAGAGTGAAGATTACATTTGGAAATGAGATAGTCCATTATAGTGTGAAATAACTATTTGGTTCACATTCCCTACATCCCCAAACAGTAGGAAGTTCCAGAGCAGCTTTAGTAGGACCACCGCACTAAACCGAGCTGAAGAGTTCAGACTTAACACCCTAAAAGGCTGAGGAGGAATTTCTGGTTTTGGGGTATTTAATGTGCACCTCGATTTCTTGATATTGCTTACAAAAAGAAAATGTGAAAACAGAGTGATTGCCATATTTTTCACTCTCTAAGACACACTTTTTCCCTGCTAAAAAGCAAGGGGAAATGTGTGTGTGTGTTATGGAGCAAATGCAGGCTGTGCAGCTATCGCTGAAGCCAGAAAAGAAAGAGGGATTGCTGCGCAGCAATCTATCTCTTGCTGTTCTGGATTCAGCAAAAGCAACGCAAAGCCTCTTCAACAACGTTTGATTCAGAATATTTTTTTTCTTGTTTTCCTCCTCTAAAAGCTAGGTGAGTCTTATAGTCGTGTGCGTCTTATAGAGCAAAAAATGCGATATTTCATTAATCAGTCATTGGTGTTGAGTTTCTTCCACCTGTTAAAAAACTGATAACTTGGTTTTTTAAATAATAATAATCCAGAACAAAACACAATATGCTGATGGAAGTTCTCCCACATAAGAAAAACCCTGCATATAATATAATACAGGTATGTGCCTCAGCTTCTCCAAATAGGATGAATGTTATAATGCTTAATTTGAAATTTCCCCTTTCAGCACAGATAAAGCCTATCAAAGTCTTTAGCCACATACATGCATTTTCCTTGCTGCTTTGGAAAACAATAAGTAATATTATTGTGAAATAGGACTTTGGGTGTGTCCCGCAATGCTCTCAACAGTTCTCTTTAGGCTTCTTTAGACGCTGAGCCTGACGACACGAGGACAGTCCAGCTAAAATTAATCTTCTGAAATTGATAGTCCTGGGACCAGGGAACCCTGGTTTCAACCTAGAGATTCCTCCACCCCATTGCCTCTAAAACTGCTGCTGAATGAGGGGAGGGGGCAACCAGGCCTTCTTCTGCCTTCATTGACTGTCAACTATGACATGTTACCAGTGAGGCATCCCTCTCATTACTGCAGGGGGGAAAGGAATGACAGGACCATGGGTAGAATAGTCAGCAGAAGCTTCAACTGCCAGTTCTCTCAATTCAGCAGCCGTTTTAAATGTAAAGGGTTGTTTTTTATTCCATGTTGCAACCTGGCAACTGTTCCTGGAAGCCAGAGATACAATGACTAAAAATGACTGTTTTCCTTGAAAACAGCCCATATAAGTGGATGCCTTTCGTTCGCTAGAATGATGCCAGTGACAAGGCTCTAAAGTCTGGGGAAATTCACATCCTATCTTTTTCCGCCCAGAAAAAGCCCAGATGTCATCAGTGAACAAAGGATTAAGTATAACGCAACTGGCTCCCAAAGAGACACGTGGATTGCAACGATCCAGAATCTAGTTTGCAATTTATTAATCTGTCTGAGAGCAAATTGTATGCATTGCTCATAGACGTAATGCCAGTGATCAGATTCTGGGGCGGGGTGTAAGGAGCCCTAGATGAAATCCATAAGCCAACTCCTAACTAGTCCCCTACGCCTTTTGATTTAGCAAAATCACCCATCCATTGCCTCAGAGCCGTAGCTATGGAGGGAGCTAGCCAGTACTTTTGCCCCAGGTGAAGCCTCCAGGGGGCGCCACTGAGGCTCCTAGCCTGTCTGCCATTTTACTGTTTGGGCTACAGGTGGAGCAGCTCTCCCTGCTCTGTTGCTATTCACACTGCTCTCAAGAGCCCTAAAGATATTTGACTGCTACCTAAGGTGAGTTCACTGCCTCTGGTTGGACTGCCGCCCTCTCATAAGCCAAGTTGCAGCCTCATCTCCCACACAGCTTCTGACTCCCTAGTCGGTTGCGGGTGAAGGTCCCACAGTTTTCTGCAGACTCGCTCCAATCCACTCCTCCCACCGCCGCCCAGCTAGCTGATGCTGCAGTTTGCCAAGTGCCTCAGCCCTAATCCTACACAATTGCACTCCTTTCCCATGTGTGGCTGGGCAGGAGTAATAAGTCCTCGTTTATGTCCTGTTACCGTTTTTAATGTCCTAAAAATATAAAATAGCCCTGCTGCGTCAGTCCTATCTAATCCAGCATCCTAGTCTCTGAATGACTAAAGGTAAAGGGACCCCTGACCATTAGGTCCAGTCGTGGCCGACTCTACTAATCTAGCAGTTCGAAAGCATGTTAAAGTGCAAGTAGATAAATAGGTACCGCTCCAGCGGGAAGGTAAACGGCGTTTCCGTGTGCTGCTCTGGTTCGCCAGAAGCAGCTTAGTCATGCTGGCCACATGACCCAGAAGCTGTGCGCCAGCTCCCTCGGCCAATAAAGCGAGATGCGTGCCACAACCCCAGAGTTGGTCATGACTGGACCTAATGGTCAGGGGTCCCTTTACCTTTACCTTTACCTTTACACATGAAACTGCCTGATTCTGTGTCAGGCCACTTGGTCTCTCCAGCTCAACCATGCTACAAAAAATGTGCTCTGGAGTAAAAGGCTCAAAGGAACTTGGCAAGTTGGCATGCTCTTTACTGCTTTTGTATGGGGGGAGGGTGGTTGGCTTGGTACATATTACCATGCATGCCTGCCTGCCTGCCTGCCTAAGAGGAAGGGGGCTGAAAGAAAATGCAAGGGACCAAATAATAAAAAAAAGGATTAGAAAGTACAACTTTGTATTCAGATAATATATTGCCTACTCTTAGTGCCCTTTAAAAACAGTTGTGTTCAGGTGTGTGCGCATGTGGATGTGTATGCAAACATGGGGGGCGGGGAGGCAAGCTGAGTATTTGTGAAAGAAAGCCTAGTTTCGCCTCTGCATAGCCTTCTAAAACAGTGGTTTCTGTAATACAAATGATAAGCAAGCCAGGACCCCTTTGCTCCCTCTCTCTGTAATTTGAACACCCTGCAATACTTTTGCCTAGGTAGGCAAGCATGCTGGTCATTGAAAAACAGTAGCTATCAGCTTTCAGTCACATCAGTGCTCTTCTAAAGCTGAATTAATGACATTAGATTAGAACAGGCTGCAATGAACTATTTTGCCACTCATTAATCCAGGATGGAGATTCACAACTGTGCTGTACATATAATGAAAAGGGGATGGGGAAAGAGCTGCGAAAAAGATAACACAGAGGAAAAAGCCAGCTCGTTGATGGCATATGCGAGATGATGATGCATTTCACAAGACTCTAATTATATAGCAAGAGACACATACTTCCCTGAGCTTTACTCAAGCTTTGGCTAACCATATTTATTAATTTGCATGCCTTAACTTAATTACAAATATTTGCTCCTTACTGTCATTTTAGAATAAAGCAGAAGGATGGTAAAAGAGGAAGATGTTTGTTTCATTGCAGTCGTTTCTCGACTTGCAGATAGAAAATGAAATTATAACAATACTGGCTTTTTGGCCGGGGGGGGGGGTGGCGAGGGAGAGAGAATATATATAGTGGCTCTGTGCCAAGGGTCAGGCTGCTGCAGTTTATAGCAGATCAACTTGAGTAGTGCTCCTAAAGGGAACAAAATGAATGAATGGAGGTTCGGTTCTTTCCCAGTTGGAAACTATTGCACTTCAAAGTCCTTGTTATTTCCTTCCATGCCAGCCTCTCCTTGCTCACTCTCCAGCAGCCACTGTGAGTTATCCAAGGGAGGAGACTGGCAGCAGCAGTCATGAGAGGCAACCGGATGCTCCCTTGCCACCAGTGCTGAATTTACGTATAAGCTAAACAAGCTATAGCTTAGGGCCCCACTCTCTTGGGGGCCCCAAAAAAATTTAAAGGAAAAAACCTGGATGTACATTTCCAAAATATAAGCTAAAAAAGCAAATAAAATAAAACCTACATACTGCAACAGTGTTTTGTGTTGTGTTGGCTACCATGATGTAAGTACAGTGGTGCCTCTAGATATGAACGGGATCCATTCCAGAGCTCTGTTCACATCTAGAGGTAAATGTAGCTAGCGACAGCACGTCTGCACATGTGCATGACGTCATTTTGAGCGTCTGCACATGCGCAAGCGGCGAAACCCAGAAGTAACGCGCTTCGTTACTTCTGGGTTGCCGAGGAGCGCAACTCGAACGCGCTCAACTTGAAGCGTATTTAACCCGAGGTATGACTGTAATGGGCCCTGCCTGCTTGCCTGCTCCCTAAAATATCACTAGTTTGCTTATTTCTATATATAGGGTACCTACATTCTGCACGTGCAAATGGCTTTAGATACCTATTAGGTCCATAAAGTACCATATAGCATATATTCAACACATAAAACAGTGACAATTTGTTGTTGACAAAGGACAGCTGAACATATAAAGGGACCCATTACCTTCAGTAGCTCAGGGCCTCATCACACCTAAATCTGACCCTGCTTGCCACTGCTGCTTGGGACCAGCGCCAGCTCATTCTCCTCCCTGAGCTTGACAGCGGCAGCACTGGCAGGGGAAATAGGGACATTCCAAAATCAAACCAGAAGCCGGGGTGGCTTCTGGAAAATTAGGACATATGGAGGGTATGAAACTAGTAAAATGTATAGGAGTTCTGTTGGGGATTGAATGGAGGGGCTGGAGGGAGACAGTCACTTTTTTGGCAGAATGAGCTATGAAATTCACGCAGGAGATGCTTCTAAATGCCTGCTCAGAATCCTAACTACCTCAGAAATTAATAAGGAAGCTGAGTTCCTGAAGGCACCCAGGAGGTGTTTGGCCTTCAATGCATTCCTGAGCTTTGGGTGTGGACCTGGTAAATTGCTTTTTGTGCTCTGGTGAGTTGTGAGGCTCTCAGTTTCCCCAGCATTGCAGCTCAAGACTGACCACGTTGATGCCAGCTTAATGGAATGAGTCCTTTTGGCTCTTTTGAGAGGTTAGTTTTTCCTTTATAATAATACAATCCTTTATTTTTAAATGAAAATGTTTTCTTTTAAAAAGCAGGGAGGTATAATTACACAGTTTTCTGCACTGATAGAAAAAATGGAACAAGGAACTGATACGATTATTTCAACTGAAAAGAGAATACAGTGGTACCTCGGGTTAAGTACTTAATTCGTTCCAGAGGTCTGTTCTTAACCTGAAACTGTTCTTAACCTGAAGCACCACTTTAGCTAATGGGGCCTCCCGCTGTGGCCACGCCGCCAGAGCACGATTTCTTTTCTCATCCTGAAGCAAAGTTCTTAACCCGAGGTACTATTTCTGGGTTAGCGGAGTCTGTAACCTGAAGCATCTGTAACCTGAAGTGTATGTAACCCGAGGTACCACTGTACATTTCTTTGTCTAGTCCCTGAAGCATAAGGCTGGTCAGAATTTGTCTTGACTGTTGACATATGTTACTTTCCGGAGGAAATTCTGTGCTTGGGAACATTTAGGCTGTAATCCTGTGTACACTTATCCAGGAGTCTGTCCCACTGAATTCAATGACATTTTCTTCTGAGTAGACGGGAATAGGATTGTATGGCATGCTGAATTCAAAATGCAGTCACTGGTTCATAGAGAACAGGCTCCACTGCAAAGAGCTCATGTGTGTTTCATGTGTATTTGATTTATCATCTTATGGTAGATTTTACTTTATTTGGATCTGTGCAAAAAAGGGGTTAACTCATTTCCACAGTACGCCATGGGTTAAGTCTCATCCAGGAGATTATATTAAATATAAATATAAATGAAATGAACTCAAACATTGGCTATATAATGATATTTCTTATCTATCATAATCACTGTTACTAGGATTCAAAAAATTAAAAAAAGAAAGATAAAGGAATGCTGTTGTATTTTGAAATCATGTTATTAAATACAGAAATACCACATTGGCAAGGGAGATGGACTCTGTACATGCCTGTTTCCTATATTACAGAAGATCATAGTTCCTAATTAGAAATTTTGCACTATACCTTCTGAAGTTCTTTACTACTCTTAGGCCATTTTGAACCCCTTTTGGATCCTCAGGTGTATAGTGGATCCGAATGGAAAGTTGGTTTTGCAGGAGTAAGAAGACACAGAACTAGAATGATTGGGGAGGAGGGAGGGGGTAGAAGAGGTGTAGCTTATCATGCAAAATTCCCTCTTCTATACTACCATTTAAAGAATGATGCAGCACCCTTGTCTCCTGGCCACCTTAAATTATAGTTACTTGCCAGCTATCAAATTGGTGCCACATAGTCTAGCTTCTGCGCTAGTCCTCAACCTGTTTACTTAGAAGTAGGGAAACCAATGGAACTTCCTTTCAAATAAATATATGTAGGACTGGAATGGGGAACATAATCGAGCATAAATTCCACACAGAGGGGGTTTTGACAATAGCATACTTAGCTGTACTTACCCTGTTGAAATGTCACCGCTAAATTCCAGCTTTCATTCAAAACAGAAGCTTCACTTGCATGATTGCATGCATGAATAAGGGTCTAGAATGAAAATGAAAAAGGGTGGAGAGGGGGACCTTCAGCATGCATATTAAATTTCATTATTACAATCCAAAACTCATACTTTTCAAGAGGAAGGGGAGTTAACTCATAATTTCTTAATCTTTGGCCTCGGCAGTCCTTTTGTTTAATTAACACCAGATGCGACTCCATTATTTCTGCCTTTGGCTCAACAATCCCAAGGGTGGCCTCTTGCAAACAACCATTTGTTTTCTGATTGGAATTCTCCATGCAGTTCGGCCAGCTGTCACATCTTTTCCCCCAGCTGTGGCAGGCAAAGGAGGCAGATGAATATGCTGTGAAGCTGTCGCCTGACACCCAGTTGCAAACTACAAACTGTCTCAGAGGGACTTTCAACTGTTCTCCCATCTCGTTGGCAAGGGCCAATTAGCCCTTTATAACAAAGTCACCTGCCTATAACCAAGACCTTCCACTATAATTTGCCCCAAACTGCTTTCTTTGTCACATTATCGCTGGGAAAACTCTGATAATACTGGTCCGACCCCTGATGTATGGGGTGCCTGCCTCCTGCTCACATGCCAATAAGGTTGCAGCTCCATTCGAAAACTTGCACACTCAGTTCAACAGGACACTTTCACTGAAATGCTCGTAGGATGAACTTCCACGAGCTGGGCATGCTCAATTCTCTGTGTGTTTACTTAGAAGTGAAATCTACTAAATTTGGCAGGGCTTGATCCCCAGGTAAATTGCCCAAGAATGCAGCCTTAAAGGGGTTTTTTTGCACCTCTTTGAAATGCAAATAAGCAACCTACATTGGCCAGATGTTCATTTGCATTACAAATGCCTCTCTTCCTCTCTCTCTCTCTATTCTGTATGAACAGTAATCACATATTCACATAAATAGTACAGGAGAAATTAAACCTCTGTGTGTGAAAGCCACCTCAACTTGTTTGTGGTATGTGTGCTTGGAGGCAAGAAGCAACTGCATCAGATGTACCATGAAGTGTGTTCTTGTCTACAAAGTTACAGATAGGTAGCCGTGTTGGTCTGCCATAGTCAAAACAAAACAAATTCCTTCCAGTAGCACCTTAAAGACCAACTAAGTCAGTTCTTGGTATGAGCTTTCGTGTGCATGCACACGAAAGCTCATACCAAGAACTGACTTAGTTGGTCTTTAAGGTGCTACTGGAAGGAATTTGTTTTGTCTTGTCTACAAAGGTTCATGTAGGATTATGTTAGTTAACCTGCAGTTCTAATAGGACTGACTTCTGAGTCACCAGGCATAGGATTTCCCTGTTAGACTTGAGATGCCACCAGACTTTCTCTTCTCTGCTGCAACAGACCAAGGACCACTTTGACAAGTACAAAACACACCGAGAGATGTGGATTATAAAGGCATACATGTATCAGTTATTGAGCATTTTTCTTTCGATCAGCATTCCTGTGTGTGCTACATATGGAGTAAGCTCCACTGAACTCAGGAGGACTTTCTCCTGAGCTAAAATACTAAGTATTTTGACACACAATCCACATAAACTGGAGCCCAGGCTTTCCCCAGTTATATATTTATCCATGTGTTCTTTTTTTAAAAGTATCTGATTAATATACATGCTTTTTTACAGCTGGTGAGATACATTTGCATTTCCTGCTCTTGTACCTGAGTGAAAAACATCCAAGATGCTAAGTATTTACACTCTTCTGCAATACACAAACAAACCTTTAATAAAACTGAGGATGTAGGACTCACCCTTTAATTATAACGAAAGGTTGTAGGGTGTAATGAGATGTAAATGGGCTAAAAAAAACCAGTTGCGCTCATGGTATCTTCTTTTGAGTTTTCTGTTCATTCTCTAGAGGGCTGCCGAAAAGTCCTACGTTTTTCTGTGGATAAATAAAGCAGAAAATAAGCTCAGAACAAAAGGTGTGGGTGACAGTGTTACAGTCATCCTGCACGCTGTGTAATAATATCCTGAGTAACCTGTGGTGGGGATATGTCCAAAACAGCTATACTCTCTCTGTGGGATTGGAAGTAAGGAGGGAGGAAAAAATCCTCTCTCAAGATAGGTGAGGCTGTCATTTAAAGCCCTAGAAGTCAACATGTACTCTCTGCCGCAGGGTGCCACTCCTCAAAAGATGAAGCTTTGCTCCTATAAATGATAGAAACTGCCCGAGTCAGCAACGCCCACAAGTCTTTGGCTTTGTCTGTCTCTCTCTGTGGCAGCTGCTCACCTCTGCACTAAAACCAATTGCTTTTGAAAATACTGTAGTGTGGGTTTTTCTTTTCCCTTCCCTCTTTTGTAGCACTGTTTCTTTGTTCTGTACACGAGGAAGAGGAGAAGAGACCAAATTAATTTGGCTTACTGAAAGAAACAAAACGGTTGGCTTGAGTTAATTTGGGTTTGCGTCCAGGGGAAAGACATAAAAGTCAAATAGGGATAGGCGTATGAAATGATTGTAGTTATTATTGATTGACAGTTATTATTTGCCGACAGGGGGGATATACTGTTATTATCGGACTGCACTGGGACTTAGCTTAAAACATGACTTCCATTAGGGTCCTTTGCACCCCTGGCAAGAAGCTGCATCAGCGCACACACACACACACCTGAAAAAAACATCACTTTACCACAACAGCCACATTAGAAATTTCTACATTTGATGTGACCCAAGTACTTGAAGCACCTAGAATCAGGGTGAGGTGAAGCAGGGTGAAAAAGATTCACTTGCATTTCTGTTGCTGTGCAAGAAGGATGGGAAGCTTCTCACACATTTTATGTTGCCGGGATAGCGGTGGCGCATTGCCACACACATATACATCATACACCCCTTGGTCTGATAGGTGTTTTAATTTTGAATCCCCCACCCAGGCCTGCACCCCCAGTAGGGATTGGTTTCGCCAACCCCTAGGTATGCCTCTGTATTTCACAGACAAAAATGGGGGCATCCCTGGGCATGAATGGGTGGGACTATGAGTGGTGCCTAGGAGTCCAGCAGCATGACCTGATGGACAGTGGTGGGACCAATACAATGCAAACTCAAATGCACCACATGGAAGAAGCCTCTTGTATGGTCTGTGGATAATTATTATAATTTATTTATTTATTTATTTATTTATTTATTTATTTCCCGCCCATCTGGCTGGGTTTCCCCAGCCACTCTGGGTGGCTTCCGGAACACTAAAATACAATAACCTATTAAACATTAAAAGTTTCCCTAAACAGGGCTGCCTTCAGATGTCTTCTAAAAGTCTGGTAGTTGTTTTTCTCTTTCACATCTGGTGGGAGGGTGTTCTACAGGGCGGGTGCCACTACCAAGAAGGCACTCTGCCTGGTTCCCTGTAACTTGGCTTCTCGCAGCGAGGGAACCGCCAGAAGGCCCTCGGCACTGGACCCCAGTGTCCGGGCAGAGCAATGGGGGTAGAGACGTTCCTTCAGGTATACTGGACCGAGGCCGTTTAGGGCTTTAAAGGTCAGCACCAAGACTTTGAATTGTGCTCAAAAACATATTGGGAACCAGTGTAGGTCTTTCAAGACCGGTGTTATATGGTCTCGGCGGCCGCTTCCAGGCACCAGTCTAGCTGCTGCATTCTGGATTTGTAGTTTCCGGGTCACCTAACACAATAAATGCTTTTCTGTTGACACAGAGGAAGCAGGAACTGAAATTCCAAAAATAAGTTGCTTCCTGAATATTGGCAGATAAATATTTCCCTGGAACATATCTCTGTGGCTATCCTGGCTGAGATAGAACAATTGTTGGAGAGTAACCCCCCCCCCCCAAAAAAGCCTCTAAATTATCATACTTTGTGGCTAGTGTTTATTAATGCTCAGTGCTTAAGGTAGCTCCACTTATTGTTTTCAGGTGGTGACTGCCAACAGAAATGGAGTCAAAATGGCGCCACTGTGAAACAAGGGGAAGGCATTAGCATACTCAGGGTAACTCCTAGGTTTGCAGAATATTTACAAAAACTAAAGAGGCAAAAGGCCTCTCCAACCCTCACCCCTGCAAAAAAACTACAACAGTCCAATGAGGAATGCTAAATATCAGTAGGAAGTAGAAAACAGGGGAGAACAGCTTTGTGCTTGAGCTCTTTACAGCTTATAGAACCTTGGAAGAGGTCACGGCTAACCAGCTGAAATAGGAGTGCTTCTGTTAGGAGGTGAGGTACCTCAGTTTGCTTGTCCCAGGTTCCACTTATTAATTCTACAGCTGATTTTTCCCTTATAAATGATCCTCACTGTCACTCTGAAGAACTAAGGAGGAAGAACAGGAGCTGAGATATTTCTCCCCCAAGTCATAGAATCATAGAATCATAGAGTTGGAAGAGACCACAAGGGCCATCAAGTCCAACCCCCTGCCAAGCAGGAAACAACCTTTACATTCTGACTCTTCTCCTCATCACTGGACGTTGCATTTTTTATTTCATTTTTTTACTTTAATATTTTTTGCTGTTTCGTTTCTATGTAAAGAAAACAAGCATTTCGCTGTCAGACCATTCAAACAAAGGAATGTTCATCCCTTTTATTTTTAAGTGATGGACACCACAAAGCTTATCTGCTCTTCTTCAATAGTGTCCTGTCATTTTATGTAAAGGTTTGCTTTACATAAAGCATAAATCCAACTGCATGTGTGGCTGAAGCTTTCTGCATAATCCTCTAATAATTCAAACCCCACTGAAACCACTGTAGAAATTGCAGGATGGTTACAAGAAGTCCCTTCAATTATCTTGGAAGCAAAATGTAGTGCAGGTTGGCTAATCTTGCCTTGCTCCAAGTTCAAGAGCAATGCAAGGGGAGATTCACAGTTTCCCTATTTTGTTACTGGCAGTAGAGAAAGTGGTAGGATTTGTGATTGAACAATAAGCACTTGCTTCAAATGCCAGTGAGGAATAAATGCACCAGCCTGATAATTAAGCCACATATTTTTGAAGCGATGAGAGGCAAAGGTCCAAACTTCCAACTACCTTGGCATTAGAAAGGGAGGCAGAGAAGAGAGAATGTGTGCAATATATTAACTCTGGCTCCGTGGATAAATTCCACTATAATTGCTTTTTCTCCCCTTTTCTTTTTTTGCTGATCTGAAATTCTTAAGTATTTTCCATTACTGGCGATCTCTCTTCACTCCCTTTTCTGAAAGCAATTCAGAAAAGTGTGTCTCCTGAATTTCTCCCTACTGCAGCAATAGGCAGTGCTGGTAGGATGTAAACGTCAGATAAGAGCAAAGGGCCAGATCGGGTAATTAGTAAATTTGTGGGCACAGGAAAGGAATTAGGGTGGAGGAAGAGTGCATTGGGAGGAACAAGGAGGAGACAACACACAACAGTATCACCCTTTATGAAACATGCCTGCCTTAAGCATTGTAATTTTTAATCCTGGGAGTGTGTCCACAAGTGTCTCTGAGGATATTATATTTTTTATGATGCACTGTGTCAGGTACTTGTAGAAGTCATTCTTCCGACATTACAGTTCCTGTCCTGGAAACTAAACTTTTTATCAGGATTCCAATAACTTCCATATAACCTACTCCTTGAACATTCATCTTGATTTCTTGGCACAAAGTTTGTGGGGAGGTTAGATGTTGTTGGCTACTTATTGATATCCCCAAATGTGGGGTTCTTGAATGTTTCTCCATCCGTTTTCCCCTTCACTCTCTCACATGCTGTCCCCTGAATAAACATTCATTCATTCATTCATTCATTCATTCATTCATTCATTCATTCACAATGCTCATAAAGGCTCATACAGACCCTACTCATGCATGCCATTCACATACCACTCTCTGGCTACTCATGCAACAGCCACAAGCAAACAGGCTACCTACCCATTGACCAACCCTTGGACAGTTTCTGCCTCCTCCCTCCCCTGCTGAACCTCTCCTACCAACAGCACTGTCACCTCATTTGATCCTAGACCTTGTGTACTAAGGACAAAAATTCACATAACAAAGCCTTGGCTTCTTTAAAATTAAAAATGGTCAAACCCCTGAAAAGCAGCTGTAGGGGATTTTGAGCTGAAAAATAGCGGGTTGGAGATAAGAATAAGCACTCCCTGTCCTCTGCCACTCCTCAAAATTGCAGCTTCCACAGACTGCTTTTCAGTAAAGAAAGTTGGGGCTTTGTTACAGGCGGTTGTGTGCAACATGTAATTTAGTCCTGAGCCTATGGTAAGGAGGATTAATTTAAGTCAGCTAAAGCCAAAGAACGTACACCCAACAGTGATGGATATTTCACTTTTTTGTTGAGTTTATGTCGTTTGGATGGTAAAATGGCAAAATCACATTTTTGGGCAGATCTGTAGCACTCTCGTGTGAAAGAGGACATGGCTGTAATGGCAGACATTGCCCTTTTTTAAAAAAAAAAATATTCTTTTTATTCATTTTCTATAACCAAACAACGAAAAAAAGGGGGGGGGGAGAAAAATAAACAAACACACCAAAGAAAAAAGAAAAACATCAACCAAAACAAAAAACAAACAGACCAGAAGACAAACATTAGTTAACAACAAATAATGGTTGACTTCCCTCCATCTCAGTTTTGGGTTATGTAAAATAATAATTCCATTCTGCAGTTTTCATTTTATATCATCTACACATCACAAGGATTATATTAAACCTACTGTGATTTTTATATCTCTAGAATTTGTTTCCATGTATGTTATAAATTTAGTCCAATCGTCAATAAACTTTTTTTTCCTTGCATAATTTTTATTGTTTTTTAGATCATAACAAACAAAAAAATAAAGCAGTTTACACCTTGTTGTCGCAGATTTCTTTCTATAAGACTTCCTTCAGCTTCCCCTGAAATCATCCATACCCAAATTTAACAAATTCACACAAATCCTGGCTTATATTGACATTATTTTCTCTTTCCTTCTTTTTCTCTTTAGACAATATTCCAACCTTTTCACAGAGCTTTTTTAAACCCAACTAGCATTATCTGACCTTCACTTATATTTTCCAGATTTTCCACAAATTTCCCCCAGTCCTCAATGAACCTTAGGTCTTTTAAATATCTAATTTTCCCCGTCAATCTGTCCATCTCCGCGTATTCTAGTAGTTTTGTACCTTTTTGCTGTCTGATATTCTGTGTCATTTTTGCCAAATCCATATATTCAAATAATTTAGTTTGCCAATCTTTAATGGTCGGGATATTTGGGGTTTTCCAATTTTGTGCTAACAGGATCCTGGCAGCTACAGTTGCATATTGAAACATTATATGATCTTCTTTCTTAATCTCGTCTCCGATCATTCCCAGAAGGAAGGCTTCGGGTTTTTTAACAAAAGTGTATTTAAGTATTTTTTTTCAATTCGTTATATATGGATTCCCAAAATTTTTTAATTTCTTCACACTTCCACCACATGTGGTAGAAACTTCCTTCTTTGGTTTTACACTTCCAACACCTTTTATCTCCAGTCTTATACATTTTTTGCAATTTCACAGGGGTGATGTACCAACGGTACATCATCTTTTCCATATTTTCTCTAAGGGTAGTGCTGGCCATAAATTTCATTCCTTTAGTCCACAACCTCTTCCATTTGTCAAAATCCAAATTATATCCGATGTCTATTGCCCATTTTACCATAACATCCTTGACCTCTTCATCCTTGGTGTCCCATTCTAATAGCTGATTATACATTTTAGATAGCAGTTTGGTTTTACTTTCTATTATCTCTACCTGGAACTTAGATTTTTTTCTCATTCATCCTGATCTTTTTATCTTCCTTCCATAAGGCGTTAATTTGATGATACTGCAACCAGCCTGTTAATTTGCTTTTTAACTCTTCGTATGGTCTAATTTTCCATCCTCTTTCTGCTCTTTCCAGATCTTCGTAGGTCCATCTCTCACCTTCTATGTTTATTTTTTTAATACTTAAGATATCAATAGGCGATAGCCACCAGGGGGTATTTTTTTCCAACAGTTTTCTATTCTTTTCCCATGCTTCTAACAATGTTGCTCTGATAATATGATTTGAGAAGCCTTTATGCACCTTTTCCTTATTCTGCCAGAGATATGCATGCCAACCGAATCTTAAATTGAAGCCTTCTAAATCTAGTAGATCTGTGTTTTTTAAGGTAATCCATTCTCTAAGCCAGCAAAGGCACGAGGCTTCATAGTACAGTCTCAAATTTGGGACCGAGAATCCTCCTCTGTCTTTTCTATCCGTTAACAATTTAAATCTAATTCTTGGTCTTTTGCCTTGCCATATAAATTTAGAGAGAATTTTTTGCCAGTTTTTGAATATTGCACTTCCTCTAATCACCGGGACATTTTGGAATAAGAATAATAGTTTCGGCAGTATGCACATCTTAATTGCTGCCATTCTACCTGACCAGGAGAGTTTTATCCTATTCCAAATATCTAGTTCCTTTTGGATTTCCTTCCAAGTGTTTATGTAGTTATCGGCCATTAAATTTATGTTTTTCATCGTTAGCCACACTCCTAAGTATTTTACCTTTTTTACTTCTTTGATTCCAGATTGAAGTTCTAACTGCCTCCTTAAATCTTCCCCCATGTTCTTAACCATCATTTTAGTTTTAGTTTTATTTAACTTAAAGCCCGCTACTTTCCCAAATTCCTCTAGAAGTACCAGGACTTTGTCAATACTTTGTTTTGTGTCCTCCAATGATATTACCAAGTCATCAGCGTATGCTTTCCATTTGAATTCTTTCACCCCAATTCTAATTCCTTGTATCTCTGGTGTTTTCCTTATCTTATTTGCGATTACTTCCAATACCATTATGAATAGAAGCGGTGATAGGGGGCAACCTTGTCTCGTACCCTTTGAAATTTCGAACGTGTCAGATAAATTGTTGTTAATAATCAGTTTGGCTTTTTGACTTGAATAAATTGCTTTGATTCCCTCCATGAACGCACCTTCTATCCCTGCTGTCTCCATACACTTTAATAGGAACTGCCATGATACATTATCGAATGCTTTTTCTGCATCGATAAAAATTAATACTGCAGGGATTTCATTCTTCCTTTCCAGGTATTCTATGATATTTATTATATGCCTAACATTATCTTTTAGTTGTCTATTAGGAAGGAATCCAGCTTGATCATGGCAGGCATTGCCCTAAGCACCCAGACTTTTAGCTGAAGAGAGCCTGATAAGCAGTCGGCTGCAGGCTGTCTTACATTCAACTGGGTGACCTGCAAAAGATCCTTCTTCCCTGCACCCTACATGCTTACTAAATGTGTGAAGAGACCTTGTGTGCTGTGTTCTTTAATTTGCTACTTAATTAGTCTACAACCTTGCAAAGATTGTTCAAAGCAGGCTTTGGGCAAGAAAACACATAGAAAATAATGCATTAGATTGGATCAATATGTGTTATGTACAATCCTTATGTTCCAGTGGAATCTCCCCCCATCACCACCCACCTCCATACTGGGTAGTAAGGGCTGCACTGGACATGTGCTTAATATACAGCAGAGGTAAATGGTAAAGATAAAGGGACCCCTGACCATTAGGTCCAGTCATGACCAACTCTGGGGTTGCGGCGCTCATCTCACTTTACTGGCCGAGGGAGCCGGCGTACAGCTTCTGGGTCATGTGGCCAGCATGACGAAGCCGCTTCTGGCAAACCAGAGCAGTGCATGGAAACATTGTTTACCTTCCCGCCGGAGCGGTACCTATTTATCTACTTGCACTTTGATGTGCTTTCGAACTGCTAGGTTGGCAGGAGCAGGGACTGAGCAATGAGGACTCACCCCATTGCGGGGATTCGACCCTCCAACCTTCTGATCAGCAAGCCCTAGGCACCACCCGCATCCTTCCACAACAGAAGTGGGGGAGCCCAATTCTCACTAGGCCTGCTGTCTTGTTACATTGAGCACACATACAAGGTGACTCTGCATGTGTGCATGTGTTTGTGTGAAAGAATGTATACTTGTTGATTTGTACAACTCAGCTATTGCATACTCTGGTACACAAACTGTTCACTTGCTGTACATTATTTGTGAGTAACTGTATGAGTGTACAGTTCAACTATGTGTGTGCACAGAATATATACTCATGGAATGTAACATGTGAACACCACTGTGAAAGTGGCAAGGGAGAAAGGGAAGGAGCCTTATCTCTCCAGTCCCCAATAACAACCAGAATGGATATTTCACATGCAAACACACACACACAGAGACACACCTTACGTGAAAAGTCCCTGTTGATCCAATTGGGACTTTTCCCCTATGACTCCTCTTTCTAGTGGGATGGACCTCCACTCCAATTACAGTGGTGGAAGTGAAGAGATAAGCTTCTGCTTTCTCAGGGCTGCCATTGCAGTAAAATTGCATTGGTTAAAGCATGGGTAGGCAAACTAAGGCCCAGGGGCCAGATCCAGCCCAATCGCCTTCTAAATCCAGCCTGCGGACAGTCTGGGAAGCGTGTTTTTTTACATGAGTAGAATGTGTCCTTTTATTTAAAATGCATCTCTGGGTTATTTGTGGGACATAGGAATTCATTCTTTTTTTCTTCCAAAATATGGTCTGGCCCGCCACAAAGTCTGAGGGACAGTGGACCAGCCCCCTGCTGAAAAAGTTTGCTGACCCCTGGGTTAAAGAAAAACAAGATACATAGCTGTCTTCTATGTTTTCAGCACATGGTGGCAAATGAGTTTCTCCTCATTACAGTGGTACCTCGGGTTACAGACGCTTCAGGTTACAGACGCTTCAGGTTACAGACTCCGCTAACCCAGAAATAGTACCTCGGGTTAAGAACTTTGCTTCAGGACGAGAACAGAAATCATGCGGCGGCAGTGGGAGGCCCCATTAGCTAAAGTGGTGCTTCAGGTTAAGAACAGACCTCAGGAACAAATTAAGTACGTAACCCAGAGGTACCACTGTACATGGGTATGGTACCAGAGTACCACATTAACCAGGTTCTGGCTGCAGAAAGCTGGTGTGCATTTTAATAGCCAACTACACTTCTTGTGTACTAAATTACATCATTCTTTAGTCAGAATTCATTGTAACAGGCAGTCTTTGTACTGAGTGGGTGTTGTTTTGCTTTGCCATTTATACAGCTTAAGCTTTCCTAAAGCTTAAGTTCACAAAACAAACAGCAGCAGTTCATGAGGTGAGTAATTGCTGAGGCCCTCTAGTTATCTGCTAAATGTTTGTGGTAGCCCTGATGCTTCTATACGACCTGCATTTCCAACGGGCATTTTCTAGGAAATTTTTATTTGATTTAGCTTCTTCTCAGAGACCCACGCCTGCCTGTGTCTTCTCTGATAAGTTAACTGTGCTGTTCAGTGACCATTCGTCTCTCAAGGCAGGCAAGCAACATCAGTTATCTGCTAAAAGCTAATAAAAAAAAAATACAGGCTGGTTTTGCAGACAGCTCTAACACTGGAATAAATACAGATAAGAAAATGAGTGACATAAACTCTTGGGCTGATTACCCTTCTCTGCTGGTTCCATGCAAATAAAAAGTGGATTAGAGGCTGGACTACAGGGGGTATTTCCATCTCTTCCTCTTTTTCTCAAGAGACATAAGAGAAAAGGGGGAATCAGTAGTTTAGTGGCTTCAGCAGAGACTGGCAAGTGCATACACCAGCACTGCCTTCACCCATGAGATGGGCAGTGGAATTCAAGGTGGGAACGCCAAGCTCACAATTCTCAATTATGACTTCTGAAATCTCATAAGGTTAACTTACAGTGCCAGTGTCCAGTTCTGGGTGCCACAATTTAAGGAGGATATCATCAAGCTAGAACATGTGCAGAGGAGGGTGACCTAAATGATCAAGGGCCTGGAAACCAAGCCTTATGAGGAACAGTTGAGAGAGTTGAGTATGTTTAGCCTGGATAGGAGACTGAGAAGAGATGATATGATATGATAGCCATCTTCAAATATCTGAAGGGCTGTTGCATGGAAGATGGAACACACTTGTTTTCTCCTGCTCTGCAGAGTGGGACTCAAACCAATGGCTTCAAGTTACAAGAAAGATTCCAGCTAAACATCAGAAAGAACTTTCTGACAGTAAGAGCTGTTCAACAGTGGAATGGACTCCCTCAGATGATGGTGGACACACTCCTTCCTTGGAGGTTTTTAAGCAGAGTTTGGGTGGCCATCTGTCATGCATCAGAGGCTATAGACTCTCTCCAGCATAAGAGTTTGGTGCTGGCATTGCGGCTTTGGTACTGTGCTTGTCATCAGTCTTGATCAGGGATAGGCATTTGAACTACTCGCAATAGGCACAGGAAGTGGCCCAATTCCTGTGTTGGTAGTATAAAGAACAACCAGTAATGCACTTGAAGAAAATGACTGAGAATAACCTGTGGCAATGATAACCTGGTCTCACTCTAAAATGCGGAGTCATTTTCTTCACCAGTGAAAACCATTCTTTATTTCCAGCACTCAGGCAGAAACCCATCTTGATAATCCAACATAAAACAGTCTCTGCTTATTTGCCATCACTGTCTAAGCTCTTTCCATGCTTATTTCACAATGGATGATCTTCACTAGGAAGCTACTGAGGAATGTGGGATGAGAAAGGGCTGCCTTAGCAGCTATGCAGCTGAATAAGCACTAAAGGCCTGAAGAATTCAATATAATGGATGTGTGGGAATTTTGCTGCCTTAACCCTTGTCAATTACAAAATGCTTTACAGAACAGGAAAATGCTCAACTCCTCTAAGTATTTTAGGTATGCTTGCTCAATCCTACAGTGCTTCTTAAGGCATTAGAACATTGCAATTGACATAAGGGTGGGATGGGAATGTGAAAATCCATTAGGAAAGGAGATGGGGAGGGCAACCAAAGTTGATTTTCTACACCCTCGGTTGCAATAACCTATTACTGGAGAGGATTGTCTGTTAATGCACTCTTTAATTTCAAGATAGAAGGGAGAAAGAAAGAAAAGAGGAAAAACAAGGCATCTACCTCAAGTGGAAAAGGCATTTATGTTGGCTGAGAATATATAGCCTGCAATATACCGTATTTTTTGCTCTATAAGACTCACTTTTTCCCTCCTAAAAAGTAAGAGGAAATGTGTGTGCGTCTTATGGAGTGAATGCAGACTGCGCAGCTATCACAGAAGCCAGAACAGCAAGAGGGATTGCTGCTTTCACTGTGCAGCGATCCCTCTTGCTGTTCTGTCTTCTGAGATTCAGAATATTTTTTTTCTTGTTTTCCTCCTCCAAAAACTAGGTGCGTCTTGTGGTCTGGTGCGTCTTATAGAGCGAAAAATACGGTAAATGAACTTTTCTTGGAGATTCCTGCTGAAATTTAATGAACATGTTTCTTTGTTCACTCCTCCAAACAATCATGTTCCTTGCTCTCATCATTCCATATATCCCAAAGGCTTATAATTCATAATTTATTTATTTTTTAAAAAAAATAATCCTAAATGGTGTTGGGAAATTCCTGGTTTGCAGATCAACATCATAATGATTTTGAACCCAGCCCATGTTTTCTAGATGATAGCATCAGGACTCCCGGTCATGGCAGAAGTCAGATGGAGAGAAGGTTTCATCGTGTTTTGTTTTGTAAAGTCACTTTCTCAATCATGATATATTTTTCACTGGCCTCAGCATTTGAGCAACATCCTTAAACCTAATCATGGAAGAGCCAAACAGGGCAATGCAAATGCTTCATTTTTCTCTTTCCTAGCATAGAAGCAAAGGCAGTAGCTAATGAAATATAGGCAGTAAGCTGCTTGGGCAAGGGCCTGTCTTTCTTGGGCTTATGTTACTCTGAAGAGTGCAATGAACACTGGTAGTGTTATATAAATAAAAACTATAATTTCATATAAGGAACAACTAGTAGGAGCAGTAGACCCTGAAGAAATACACTGAAGTACCCATACAGGGGGGAGGAAACCCACTATCTGTCTTAATGCAAAGAAATCACTTGGACAAAACTACTTTCTGAAGTGTATCCTTATTGTATTTGTAAGAAGTGAGCTGTTGTTGTTGTTGTTGTTGTTGTTGTTGAAACACAAAAAAAGTATCCTTATTGGTAAGCACTACATCTTAGAGACTTGGTTTGAAGAGTAAAATTCCATTAGTTTGGGAACTGAAGGACTATATCAGCACACACAGCTCTCTGATTTTTAGCTAAAACCCCTCTTTTAGCAAGTGGTCTCTCATTTCATTTTCAGCCCAGATGCTGCTCAGGACCAAACTACGGTACACATAACAATGTGTAGGAATGAATATAATTTTCACTCTCTTGCAACTTTTACAAATAGCAGCCAGGGCATCTAATAAAGACTGGGACTATGGCATGGGGAGTTTTAGTCTCCCTCACTGTTTTCCCAATAAATACACACACGCACACACAGACACACAGACACGAGTTGCTTGTGGGCATATGTGGCACAATCTTGTGCTTAATTGTGGCTTCTCCAGTGGATGCATATACATTGATCAGCATAGGTGACAGACTGGAACCTTGAGGGAAGCCACATTTCAAGTCTCTCAGGGATGACCGCCTAATCCTCATCATCCCAGACATGAGAAAACAAGCCAACCGGTCGAACGTGTTCGTTGCTCCATCAGTGACTAAAAATTTAAAAGCCCTATTAAGACATTTGACCGCAGAGACAGCAGAGTGAATCAGGATTCTTCCATTTAACAGGATGCACTGCTTTGCCTCGAGGCCTGTGGCTTGTGGGTTCTTGGTGTTCAGGCACACTTCCTTTGAAGGGAGAATATAATAAAGGCGCTCATTTGGATTCTTTTATTCTTGTTTACAGGTCAGCACTTCCGATTACTCGGCCCCTGGGCCCCTGGGGCAGCCGACAGCCATTGTCACCCTGCCTCATTTACAGCAACACCTGCCGGTGAATATGTACGTAAAACTTAGTCCTTATTCATTAGGTGGGTAGGGCCTCTGGCTAGGGCTGGAGATGTTGTTGCCTAGCAACCATGCCACATGCTGCCAGTCCCCCATCCCCACCTGCTCACAGGAGTAAATGAATACAGAAAAGAGGATGATGAAGAAGAAGCCCTTGTGGGGTTATTGTCCCACAAGCAGCAGCTAAAATTGAAACAACTCTTTTTACAGAGATACTTCATTCAAGTTAATCTGAAATTTAAACTGGCTTCTGAGAACCCCACATGGGCATACAAAACACTTAGCACGGACAAGAAGATCGGTTTAAAATTCAGCTCCCAGAATTATGAGACCCATTAGTAAATGTGATCGCTTTTGAGTTGCAGAACCTGAAGAATCACAGAAGTGTGGGGTTGAAAAGGGACCGCGAGGGTCATCTAGTCCAACCCCCTGCAATGCAGGAAATTTTTGCACGACATGGGGCTTGAACACACGACCCTGAGATTAAGTCTCATGCTCTACTGAATGTCCATGACATATCTGGGGTGGGGGTGAGTTTTGGGTGGTTAGCTACTGAAATGTCATGTGACAGGAAGGAGGTACCCAGGCAACAGACCTGAGGACCAAAAAACTGGTGCTGAATCATTAGGTGTAACCTCCCTGCTGCAGCCTTCCCAGTATGTGCCATTTGGGGCTGATGGAAGTTGAAGTCCAGAACATCTGGAGAATTCCAGGTGTGCAAAGGCTGTCCTACTGCTAAAGGTTTTGAAAAGAATTCTGTTCTTGCCAACTAATTGCATAGCTGTTTCATACTCAGCTACATATCTTTCCTTTGATCACATCCACGCCATACATTAAAAGCACACATTTCCCCCTGAAGAATCCTGGGATCTGTAGTTTACCCATGACAGAGTGAGACTTCCTAGCACTCTTGACCAACTAGAATTCTCAGGATTTATTGAGGGAAGTTGTGTGTCTTAAATGTGTGGTGTGGGCATGACTTTTGTGTTGTTCACCACACCTCTTGTTTGGGCTGGAGTGGAGTCTCTTCCTCCACTCATGCATCTCAGTGCATTTCTGAATCCTGACTTTATTGCTTTGGTACGGAGCACATTAACCCAGCCCATTTGGGAGTGCCCTGCCCTGTACATTTTTTACCCATCCATTCAGCATTCTTGATGAGTTGCCTTCCCTCAGTCTTATTCAGGAGCTATTGGGACATTCTTGCATTGTGTAGTAGAAGCGTTGTTTGAAGAGGGCTCAGGCACGGTGCTTTTGGTTTGGCAGAAGTCACAGCCACAGATCCCAGCGTGGTTTTGGAGCAGGTAGTTGTGTCATCGCCTCGTCGCATTGCATAAATGGAACTGCCTCTTCCGACTATGTAGCGTCACTCTTTGATTCTTTCTGTTTCACCAGGTGTGTTGCTCTGCACTCCTACGCAGCTCACAGTCCAGACGAACTAGAGTTGCAAAAAGGAGAAGGTATCCGTGTTTTGGGAAAATACCATGAAGGCTGGCTAAAAGGAATGTCGCTGGTTACAGGAAAGGTTGGAATCTTCCCCAGCAATTACGTCGCTCCACTTTTCAGGTTTGGCTTATGCTTTTTATATATGGACAATGGGGGTAGAGGGAGATATGTGAGTACAGTGGTACCTCAGGTTACAGACGCTTCAGGTTACAGACTCCACTAACCCAGAAATAGTACCTCGGGTTAAGAACTTTGCTTCAGAATGAGAACAGAAATTGTGCTCCGGTGGCACGGAGGCAGTGGGGAGGCCCCGTTAGCTAAAGTGGCACCTCAGGTTAAAAACAGTTTCAGGTTAAGAACAGACCTCCAGAACGAATTAAGTTCTTAACCCGAGGTACCGAGGTACCAAAAAAAGTGTCAATGTGGACTTCTGCAGCCCAAATTGAATTTTATTTGGCTCAACATGACTGGATAATGACAGGAATGGGGCTGTAGGTCTGCCCACACACATTTTAGAAACTCTAAAGTACAAAAATTCTAAGCAAAATTCTAAATTTATTATAACAATTAGTTAATCGACCTAGCACAAAACAGCTTTGTAGTGGCTCAGCAATGAATCAAAGCTAGGGCTAATTTTGTTTCTGGTAAGATAACACAGCTAAAGCCCAGAGAACAGAATGAGATGTTCATCCAAGATTTGGTATGAATCGTCAGTGACACTTTATGGCACAATACCCCTTATTTCATCTATTTGCAAGTAATCACATGAACTGTATGGGAGTTTTACCTATGTCTGAAAGATGAAATCATGGTTATTCCTAGCATTACTGTTATCGCCAGCATCCACTGAATCTGTAAGAGCTGCCATATTGGCTATACAAACTGACCCTCAGGGCAGACTTCTTCCTTTACATTTGAAGTTGACTTTTTTACAATGCAGCGTATTCATTGGTCCATCCAGGCAGGGGCACCAACTATAGGGGGCTCTTGGTGCCACCAGAAGTCAGGTTCTAAGGCTGGGGGGCACACATGGCATCATGACATCACACACACTGGGCTCCCATACTGGGCCCAAGTCGGCTCCCCTGCATCCAGGGGATATTTCAGATGAGTCATCAAGAAGCTAAAAATATATACCATTGTGTTTATACTAATGAGAACTCACTTTTATATTCAATATGAAAGAATTCTCCAACAGTTAGCACGGAAGGAAGCCAAATAGGAAAATGGTTAAAGCCATAAAATCAACCACCAAGTAATGAGGAATGGGATGATCAGCTCCCAGTCACTGTGCCTCTTTCTAGAACATCTCCTGGAGGTCATGGCCGCTTCATGAAACTGACCAACCGCTTCATGAAACTGAGGGGGGGGTTTATATTTAAAAAAAATGGGCTCACGAAACTTTTTAGCTCAGTCAACTAATGTAACAACACGCGGCTGGCACTGGGCACCACACTGCGGGGGCCGGCACTTACCGCAGGGCCTGCAGCATGCCCGAGCCACACGTCTCTCCTGGGAGTGACATGGTGGCTTGGGCACCTGCAGGCTCGAGGCTGCCTAAACCGGCAGCATGGGGCTTGCATCTGCCCACTGCCTCTCCCTCAGCAGCCCTACAGCTGAGGGGGAGGTAGCAGAGAGGCTCCACACAGTGCGCCCCACCCCCATGAGCAGCTTGCCCCGCCCCTGGCTGCAGGATGCGCGCGCCGCACCGGGCACCTGAATGGCCAGCTACGCTGCTGCCAACCGGAGGTTCAGGTTAGACAAAAGCAAGGATGTTTCACATGCCATGTGTCAACGAACAGTAATGCACATAAGCTTTAAAATAGTGTTGGATAAAAAATTGTGGAAGATGAAAGTCATATCCCTATAGTTGTAGTCCCTTTCCAGTCTGTCCTTCAGATACTGGTCCATAGAGGCTCCCAGAAGAAAAAATGAGAGGAAGGGGCAAGTGAAGATAATAATAAATAGAGGGGAAAGAGGAAAGAATCAGAAACTGTGAAAAAGCAAAGGGTGAATTAAGATGCAGCTTGTTTGTGTCCTCCTGCATCCTCCTTACCAGCAACAAGATACACAGCTATTAATCATGATACCTATCCAAACTGAGCCTCCATGTTCTGAGGAAGTTTATATGTGGATAGTGAAGTTACCTTTGAAGTTCATTACCATTACTGCTTAATTACCACTGACGGAAGCACGCGTCTTCTTGTCACCAGAAACAAATTAGCAAAACATTTATCTAAACAATGTTGATTGAGTCAGATAGAATAAGAAATGATGATAGAGATACCATGACTTAGACCAGCCTTCTCCAACTTGGTGCCCACCAGAAGTTTAGGACTACCACTGGCTGTGGCTGATAGGGGTTGGAGTACCAAACTTCTGGAGGGCACCAGGCTGAGTTAGACTATAGAAATGCCGGCCGTAAGAAATAACATTGTTGCTTAAAGAGGGCAGACAATTCCATGATGTAATTATTTAGGAATGGCTCCTCTTCGGCAGGTTGGACTCCTGACAAATTAATTCTAGCTTCCAGCAGCACCTATTACAAATAGACACTGATAGATAGATGACAGTGCAGGCAGAATATGTGCAAAGATGAACAACTCCCCAGATCGACTAACTCCATTTTCATATGTAATCATAACAAACCAGCATGGCTCTCTCTCACGCACACCAAACTGTTATGGTAGGAGTCAACTAAGTTTTTCTCAGAGGAGATCCAATGAAATGAGTGAATATGACTCAGCCAGATCATTATGCTCAATAGGCCTACACTGAATACCTCCCTCACTCTGAAGTGAGAGAGCAGAAGAGGTGAATGCCACCGTAAAAGTGAGTTGTTGAAGTTACTCCAAGGAAGTAGATGACATGTAGAAATCTGGTCAAATGCAGGCTGGGAATCAAGTTAGAAAAGTGCAATTTTAATGTGTGTGTGTGTTTTAAAAAAGTATTCGGGGGGGGGGGTTATATACTGAGTTAAAATCCACAGTGGACTTTAGCCTGCTCCTGCTGTGGTTCACCTTACAAGTCTCATCCAGTCTTTGAAAGATTTCCTCTTCATAATAAAGGCAGTTCTGTCTGAAATCACTAGAAACTGCTAAATGCAGTACAATTTCCTACCTGTTTGAGGGTCAGTCAAGTAAGACAAGGGGAGTTGTCATTTCATTATTTTTTGTTGTTTTATTATGGAGTTCTTCATTGTTTAAATGTTATTTGTTGGACTTGTTATAGAGCCTGTAATTTTTGTATAATGTTTTCATTATCCTGTATATTATTAGTAGTAGTATTTTATGTCATTATTGCCCTGCTCCAAGACTGAAACATAAAAAGCAGGTGACGAAACAAAGCAAAACATTTATTTTTTCCATGCATATCTAAAAAACAAACAGTAATTTCTATTGCTACAAGTCAGGTTTTGTTGTTCAGGTTTTCAAGAGCCTAGTTAGGAGAATGCGGGAATCTTTGGGTATGTTCCCCACTCCATGCCTCTCATCCCCCTAGAAACTGATGTTTACCTGTAGCCTGTAAGGCATATTCTGCAACTGGTCTTCCCAGCACCTTAGCTGAAGTTTGGAATTCCTTCTCTCTTTGTGAACTTACAGTGGTGACATAGGTTACTTGTATCTTTATGGTGAATAGACTCTTCAGAGCAAGCCTGTCGGTTATCTTGTCAGTTAGAGGAGGTTCAGTTCAGTTGATTGAGATTGCACCTATATGGGTGTTTTGCTTGTTAATGAAATACCTGTTCCGAATAATTACAGTGGTACCTCGGGTTACATACGATTCAGGTTACATATACTTCAGGTTACAGACTCCGCTAACCCAGAAATAGTGCTTCAGGTTAAGAACTTTGCTTCAGGATGAGAACAGAAATCGTGCTCTGGTGGCACGGCGGCAGCAGGAGGCCCCATTAGCTAAAGTGGTGCTTCAGGTTAAGAATAGTTTCAGGTTAAGAACGGACCTCCAGAACGAATTAAGTACTTAACCCAAGGTACCACTGTACATTGAATCTGGAACTTCATACTGCTGCTGCTACTACTACTACTACTACTACTAATAATAATAATAATAATAATGAAGCCACAGTTCTACAATGCAATAGGTAATGCAATGTAAAAGGAACGTTATTCTCCAGGACAGAAGCACTAGGTGGAAAGGGTGCTTGGTAGTTACAAGACAAGGAGGTCACCATGGTAGAGGTCTGCGTTCAAGGAGGGAGGGTTGCACAAAAGGAGAGGCAAGGAGACATGGGGCTGAAGGTGAAAACAGGGATGCAAAGTGGAGGTGCAGAATAGAAGCGGCTTCGGAAATGGGGTTGGGAAGATGAAAAGGGAGCTTTATCGCTGCATGAGATGGGAAGGGAATGTTCTAGGGGGTTAATGTAGGGGAACAGCAGGAAGGGTGGGTGAAAAGTGCAAGTAAACATAAATGCAGGGTTTCACAGTGGTGAAAAACATATGATAGGGCTGCCATACATCCAGAATTCCCAGGACATAGCCTGGATTCGTCTTTCCAAAATGGCGTCTAGGCAGAATTTTCAAATTTGGTTAAAATGTCTGGGAGGGGGTGGGAATCTTAACAACTTTTGTGTCTGGATTTTCACTTTCTGAAATATGGCAAACCTACATAAGGAGATCTGTAGCTTCACAGAACAAAAGAAAACAAAAGCTCTATGGACTTACTTGGGGCCTTGTCATATTTTGTGCCTGACAAAATGGGCAATAGAAACAAAGGAAAGGAAAGGAAAGGAAGGACAAGCCGAGTCATTTGGCCAGTGCATCTCAGGCCATAATCCTATGTTCACTTGCCTAGGAGTAAATCCCTTTGAACTCAGTGGAAATTACGGCTGAGTAGACATGTGTAGGATTGCATTGTCAACCACGATGCTGAATACAGAGTTAGTTCAGATGGGTCTCAACTCTTTCCACATCTTGCTTTAAGTTCAAGAAAACTATTTGTCTTTCTTAGGCACAGTGTAGCTTAAGTTGATTGTGATCATCTCAACCGCAAACGTAAAAACTGAGCAACCCAATATGAAGTACAGGAAAACTGAATGAAAAATGCCAAGTTTTAGTCTTTTGTCAGAGATATGGAATGCCCTAGTAGAAACCTAACTATCCATGTTATTGCTTTTACTGAGGACACGCTTTTACTCATTTCTTCCCCTGCTTATATTTCACCACATGAAATTGCTCTGTTTAAATTGGAGACACCACAGCTACTTTGGGCCTAGAATTATCCCTTCTGCTATCCACTAAACTCCTTCACATTGAAATGAGCCGGTGAGTATTCTTCATCTCTCTGGCTCATTTCTCCAGGATATGGCCTCTGAAAACACCATGGCCCTGCTTCACCAATAAAACCAAACAAACAATCAAAAGCAGAGCCCAGAGACTTCGGAAGCAGCTTCATAAAGTGCCTCCATCATGAACACCAATTTAAAGGCCTGCTATTGTGTGTCTTTCTTTGGAAATCACGTCATAATAAATGGATGCCTGGGTTATTCTGATGAATCGCTGCCCCATTATTAAATCATAAATCATTTTTTTCCAGAGCACAGAACAACGACGGGAAGGTAACAAAAGAGTGACAGAAGTTGCTGCCTTTCCCCCAGCCGGCCCCTCTCTCAGAAGAGTTGGCAGAAACACTTCTCCATGGCTCAGTTTCTCCTGAGCAAATTAGGAGCACTTAGGAAGGTTATTTAAGCACCCTGCTCAAGGTGGAAGATTGATGGCCTTCTCAGCAATTTAACAGATTTAGGTGAAAGTGCTATGTGGCCTCGTCAGGGAAAGCAGATGCAGAAAGAAATAATCAGAAGTGACAGCAACACACTTTGGGGAAGGGGGGGGGGGACATTGCTTGAGAAATGGAACCACAAGTTGCAAAGAGCACAAAACCTCCCTCAGATATTTCCTTCAGGATCGCTGCCCTTCTTGGTGCTTCATCAATCGGTCCATCTGAATTTAACTCAGGCAGTTAAGGAGAATTGGGAGATCACAGCCCGTCATTTTTTGCCTATTAAGCAGCACAGGTTGTTGTTTTTCACCAGCATAAACTGTGAACAGCAAAACAGAAAAGCAGCAGTTTATAAAATGAAGCAAGATAATTTCACCACGGCTAATTTGATCTTTAGTGGTGCGCTGGTCTCTTCCCTGAGAAAAAGATTAGAGTAGCTTGAATCCACCAAGAGCTCACATTTTATATCTGCTTCCCTGCTGTCTTAAATTTTGATAGACAAAATAAATCCTGCAGCTGCTCTCCTGCTCACCCCTCTATGCAAACTAGAAAAGATGAAATTAACTCTTGATACGTTTGCACATACTTATTACCTTCACTGCTTTCTCCCAACTCCTTATTTTTTTACTTCAAAGTTATTTACTTTGCTCTCTGAAATATTAGTGCACAAAAATGTCCATTATTTGGTCACCCCGCCACCCACCCATTTTTTACTGTTGGCTAAATACCTGCCAACATCAGAAACAGCAATGGGGGAGACTGTCACCTCCACCTGTTGTGCCACCATCGCCCCATACCTGCAATCCAGTAACCTTTTTTTTTACATGTACAATTATGAAAAAAGACACTGTACACAACCACAGATTGTAAACATTTGTGCACATTACAGCCGTCTCAAGGGCAAAAAACATTTGGGTGTGGGCTCCTCCAAACGACCTGTTCACTGAGCGTTCATCCTTGCACAAAGTTTTTATGGAGGTTAGGGCATGTCTGGTCTTTATTGAGCATTTGTTCTGATTTGTTTTGGGGAGGCTATACAGCAGTGAGCATTCATCCTGATTTGCTTGTGTCTTCCCGTTAATCATTTGTCCGTTCCACACTTTTCAGTGCATTTCCCCATCGCTTTCCTAACCACTAAAAGTCATTTTTTTAAAGGACTTTGCACTAGGGCAACAAAGCACATTAATCTGCTCCAAGTGCCATAACTTAAATTTTCAGAGTGTGTGTTTGAATCCCTCTCTCAAAATACTAACAGGCTAGAGGCAACCTCAGGCAGTATGTTATCAGCTAACAATGAAGGATCACCCTTTTCTGAGGATTTATTCTTAGCACTAGTAGGCAAGCACCAGGAGGTTTCTTGTACACATTCAAATTTTCTCACACCACAGAAACATTTGTGCTGCAGATTTGAACCAGAGTAATAAGTAATTGTGAGGTATATTCTTTAACATTCTGAAATGTAATGCAAATGCCCATTAGTTATGTGCCATATTGCATGGTCTATATCATTAAAAGACGGTGTGGTGAGGATGATTATTTTGCTGTTGTTGTTTTGTCGGAACATAGCCTCTGTCATTAATATAATTATTGTGAAATTCCTGCACAGCGGGGGTGGGGGGGTGGGAGAGAGAATTCTAGAGAAAGATTAAAGTGGAAGGATATTTCAGAATCTACAAATGCTTACTGATCAGATTTCCCACTTTGCCCTTCTTTTTCTAACTAGGTAACAAAACTCCTAGATTTGAATTGTGCAGCTGCATTTGCTCCCTAATTATCTGTTTCTTTCTCTCTCCCTCCCTCCCATTTGACTCTCCTAAACAACCAGGAAGTCCTCAAGCTTCCCTGATTCAAGGATGCCTTCCCTCTATGCGACTTGGACATTATCCACTTCCTCACTTTCCTCCCAGGGAAGCATCTCAGAGAACGGCCCAAGGCAAAGCAGACCTATGAAATCTGCCTTCATGCCCGCATCTTTGGCCTCACCTGTGAGGAATGTCTCTGTGCCAAGCACCACAGGGCACACAACTCCGCAGAGGAGAGGACGTGGCAGCAGTAGGAAGAGTAAGTCCTGGTGAGAGAGAGACATGTGAACCTGTTCCCAAGTGGCTGAGAGATGACTAGAAGCCTTTAATTAGCACATTGAAACTTGGGGCTGATGCAATAAACAGAAATGCTAGGCTAAGCCTCCTGAAGAGCTGATTGCATGCATACAGCTGGGCTGAAAGCTTGCCTTGCCAAAGGCATGGATATACTAGCCAGAGCTAGAGACAAATCCCAAAATGTGTGGCAGAATTAATCGTTCAGACACTACCCAGAGATAGCCAAATCTGTTTCACTATTTACTAAGCAGAGAAATGCAAGCTTATTATTATTATTATTATTAATTATTATTATTATTATTTATACCCTGCCCATCTGGCTTGGTTTCCCCAGCCACTCTGGGCGGCTTACAACACATAAAAAACTGTAAAACAACAGACATAAAAAATTTCCTGATACAGAGCTAAATCTCTGTGTATCTCATTGAATATTTGGGGTCTTTGTTTACTTTTTCCCATTAAGAAAAACTGAGATTGCCAAGGTAAAGTAGAAGTGTTGGCAGCAAATTTACAAATATGGAGTTGTAATATGGAGTTCACCAAGGTTGCTACAGAGCGGTGTTCATTATAGCTGTCCAAAACATAAATGTTGATATTTGAATTGTTGAATGGCCCACAAGTGGGTTTCAGTGGCAACAGGACTATTATTATTTATATAGCACCATCCTTGCATGTGGTGCTTTAAAGAGTACTAGAGGTGTGCACTTGTTTCAGAACAAATGAGGGCCCATTCAGTTCACTTTCCATTTGTTCCGAAATGAATACACAAAGGAATGGAAGGAATTCGGGACTCCCATTTGTATTCATACCTAGTTGTATGAATATTCAGTGGGATGTGTGGCCAGGTCTTGCGTATATGTCTCCAGCAGTGTCAGCGGTGCTAGCAGCTGCTTTGTTATTTACCCACAATGCCCTGGGTGTCATGAATGTGGGCATTTGAGAGGAGTAGTGGCCACGATTGTGGGGAATCTTTCTGTATGTGTTTCCTTAACAGGGTGCTGCAGAACACTACAAGGTATGGTGCATTGTGAATCAATAAAGTGGCAGCTGATGAGAACAGCCACTGAAAACAGACCTCCTGCATAAAACCAATTTTTAAAAATAAAGGAAATAATGCCACCATGAAACAAGGGCAGTGAAGCCAATGTGAAATCTACAAGTGGATTTCTATGAATTGATTGTGAAATACATGGCATCTTTAATAATGAAAACAAATTGAAAAAATGGGGTGGGGAAGATGACAAAGAGTTCACGTTCATTCCTACAGATTGACATAGGTCAAAAGCCATGTCCTTGGGGGAAAACATGAAGGTGGATGTGAGCAAATATATAAGACACATATTTGGGCTTATATTTCAACCAGAGTCTGAAGGAAGGGTTTAAATCCAAGGCTTCACCAAAATGCACAGGAGGTGCATTTTGAGGCAGTAATGGAAGAAAGTGATGGGTGCTCTAGGAAGCTGCTCCAGGAAGATAGGACAGAAAAGGAGGCAAATGTGTGAACTCTTTTAAAGGAGCAGATTTTGGGGTGACAAATGATTATAAGAGTTGGAGGCCGTATTCAGGATTATAATGCGAAAAAGGATGGGAAATGGGTTAGGATCATAGTCATGGAGGTCTCTGAAAGCAAAGACAAGGAATTTGCATCAAATGTACATGGTGGAGACCAAATAGGTGGCCATGTTTTTACTGGCCCTGTTTCTGTTACTTTAGCTGCATAAGGAAAGTAAGAAATTTAGTAGATGAAGATTTTTCTGTCAGAGGGATTAAAGTGGTTGTGGGAAACTTCACCTGTTAAACACCCTCTGCCTGCTGGTGAAGGTCCAGAAAATAAAGGTAGCAAGCTTCCAAAGAAGGTAGGAGGAAAGAAAGCAGGTTTACAGAGGAAGCATTTTTAACTACAGAAACTGGTTGAGCAATTGCAAGTATTACAAAAGACAGCTGTGGGACACCAAATACAACCAGCTTTTTTAGTAAATTTCAGCCAGCAGTTGAATAATTTAGGTGTCCCATTAATAAGTTAGCGAAGACCAAATAGATGGCACCATTTCATACCAAGTCAAGCCCTTGGTCCATCTCTGGGGTCCTCAGCATGGCATCCTTGTACCCCATGGTGCCCTTGGACATCCCCCCTCCCAGCACCCACCAAGGCCCTATATCCCTCTTGGTTTTTGTTTTTGTTTTTAAATTTGGGGTTTGGGCACAAAGGGGTTAGGAACTGATTGCTTTTGGTGCAGTGTTCTGCATTTTTGAGAGGAAGTTCTAAGCACTGTTCATTTTTCTTCTGTGAGAATCATAGAATCATGGAATCATGGAAGAGACCACAAGGGCCATCGAGTCCAACCCCCCTGCCAAACAGGAAGAAGTGGGAATTTTCATAGAGTCTCAGAATTGTATAATTGGAAGGGACCACAAGGGTCATCTTGTAGTGCCCGTGGCAGTTTCCAAGATTTCCAAGTGTGCCTCCAGGCTGGAGACCACCTGGTCTATCTGGTTCAGTATTCTCCAGTCTAAGTGGCAGGCAGGTGCTCTCCACATTCTCAGGAAGGAGACATTCCCCACCCTAGTACCTGAGGTTCTTTTAACTGGCGATATGAAGGAACATGCCTAAAACTTCCTGCATACAGAGCATGTGCTTTCCCAGCATATTATAGCTCCCTTGCAATTTTCTGTCTACCCTTAAAACCTGGAGTGACTTCCAACAAGCCTGAAGACTAAAATTCAGCTAAGTACTGCAATTCAGCAATTTTGGCCCATCCTTTTGATATAAAATTTCCAAAATGAGCTGCAAATGGGTTATTATCATCTTTTAATCCTCATCTCTTCTTGAATTCTGCCTCCCCAGATGGATCTTTACAGAAACCTTTGCAACCAGGAGCTCTTATTCCATTTGTCAACTCCCTCAGGCGAACTCCTGCCACCCAAACACGAGTGCAGCAATCTCCAACATATCAACATATCTCCTCTCTGCCCCGAGGGATTAGCATGGCTGACACAGGAGCCAGGCCGAATTCCTCCCATGATTCTTCATTCATATTAGTGCCCCGAAGCGGGAATAGCCGAGCTCCTTCTGTGTGTAGCTCAGTAATATTGGACACCAAGGAATTGCCTACAAAAAATGAATCATCTCTAAAGCCACCTGCATCTGCTCCACCGTCCATTCTGGTGAAGCCAGACACATCCAGGAACACCACTGAGAAGGTAATAGTGGGTCTAATTCACCACAGGGGTACTTTTATATTGCAGGCGTGATTATGAAAAGCTTTGGGGTGCAGGTGGAGATATGGGATATTAGAACTGCAGGACAGGACAAATCCTAGTCAACGTACCATTACCTGGTAGGGCAGGTGGAGAAGGTCTTCACCAAAGAACTCAACATTACAATGTAATGATCACATTGACTTTTTTTGTTGACAGAACAGGACTAAGATTCTATATCCTGCTCCTGTACGTGTCATTCATGATTTCTCAAGGAGCATGTCCCTATTGTGAGAGCATACTCCCCATTATGTTAGTTTCTCATTAGCCCAACATCACCATAAATTCAACATTCAGTGCTCACTTGCTCTCTCGCTCTCAACCTGCCAAGATATTCATTCACTTCCCTCTGCAGTCTGCTGGCAAAGATCATCCATGTCGTGGTGGGTTTGTGGATTGAAATGAAAAGACAGAAACTGTGGACATGATTTATCATTGCCACAGGAAGTCTAATTGCTGAATATGTGGTAAAGTTCTTCTATTTCCTGAAGGTTGGGTTTTTGGGATACATCGTCTCAGACACCCAGGCCAAAAGGAAATAGAAGACGCAAGGTGTAAAGATAGATAATATAAAAGCAAAATAATAAATAATCACTAAGCATCTACATAGCATTTGTGAGGAATCAAAGAATTTCACATACATTTCCCCACTCTGTTCCTTACAAGAACCCTGTAACATAGAGTTGTCTCCATGATAAAAAATAAATAAATGATGACTTCCTTAAATGCACCTAGTGAGTTGATGATTTCTGAATCAGGAACTTTCTGATGCACAGATCACCCACTACCAAGACGAAATATGTATTTGTGCTGACTCTTAGTACTTTTTGGAGTGGAGTGGACCAGTAAGCAAGTAGTCGAGGAAACTTCTGCATCTCTCAAAACTCTAAGCTTATATGTTACTCAGTTTTACACCAAATGACACTCTAAAATCCACTGTAAAATGGGTAGGTGATCTACTGAGATTCCAAGGAAGACAAAGGTGACTGGAAACAGTGCTGACTATATTAGCTGACACATATAATGTACTTTTCAGAAATAAAAATATGTCCTCCTCTATTTGTTGTTGTTTAGTCGTCTTAGTCGTGTTCGACTCTCCAACTTTCTAATGTTTAGCTGAAGAAAGTGTAAAACTGGTTGTAAAAGAAAATGTAAAAGTTCTTTGTTTGTCATGTCCCCAGACAGCAAAGACAATGCTGGTGGCAGCCTTGTTGGAATGAAATAACTCCTGATTTCTCTTCCCTTTCAGCAAGTGAAAACTGTGAGATTTCAGAACTCCAGCCCACCACCATCCAAGAGGCACAGCTCCCTACCTTTACCGACCCTCTCCAATGAGCAAGGAGGGGTCACAGAAGCACCCAAGAGCCCTGAGATATCAGCTCTCTACTCCCACCATATTATCATCGCTAGTCCAGTTTCTCAGAGGAGGATGCCACATCCCAAGACCTCATCACTGGACCTTTCTGGCCAAGCAGGCCACCTGACCTTTCCTACAAAAAAACATTATAATAGTATCTCTGAAAATTGAGACGGGTAAACATAGTTTAGATTGCTTACAGAGGAGAATGACAACAAATGTCCAAAGTGAAGCTAACAGCCACCCCATACGCCATAGATCTCAGATCCAATCTGTCAACACAAATGTAAGTCTCGTAGAAGAGCTGGACTTCTTTCAGGCATCTACACCACTGCTGGCTATGTAGTGGATTGGATACCACCCCACCCCACCCCCATATTGGACAGAAGCGTCTTTTTTGAGTGGCTTTGATCTACAACTCAAGCTGCAAGCGTGCATCAGGGATGTGTCGTTCCCCATATGCAAAGACTACCACAAAATTAATTCCATTGCCACAAGTAGATAAAAATATGACAGAGAGGGGAATAGATTGTGAGTATGGCAGGCTATTCAAAAGACAAACTGTTCTAAGAAAGGTTCAGCACTGTACAATGCAATCGGAAAAGCAAACCTGTCAGAAAAAGACTTCTTCTCCATACCTTCCTTTACCTTCTCTGTACTTTGGTTTTCTTAATTTTATAGTGGATGAAACCGCTTCCTATCTCCACCCACCCCCAGCTCTGGCTCAGTTATCAAATTCTCCTTATATTTTGTTTAGCTTCGCAGTATGCATTTAAAGTATGTGGAGATAATTTATATGAGGTTTTGAAGCAGATTTTCTTTTTCTTTTTTTAGAAATATAAAATGTTTCCCAGCCTCACCAGTAGTAAATCAAGGGAGATAATGAAACACAACCCATTAACCACATATTCCCAACCATGAATTTTGGATCCTGCTTCCATGGAAATGGCTGAAGGATTATAGTGTGCATTGCACCAAGCAAACCTAGTAACCCTACGATTCAAAACCAAAACTAATTCCAAGTTATCAAAAACAAACAAACAAACAAAAAACAAATTCACAAATATGCTTTAAGATATGAGAAACTCATCCTGAAAACCTAGAGAGGAAGGTGCATGGTTTAAGACTGAAATCCTACCCACAGTTACTTAGGACAAAGCCTCATTAGAAGCAATGGGATTTACATGTGAGTAAACTAGCATAAGAGCAGGTTACACATGTGAGCATCCCATCTTGTCCCGTGTAAGCATTCCAGTTGACCTGGAAGTGGACTAGGGGTGGAGGACAACTTCATTTGGTTCACATTTAAAACTAAACCTAATTTGCACCTACCAAACTAACACAGAGATCAGAACATATTCTTAGGATTCTCAACTCAAATATATATATATACAGAAAAGATTTTTTTAAAATGTACGGTTTATTAGAAATTCATACGTAGAAAGAAATTAAGTATTCAAGTATGTATACGTATTTCCAGTGCTTTTTTTCTTTAAAAAATGTTTAGGGGTACTCTCATTTTGACTCAAGAAAATCACCATTTTGTAGTTCAAATCAGGAAAAATAAATAGAGTAAATGGACAAAAGTACAAAGATCCACAAAATGTTTAGGAGTATGTGTACCCCTGCATGCCCCCAGAAAAAGCACTGCATATTTCAATACATACTTAAATATTTATTTAAATACAAGTTCTTGTACAATCTTTTTTTATATAAAAAGAAATCAGATTGTTGCAAAATGGAACAGAAGGGACTTATGAATGAACACATTTGAAATTGACATGGATTGACCCATCCACCCCATTGTCCATCCAGCTTCCACCCAGGTCCTCCTGGTCTGTAGCCACTCCTCCGCCTCCCTCCATCTTTATCCACAGGCAGAAGCATGATGCTACTGGAAGACCAGCCAGTTCCACCCCACAGAAGGCCCTTCTTTTCCTCAGGCTCACCCGCTTACCTTATCAGCAGGTCTCACACACACAGTGCTTGCTTACTCCCAGCCTCTCTCGATCTCGCTGGCTAGCTAGCCTCAGCAATAAGGCAGAATCAGAAACGCCATGTCATTTTAACCCAGCTACGACTGATGTTTAGAATAGTGCTCTGTGATAGAACGTTGTTTATTTTTCTTCCCACTGCTAGTTCAAAAGCCACGCATTCCGGCTCAAAGCAAGGGAGCATGAGATTTTGTGATGGAACCTGCTGTGTCATTTCAATAAAAGGTTGGGAACTTACACTCTTGGATGATTGCACAGAACGAACGAAAGTCACACAATAGATGTTTGCCGCTCACTCCAGGTTGGACAACACTTGAGGGGAAGAGTTTTCATTTGGAATCAGAACGAGGGGTTGCTAGGAGTACCCGTTGGCTTAACATCAACCACATTTTCATCTTCATTTGTAGCAAAATGCTACATTGACCCCTATTTCGGAGGCAACCTACCTTCAGAGCCAAAATGCATCCCCATATTGCTCGCAGAACCAGTTTTCTGACCTTTGTAGAATTGTGCTCTTTTATTTACCCATGTTAGTTTTGTGAAGTCAAGTATGCTTTAATCTTCCCGGTGCAGACAGAGTGCAGAGGGGAAGTTCACAAACTACTGAATGCTTAATGAATAGAGCAAAATGATAAGGTAAGGTAAAGGTAAAGGACCCCTGGATGGTTAAGTACAGCCAAAGGTGACTATGGGGTACGGCACTCATCTCGCTTTCAGGCTGAGGGAGCCAGTGTTTGTCCACAGACAGCTTTCCGGGTCATGTGGCCAGCATGACTAAACCACTTCTAGCGCAACAGAACACCGTGACGGAAACCAGAGCGCACAGAAGCACCGTTTACCTTGCCACCACAGTGGTACCTGTTTATCTACTTGCACTGGCGTGCTTTCAAACTGCTAGGTTGGCAGGAGCAGGGAAAGAGCAACGGGGATTCGAAGCACCAACCTTCTGATCAGCAGGCCCAAGAGACTCAGTGGTTTAGACCACAACGCCACCCTAGCAAAATGATAAATGAGGCTGATGATTCTAGCTAAGCAACATTTGTTTCAGGTGTATTTCACGCACGCCTTTCATGTGCAGCTGTGTTTGGTGGGAGAGCGTATATCCCTCTACAGCAGCAGGGAGGTCCTCGAATGCAACCCTCTAAGCCTCTCTATCTAGCCCTTCAGACTCTCCCCACACCACATCTTCTCTTCAGGCCACACCTCTTACCAACTCTGCTTTGCACCCTTGAGTGATTTCTCCTGGGTGGGATGTGTCCTTGAACTCTGATAACGACTCTTGCTTCTCAGGAGGCTAGAGAGAGGTGTACGTCAGTACTCACCTACTGGGCAAAGTTAAATGGGGATGAGGGTGTAGTTCAGTGACAGAGCATCTGCTTTGTATGCAAACGGTCCCAGGTTCAATCCCCAGCATCTCTACGTAGGGCTGGAAGAGACCCTGAAACCCTAGAGAGCTGCTGCCAGTCAGAGTAGCCAATACTGAGCTAGGTAGACCAATGGTCTGATTCAGTATAAGGCAGCTTCCAACGCTCTTCATGTACATTCATTTCCTTGTCCATTTTTGCCTCTGGCCTCACCCACCACTGGCATGAGGCCCTGGAAGGTTGACCACAAAGGAATACAGCCATCAGGCTTAAGAAGGTTCCCTTACAGGATTATGTATGAGGAGGAAAGGTCTGTAATCCCCCTCCTATTCACACCAGGATGTGGACTGGGGAGCCCATGCCTACCATTTGCTCTTTCAAAAACACACTCACAGAATTGTTAACTGGACAAAGGGTGTCACAGCCCAATTGCTAAGAAATATTTTGGAAGTGGAATGTATCTTGGTCAACCTAATAATAATAATAATAATAATAATAATAATAATAATAATAATAATATATTTCTGCACCAGGGATACTCAGCCTTCATTCTGTGTCCACAAAAGCATCCAACGGCATAAACTCTTTCCAAAACCGGGTCTTTGGGAGAGAGGGTCACTTTGAGTTCCTCACTATATATAATGTGCATACACATTCATGAGACTCACTTAGGCCAAAAATATCCACTGCTCAAGAAAAAAATATGCAGATGGAGCCACTGGCAAATGCTCTGCTCACTGAAAATAGTGGTGGGTAGATGCCAGCTGGGGGAAGCCAACAGAAAAACATGGTAAAGTGGGGCTGGCATTATTATTTTTTTGGGGGGGGGGGGAGACTCCTCTTTCACCCATTTGCATTAGTGTGCTTGTTTCAAAAGCCAAAGCTGGCTAATTCGGCAATGTCGGGGTTTGCGGAGCTGGAAGGGCAGTTTTGCTGCGTCAGATGAGGCCCATGGGCCAAAGATCTGACAGGTCTGATGCAAAACCATGACAACCTTATGATTGCTTGCCTTGAAGCAGCAGGAGCCCTGGCACTGGGAAGGCTTTAGCTTACTATATGCTACTGTAATTATCCGCCAAGAGGAGTCATTTGAAAATAAAGAAAAACCTTTCCAGTTCATCGGAAGCAGCTGCTCAGTGCTAGTGCTGTGGCAGATATGAAAACAAAGCTCATTGCCTTCCCAAATCAAGCTTTCCCCTGAATACAGAGCAGACTAAGCTAAAGCATGAAGGAGCCACACCATGTCGATTCAAATTACTGAATTGCTATTTGCCATGTATGCCCTGTTTTTCAACCTCATGGTGCTTTACGCTCAGTATCTCATTTTCCCAACACGTAAGTTAACTCATGATTCTTCCCATTTTACAGAATAAGAAGGGAGGATGAGTGTGACTTATCCTAGCAGAGCTATTTTCCATGTTGAGGCAGATCTAGAATTACAAACACAGGTTTCCTAAATCTCAAACCCAGTTCATGCAACTGGACCTGGATGTCTGCCTTCACAAGAACCCCAGGATGCTGAAAAAGATTAATGGTGCTTAATATATAATTTGGACCAGCAACACCTCCACACATCTTGAATAAGGATGGATGGAGGTGTTGCTGGTCCAAATTATATATTAATTTATAATTTGCATACATCTTCTACTGAGTAAACTTGGGATGAAAGATTGTGTCAGCCCATATATAACCAAAAGATCGCTGTGGTCTGCAGGTGAGGGCTTCCTGCAGATATCATCTTCTCAAGATGTCCCTTCTGCACAGCATAGGAATTGGGGCCTTTAACATAATAGCACCTACCCTTTAAATTCCCTCCTTTTAAATATTAGGGGCCTCCTCTGTTGACATTTTGGCACCTACTGAATACCTTCTTCTAACAAGCCTTTTAAGCTGAGATTTTTCCCAGTCTGCATCTGTATATACATAGTTTTTAGATGATTTTAGACATGTGTTAGTTGTTTTAGCATTTGTGCAGCTGCCGCCCTGGGCTCCTTCGGGAGGAAAAGTGGGATATAAACTGAAGAAACAACAACAGGTCAGGGAGGAAAACTGGAAGGGGCATTCTTTGGGTTTCTCTTCCGGCAGGAAAATATTTTAGGCTAGTACTGTTTTTGCTGCGCAACAACATTCCTGACACTTGTGCAATCCACATACAGGCTGCTCATCCCTGCTCAGTAATATCCATATGATGGATGCAGCAAGCATGGCTCAAGAACAAGCAACTGGCTGTGTTGCCAAACCCCGCCTCCCCCCCCCCCCAGATGGTATCTCTTTCATGTACTACATTCCACTTACAATTAGGAGAAACTAGAGCTGGGGTGATGGACCTGGAGCCGTCCAGATGTTGGATGCTTGATCATTGGTCATGCTGCCTAAGGGGCTGGATGAAAGTTATAGTCCAACAATATTTGGAGGGCCACAGGTTCTCCATCCTGGAAAGGAGAGGGGGAAAGCAGTTTCTAAGGCCGCCAAACAATCCTGAGGGATGTTGTGAGGGACTCAACAGAAGATTTCTTTCCAGTATCTTCAGGCAAGCAATAGTAATAATAATTGGAAAAAAGTTAACCTTCAGATTTATCCTCCAGGAAAAGAATCAGGCCAAAAAGGATTATGGGAGTACTTCCTACAGCAACATACTCATTCCAAGGGGTTAAAATAAGATAGCTAAATAGAAATATACTAAGCTCTCTCTCTTTTTCTCAGTTTTAACCACTCCTGCTGAGAGATTTCAAAGAAGCCCCTGAGGACTTAGTTTCCAGAAGTGTTGAAAAACTTCTAAGCTCTCAAGGACAGATATAAGGTTTGCAGGGAACCAGAACTCCTAAAATAGATATCAAATATAAAATCAGAGCATATCCAGCTAAAGCCACACACACCCCAACCCATGAGTTTCATCTTGCACATCTTTATTGCGCAGACTTGCTAAATCTCAGGTAGCTATTGAACCAGTTCTCAGGACTTCAAGGTCTCTACAACTTCTAGCCTAGGTGTGGGGACCTTTGGCCTTCCAAATATTGCTGAGCTACAGCTCCCATAATCCCTAGCCCTTGGCTATGCTTGCTAGGGCTGATGAGATTGGAGTTCAGCAACATCTGGGGGGCTAAGGATCCCCACTCCTACTCTAAGCCAACATGGTGGTCCCCAGCTGTGTTGGATGACAACTCCCATCAGCCACAGTGAACATGGCCAAGGGTCAGAGATTATGGAAGTTCTCATCCACACCATCTGGCAGCTACCTCTGCTCTGGACCATCCTGCACCTACAGATAATAAGCTACATTAAATCATCAGCAACACATTAAAGGTGTCCCAGTTCAGGCACAATGTTGCAAATACACAAAGAACATGCCTGCACTGGCACTGGCTGTTTCTGCCATTGTGATGACACCATCTGCAACAAGAAAACAGGCTACTGCGCTGATTACATGGATCAGAAATGCCTGGGGAATTCATTTACGATTCCAGTTTGACCACCACACTTGCACTTGGGAGCACAACCAAGCAAAAAGCTCTTGCACTCCTGGTTCAGCACCTTGAGCAGTAACTTTCTGGCGCCTCATCTCAGAACTGCTACCTGGACCCAAAGGATGCATGAATAGATAGTGCGAGATGAAGTTACAGTGTGTGGGGCTGCGGTCCATAGGGGTGTGGTGTGTGCTGGATGTGTATTGGTTCCTTTTCTTGAAACCAGTACACAGATGCACTCTGAAAGATGAGAGACATTTCATACGGCCTATAGGACAAGTGCCACTTTCTGCTGTCAAAAAAATCAACTGGATACTGAAACTTTGATGACTGCAGTCCAACTGTCACCCATATAATGTGAACACCGTCGAATGTGTTCCCACCCACAGTGATAGCAAGGATCAGGTGGGAAAGAAAATGCTTGGGGTTTGGGGAGTGTTTGTTTTTTGCTTACATCTAGTCATATGAATTTAAAAGCAGGAAGACGGGAAGAAAACGATGATGAAATAGTTCCATGCTGTTCTACAAAAAGCCTCTATTTTGAGGCAGGGCAGGAGATATCTAAAGCCGGCTACTTGTGGAGGATGCATCAGAGCTTTGATGCCATGGTGATAGGTTCCTTAGAAAGACCAAAAATAGAGCAAGATGGATGAGAGGAGTTCAGAGAGGGGGTGGACACGTTTTACAGTGATGGATCTTTTTTAAAGACTGCAAAATACACCCACTTTCCTGGTTTAATAACTGCCTTTTCCTCAAAGAAGAGAGAAGAACGAGGAACAGTGACTATTGCACCTTTGGTGGAAAGGAACAGTAATATGTTGAATGAAGGTGCCGCCCACTAACCATTTGGGAAGGGCAAAGTCACATAAGCAAGGCCTTGACCTCTGCTGCTCCCCTGCTTGAAACGAAGCTGGTGTTCAAATAATCACTGAAACAGATATAATCAAGCCGGCACAGAATTCCACAAAGCTCAGAGTTAACCCTTAGCTAGGTCATATCCACACATTTTGGGAAGAAGGGTTATGTCAGGGAATTGCCATCAACTCAGAGGTGAGAGGTGGAAGGGCAGTTGGATTACAGGGAGCCTCCAAAGATCGTGAGAAGCAGCACTTCCTTGGCGGAGGAGGGAAGCCCCGCCTCCAGTGGGGAAGGGGTGCAGGGCTCGGAGGATGCAATGGAGAGCCACAGCACCGAGCATGAACAAAGCGGGGGGGGGAGGCAGGTCCCCCTCTGCCCACGCCCTCTTTGCGCAGTCGGTTTACACGCAGAGAGGGGAGGCGTAGGATGGGGGTCAAAAGACTACTCTGCTGGGGAAAGTTTAAGGACCACCCACTCCCAGATTCTGCTAGCGACTGAGCAGACATGGAATTGAGTTGATCTGCATTGTGAACGTTTTGGACAGATAATAAAGCCTTGAAAAGACCAATGGGGAGTCTTGCCTGTTTGCTCTCGAGCAACCACGCTGGCACACATAACAGGTTACAAAACTCTTCGTTCTCTCTCTCTGACCATGTGAAACCTACCAGGAAGGAAGTCTAAGCTGGATGCTCCAAGCTTAGACTGCATGGCTTAAGCAAACCATATTGTGTTTCTATACAAATAATTTAGAAACATTTACCATTTTGGAACCTAAGTTATATTGCCTGTCTTTTCTTGCTGCTGTATGGAAAAGAACATAAATCAGACCTTTCAAGAGTTTGTAAGTAAAGCATTTTTAACTTACAAACGTGTGATCTCTTTCTATGCTACTTTGGAAGCAACTTAGAAGGGGATATTTTAAAGGTCTAACAGCCTATATTTCCACACATTGCTGTGCTGCATGCTTTGTGATATTAATTCTCTGCTGGAGCGCTCTCACCAAAGAGTACTTGTCCCCAAACTGGATCTTAGGCATCTGGGGAATTTTTTATTTTATTTTACCATGTCTAGTATATTTTTCCTTTTCAACCAAATATACCGTAAAACAAATTAAGACCAACAGATGGAAGTATCTCAGTGTCTCTCTCATGGAAACACAAAAGTGAAAAAACTTGATCTGACACATGAATGCATTATTTATTTAACAATATAACCAAATTTGTCATTGCAAGGGGAAGAGGAAGAAGCATCATGAGCCAATCACCTCTGAAGGTTTTCAAACAAGGGCATCTTCAAATGGAGGAGGAGGAGATGTGTGCATTTCGTAGACCTGGAATGTAGGTCTCCTCTTCATTTCCCGGGCCATTTGACAGACTGCAAAAGGCCAGCAACAATGAACTGCCATCCAGTCTTCACACAGGGTTCCCTGCAGGGGAGAAGAGGAAGAGAACCTTTCCACACAAGGATGACTAAGAAACCATTTTTCCATGTCACTAAGCACTGGTCTCATTAGGCTCTCTGTACACTACCTCATCACCCTGATTCAACCCCTTTTTAAAAGAGAGAGACAGAAATCATGAGTTTCTTCTACACTAAACAATATCATACATCACCTGTTTACTCCATTTATACATAAAATCCAGATCCAGATGTTGGCAACCCATTACATTCCTCTGTGACAATTAAAAACTACAACATTAAACTGCAGAGCCCTCCTTTCAGTGGGGACTAGCAAAGTGCTGTTGAAGCTTCCCAGGGCTACTGGCCTTTTCATTTTCCAGCTTGACACCTGCTTCCCAGCTCCTGACATTTCAACTAGTTGCAGCCTCTTCACTTGAGAAGCAATGGGGATACCGATATCAGCCAGTCATTAGCCACATCCTATTCCCTGTGAGGCAAAAATGTTTGTTCATTCATCTCTCTTTTTTATGGTTATAACTATGTGATCTTCCCACACAATAATGTTTTGTCTGATCATGTGCCTTTCCCATCCCAGCTTTTCTTTTCTTTTTTACCATGGGATCAAGGCTTTCCGCACATTTTCCAGCACTGAAATGAATATCACACCTGCATTTTTAAAGGTAGTAAACAAGCCATTTCCCTATTTCCCCACACCCTGGCTGCACAGGTTTCTGAACTGCATGGTGCTACCCCTGCCCCACAACCAGACACTGTTGACTATAAAAACAACAACCCTGCAGCACAATTTTGTGTGTGTCTAATTCAGTGCTAAATCCCACTGTGATCAGTGGGGTTTATGCTCAGCCAGAAAACTACAGCCCTTGGTCTCACAGAACAGACAAACACTGATAGTGTTGCTCCTTTTCAGTGACAGAAAAGTTGAGCTGGTTCTCCCCACCCAGCCTAATGCAGGACAGATTGGTAAGTTAGATTTCCAGCCTTGTGCTGCTGGAGAAAAAAGTGTGAGAGAATGTATCTTCTAAACCACAGAAAACATATTGCTGAGGGAGGTGTCGCATAGTATATATCAGGCTTCCTCAACCTCAGCCCTCCAGATGTTTTTGGCCTACAACTCCCATGATCCCTAGCTAGCAGGACCAGTGGTCAGGGATGAAGGGAATTGTAGTCTCAAAACATCTGGAGGGCCGAGGTTGAGGAGGCCTGGTATATATACGCCAGGGGGTTGCCAAACCGGGAATGTCTGCTGATTTGGTTGCCATTTGCTGATTACTGGCTGATGGCTAAAGGGGGAAGTGGTTGTGCAGAATCAATGCCATGCCCACATCTACCTAGGAGACATGTTCTGTTCCACACTGCTTTTCTCTCACCACCACAACCCCAATTTCCTGAAATGTACATGGATGGGAAAGAAGAAGAAGAGGAGTTTGGATTTGATATGCCGCTTTATAACTACCCGAAGGAGTCTCAAAGCAGCTAGCATTCTCCTTTCCCTTCCTCCCCCACAACAAACACTCTGTGAGGTGAGTGAGGCTGAGAGACTTCAGAGAAGTGTGACTGGCCTAAGGTCACCCAGCAGCTGCATGTGGAGGAGCGGAGATGCGAACCCAGTTCCCCAGATTACTAGACTACCGCTCTTAACCACTACACCACACTGGCTCTCATTTTGATGGAGATATTTCCCTGTGAAAATATGCACAGCGACCTTATCAAGTCCATGGCACAATATGGTGGGTGCTGGTGGTTCTACCTCATTCCCTGGGGTGCAACCTTCTGTTTGCCACATACTCGTTGTTCAGGAGTGCAATGGTGCAGCTCCAGGGTCATTTTTCTTTCAGTGGAGATGTGCTGCTCCTTCATGCAGCGCATGTTGCGCCTACATTCCACTACTTCACATGCACTCAGTCCTGGCACTCCAGCCTTTAGCCCAGCCTAAGATACACTGCCAAGGAAATGCTCCTGTTTCATTGGGTAAATAGCCTTTTCTGAACTTCCAAGTTTATTTCGCCAAAGAGTAGAGAATTTCCACTACAGACACATCCTAACTAAAGTATCCCACAAACATCCGGGAACTGATGTACTTTCAACCTCACAATGCACTCAGTGGAGGCAAATGGAGGCCTGCCCCACCAGCATCAGTCTGCTCTCAGCTAGCCCCCACCTGGCGGCCATCTTGTCAGGGGCTCTGCCTGACAGTGGCTCTGGCTCCACCTACCCTCCCTATCTTCTGCCCCACCATCCAACGGGGCCCAGTCACCACAGAATGCACTCCCACAAAATGTTAAATTAATATGACAACATTTGCCTTTTGCTTATCAGGATAAAAGCTATGTGAGAAAATACACTATGTTTCCTTGATTCCTTCTGGCATCTTTTCCCTTCCTTCTTCCTGAATATGGGGCAAATGTATATTTCGCCCTCAAAGGGATATTTTTAAATATGCCGTGCAATTTTGAAGCTACAGCAAAGAAAAACAGAGCTGCTCTTTCCCATTACTTTTAAAATATGGGTATTGGCTTGGCATGCCATTATAAACATAAGCACTCCCTTTTCCTTAAGAAAAAAAGGCTATTCCAAAGGTTTAATGCATTTGCTTGGCTTTAAGGAGGCACCACACCAGCAGAATAAGAGATATTTGCCCCATAAAGAGTGGAATAGTGGTGGTTTTGGAAAGGCGAGGGATGCATACTATGAGGCACAGAGATTTTATGCTGAACTTTTCACCCTCAAAAATATTTCAAGTCATTCATTAGCAAACTAAAGATCCCCCTGCCATGCCAACAGATTTGAAACTACAGCTATGGCCTCCAACAGCGGGGAGAGGGCGAAGTGTTGATGCCCAGATTTGGCTTTCTTTCAGATTGTGAAAGGCCATAGCTCAGTGGTAGAGCATCTGCCTTGCAAGCAGAAGGTCCCAGGTTCAATTTCTGGCGTTTCCAGGTAGAGCAGGGAGAAACTTTTGCCTGGAACCCTGGAAAACCACTGCCAGTCAGTGCAGACAGACTGAGCTAGATGGACCAATGGTCTGATCCAGTATAAAACAGTTTCCTGTGCTCCTAGATATTTCTTAGCCTACTTTCAAGTCTAGAACCTTGCCAAGGTGCAATGGCATTGCATCCTTTACTGGCACCCGGGTACACACACACACACACACACACACACGGCAAGGCCAGGGTCTGGGAGCAGAAGATGAACAAAACCTGTCGCACCAGCTGAACCCTCACTGCTGCTGGGCAGGCATGGGGCATGGAGGGTTCATGCTGTGCCGCCTACCCACACAGCGGGGAGCCTGGTCAACCAACGTGGCCCTTGGTGGGTGCTTCCCCCCAACACTGGCCAGGGGGCCTTGGTGCAGCAACAAGGCCAGGCTGGGCTCTAGGGGCGAGCAGTGGTGAAGGTGCATGCTCCAACACTGGGAGTGGAGAGCAGGCAAAGGCGTGGCAGGCACGTGTCCCAGGTGCGTGGCATGCCGCCCACAGGAGCGTGGTGCCCGGCACAGTGGGGGGGTGCAACACATGTCCAGGGGGCAGCTGCGATGATACCCCCCTCCCCAATGGTGCCAGGGTCGGTGCGCTCCCCCACCCCACCTTTCTTCCACCAGTGGCCCAGAGACCCTGAGTGGCAGGCAGGGCAGGGATCCCTGCATGGGTGTGCCTGGTTTGTGCCCCCACAAAACCATGTGCCCGGGGCTATGGCCCCCCGTCCCTCCCCATGCTACGCCCCTTCCAAGGTGACTTACAATTGTGCATACCTATATATATTTGTGTGTGAACATTCTTATGAACAAACACAAGTTCATTCGTAATAATTGTTAAAACCAGGAGCGCAGGAAGTTGCCTTATATGTTTGGTCCATCTAGCTCAGTATTGTCAACACCGGGTGGCAGCAACTTTCAAGGGTTTCAGGCAGGGGGCATTCCCAGCCCAACCTGGAGGTGGCAGGGATTGAACTGGGGACCTTTTTCGTGTATGTGCTCTACCACAGGATCCATGGCCCTTTCCACAGTTACGATAAAGCAACCAGTTTAAGAGAAGCCAGCTATAGGAAAATACAGGTCGGCACACAACAAAACCCAGAAATCTGAGGTAAAACCAACAAGAACCCAAATGTAGCAATACTTTGCAGTGAATGTTCAGAGAAAATAGGTTTTCAGAGATGTCTTAAAGACCATGACTGATGGAATCAGCTACACGCACACACAGGGAATTCCACAGGGTAGGAAGCACACCACTGCTACACTGTGCATTGTGGGAGCTGGACAGAACACTTACATGGACTTACACGTATTTTGTGACTCTCCCTGGTGCCGACTCTCAAGGCCAAGGTGGAACCCAGCAGCAGAGGGAAACAAAAGCACTCCCCGAATCGGCTTGCGATACTGCATTCCAGACACAAGCTGCACAGTGAACCACACACACCTGTCATTAAGCACAACCACAGGAAGGATGTGATCACATGACAAAAACTGTATGTGTACATTGTATGCTCATACTATGAAGTTAGAAGGGACCCACATGTCACTATGTCCAAATTCCTTGTCTACCATAGGGTGGAATCCTCCATACACTGCTGTTGTTGTTGACATCTGCCCAGGGCTTTTATTCAGCTGGAACTCACTGGAACTCAGTTCCAGCACCTCTCAGGGGAGCACCATTGCCATTATTATAAGAGAACAAGGGAGGTGTAAACTGTTAGTTTCAACACCTCTTTTTCTAGAAAAATAGCACTGCATCTGCCTCAAGTGACAATGGAGTGCACCTCTGGGAAGTCAAACTGCTGTGTTTGCAGCACCAAAGTGAACTCCCCAGGGCGCATGTCTGGGCAATGTGTATGGAGGTCATAGGCTGCCCAGACCCCCCCCCTCCCAGCCTCGCTGATATGGCCCAAAGGCAAGCAGAGCAATACGTTAGGCACCTGCTTGACTGCAGGAGTTGCCAGAATGAGCCAACCATCTTAGCAACTCCACTCCAGATTTGTGTAGTTATTACTCCTTAGCCATTTCTTCTCCTGAAGATATCTCGCAAGGCAGCGGTGGTTTAAGATCAGAGTTTTCCTTCTCTTAGAAGGGCTACCTTCCCAGGTTGACAAGACCCATCTGCCCCTTATTTCCCTCTACAGCACATGCACAGACCACCTTCTTGACCATTGGACCCACTATTAGTCTTGTCTGCTCAATCTGCCCGTCTCAACACGCAGGGGAAGTCCCTAACTCACTGAGGGTTTGAGACCCATCGGCTACCCTCACCTAGTTTAGTCAGCTAGTCAAAGGCATTTCCCAGGGTGTGGCCGCTGTCACATGCTGATAGCTCCTAGGAGCCACAGGTGACAGCTGAGTGCAGTGTGTCCCCCACCATTAATCTATGGATAACCCACATGATTTGTACTCCACAAGCAGACTAAAGACAGATATAAGATGCACTATGCCAAAGATGATTACAAAGGAGGCCACCTTTTCATTCAGCTCTGTTATACAGTATCTGATGTCTAGAACTGAACAAAGCCAAACCCATTAAAAGTCAGTTTCACAACAATATTTTTGGAGCCAGGATTGTACTTCACTGGAAGTAATCATTCCCCGGAGTTGCAGACGGTTGTTAAGGAAACCTTAATGTGATCTTCTCTATCCCTCAGAAGTATAGTAGTGAAAATCAGGTTTAATATTAATACAACAATATCTTGATAAGAGAGCAAGCGACCTGCTTTCTGATGGGTAGTTTGTTATAAAACACAGTAGATGAGGATACAGGCAGACCTGGGTCAAGGATCCAAGGACAGCCCTTTACTCTTTTTTCCTCCAATATCATCTCAACTCCATTAGCTCAACAGCAACTTTTATGGGATGAAGCTCTTCAATCACCAGTCTTGAAGTAAGTCTATTAAAAAGAACCTCATCTCTCCCGTGCACACCTGGGATACAACTTTGAAAGAAGCAATTGAAACTCTTACAGACTCTTTTGTCGCTGCAGACATCAAACAGGCCAGTGGACCAGTTGCCTCCAGTACGCACGATGGTTGTGATGGTGGTTGTGACACCACTAGCGCGAGTTGGTTGTGTTGTCACAGGCCCTCTTGAGTTTTTGTTCCTGATTTTTGAAATAAAGAATAAGATAGATGTATAATATATACACAAATAGCAGGGACCCTGGGGTTTAGCAGCAAGGTAGCTCATAAACCTCGCCATCTTTAGTCTGAAAAAGGCAGGAGAAAAGAGATTCCTTTTTTTTAGTGCTACCCATTTGCTTTGTTTTATAGCAATCATCCCCTTTTGCGAATTCAATTTCTCCCTGTTTGTGTCAATACTGTTTCCCACCCTCCGCTCACTACAAAAAACAAAAATAAACAAATAAAAATGCCTGATTGTCAGTGCCCTTTAGTCTCTAGTGAAGAAAGAAATCACCCGTGATCAAAGCACTTGAAGGACAAATATACAAACTAGGTACATTTTTCTGTATTCACCTGCCTAATGGTAATTTTCCTTTTCCATGCTAAAAAAACCAACAGCCAACTGTTCAGAGCACAGATCCAGCAATACAGTGAATGCGCTAAATGATTTATAGTTTTAAAAGGTAGGGGAATGTGAATTGCCCGTGTGGATTTTCTTTCAAAGTTGCATTTTTACCCTTCCCAGCTTATTGGCATCATTCTCTGTCTTTCAAGAAATTCGTTTTAACTAGGATTGAGGACTTAATGGTACTGTATTTTGAAAGATGTGTGTGTGTGTACACACTGATGTGACTTATCTACTGGGCTTTGTTCTGTTGCTCAGTTTTGCCTCCAAAGAAGGGCCTGTGCATCAAAGAAGGGGGGTGATGCTGACCCAATGGGGCATACCCAGCAGGCCTTTGTAGTTTTGGAGGATTTTTTTTTTTTTTTGTCCTAGACAGTAGTCCTCCGTGTTACACAATCAATCTATTCTGAAACTTAGGCATGTATAAAAAGCAATTTGTGATATGTCACATAGATTTGCTGTTAAAATTGACTTATTACTGTGACGCATCCTGGGAATTTACTTGAATGGTACGATTAATATATGTATATATTCCATTCTATATTCCTGAAAGATTGGGGAGTTGGACAGGAGAGGGTGCATGGGCCTGCCAGAATGATTGCAGATGTTCTTCAATTGTTGCTCTAACTGGAATCTTCCATTAGGGAAACAACAGAGAAATGGCTCAAGAAGCGTAGATGATAGCTGAAAATGGTGACTCCTCTTTAATCTTCACTGCAGTCAGAGTGAGGGGACAAGGTAACTAGAAAACAGCAGAAGCAGAGAGCAGAGGGAGCCACCAAATTGGCGCATTTTTAAAAATGGGTGCATTCTTCAACATGTCATTGACACAATAATAGTGCATTGGTGATGGATTTTTACAGGACTGGCCACACATCATTTCAGTTTTGTTCTCCCCAATGTTATAGCATTATTACCACCTGGAGGAGCACCATAGTGTAACAAAAGCAGGGCAAAAATTAAACTGGAACATTTGTGGTATAGAATTGTGGTACACGATTTCAGCAGACAGCTACGGGGCAATCACGGATTGGAAATGACGCAGCATGTTCACCCTGAAACCGCTGCAGGCGCAAACAGTATGGAAAGTGGGGTCACATATACCTACCCCAATGCTGTCATGAACACAAATCATCACAAATGCACAATATAAATTCTGACAGGGCCCTGAAAAATTGCATTCCCACAGATTGCGTTACCAGTATCTGGAGTTGGATAGGCAAATGTTTCCCCCTCTCTCTGTCTGTTCCTGCTCAGTGGCTGCCATTAACCTAATGAAATGAAGGCTCGTAGTGCAGAAAACTGCTCCCCACCCAAGATACTGGGGTCAGTAAAGACTACCCCTGAAGTTGCAAACTTTTCCTTCCCAGTAAAATCACCAAAAGCATTTAAAAAAAAATCTGAGGCACCCAGATTCTTTTGTGAGTGGACCATGGAGGTGCAGAAACTTCAAGGAGGTTAATAAAAATTGAGATTGAACTCCTCTGGCATTCCTGCAAAATGATCTCTCTCACTTTCTAGTTTCTTCCCCCTGAATTGTCTTTTCTGGCACTTTTGTACAACTGCAGGATCTCTGTAAATCACAATGGTTAAACTGACACTCCAGTGCCCTGCAGGGACTATTTCCCCCACCCTCCCACCACAGCGGAAGAACATAGTCGTCCCAAAGTAGCACTAAATCAAGGTAGCTGCCTCATGTGCCAATACCAATAGTTTTCAGTCTTAAACTGTAACACTCTGGAGGGAAGTCCTGTACACAGACCGTAGTGTTTTTGAACATTAACTTTGTGCAAAACACTGCAGCCTGATAACGACTTGACTTATATCCTGGCCATCTGTGAAAAAATGTGTATGCACTAAGATAAGCAGAGGAATCTACTGGACAGGGACTTTAAAAGGGTAGCTGGAAAAGTTACAGAGGGCCATATGATGCCACAAGAGGTGTGCATATGTGGCATGATACATGTTACTATCAGCATCCACACAGTTGTCTCAAGGTGACATACCATTAAAAACATAAAAAAATACATTTTTAAAAAATGCATTTAAAACAAAACTAAAACACTACAAAAAAGACCCCCATGGTCAAGTTCCATTTATCCAGTTAGGAAAGCCTTCCAGAACAAAAATGTTTTCAGTTGTTTCCTGAAAGCGCAGACAGCGGGCACATTGCATATTTTGATAAGAATACTATTCTACAGAGCAGGGGCAACTACACTGAAGACCCTGCCCACAGTTACTGCAGAGAGAGCTTCTGGGGTCTTTGCAACTTGCAAGAGAAGCTCTCCTGCAAACCACCATGATCTACTGGGTATACAGCACTGGCACATATTCCCAGTGCTCAAAAGCCTGCACTGGTTGCCTGTATACTTTGGAACTCCCTTCCAGTTGAGGTCAGACAACCCCGCTCCCTGTCGAACTTCCGGCACTGACTGAAAACTTCTTTATTCCACTGAAGCCTAGTTTTACGGTTTTCACCAATTATCTTTTCTGTCTTTTATCTCTAGTTATAGAAATTGTTTAAATGAAGGGTGAATACAAGAGAAAAGGCAGTCTTTCAAATAATAAAGAGTTTTTGCCAGAAACCAAGGATTAGCCTTTTTCGTATTTTTAAGGAAATGTAGCCCTTTCAGACATTGATAGCCCACATAGGAAATGTAAACATGAGCAAAATGGACCACCACTGACTGACCTTGCATGTATCATCCACTGAACATTTCACCTCTGAACATCCAACATTGTACAAGGTTTGAATGGGAATTAAAGGTAAAGGGACCCCAACCGTTAAGTACAGTTGCAGTTGACTCTGGGGTTGTGGCGCTCATCTTGCTCTATAGGCCGAGGGAGCTGACGTTTGTCCGCAGACAGCTGCCGGGTCATGTGGCCAGCATGACTAAGCCGCTTCTGGTGAACCAGAGAAGTGCACGGAAATGCTGTTTACCTTCCCGCCGGAGCGGTACCTATTTATCTACTTGCACTCTGATGTGCTTTTGAACTGCTAGGTTGGCAGGAGCTGGGACTGAGCAAGGAGCGCTCACCCAGTCACGGGGATTCGAACCGCCGACCTTCTGTTTGGCAAGTCCTAGGCTCTGTGGTTTAGAGCACAGCACCATCTGCATCCCTTGAATGGGAATTATAAGTGATTAAATTTACCAGGGTTCTCAATTTAAATCTGTTTGACATCAAGGCTCTCGATTCCATGAAGGCTTCTAAGGGCATTCAGCTGAATGTGCTCAACATGTGAATGTTGGAGGCTGTCATGGGCCAGGAGTCAGCTTCACCTGCTGAACAGCAGCCTGAAGGGGGAGAAGGCGGAGTGACTCCACCTGCAGCTGATCAGTATTCAAGGATACAGAGGAGAAAGCACTGATGAGAACCAGCTGGCTCCAGCCTTCTTATGCAGAGCTTCCAGCAGTGGTCAGATGCTGGAAACAGCACGTGTAGTTCCTGGTTCTATCTTGCTGCTTCTTGTTCATCTTTACCCTTGATCCGTGAACCTGAGTGTTGCAATCCTGACCCTAGGACTGGACTGGACTTTGGATGCTGACTCTGCCTCCAGGCAAGTACACCTCAGAGACTCTTCTGATTGGCTGGCCTCCCACTCTCCTGAGCTCTGCATGTTGTTGCTCAGCGGCAAGACTATGGCAAGGATGGAGTATGCAGGGACCAAGCAAGTGTGGCACCTCACATTCCTTGTTCAGGCATAGCTTGTCTAGTGTAAAGATGGACATCCTTTGGTCCTCCACATCTTCTTGGGATGCAACTCACAGCAGCTTCAGCCAGCGTGGTCAACAGTCAGATGATTGGAGCTGTAGTTGCAGAAGGGCCACAGGTCCCCCCTTTTTGGTGTTGTCCTTGAGGAAGAATGGTTGGAGAGGATGGGGTTGCTTGCATATTTCAGGTGTTAGAAGGACAACAGAACCAGGGTGATGCAGGTTCAAATCCACACTCTGCCATGAAGCTCACTGGGGCCATTTGCTCCCTTTTCAGACTAACTTGCCTTAGAGGACTGCTGTGAATCTAATGCGATGGTGGTGGGAGAATTTTGATGAAAGGTGGCATAAAAGTATACCAAATAATCTATTAGGAACCTGACAATATGTGATATAACCTAGCATTAATTTGCTTTATATGCTTTGTGTAAATTAGCCTTTTTTTAAATACAGAATTAAGCATTTTTAAAATTTAAGTTTTGTTTTTAAAACTTTTACTTTATTGTGTGTTAAAGCTTTGATTTCACAAAAGACCAATACGAAAAAGCATTTCCATAGTATTATACCAACAGTTTCAATGTATTTATCTTAAGAACTGCTGGAGCTCAGCAGTAAAGAGGATAGAAAGGAACAGCATAAATGGTTTTAGCCCAAACCAGAACATTGCTCCATCTAGTTCACAATTGTCTACTACACTGGCTGGCAGCAGTTATCCAGACTTCAGACAGATTTCCACACGTAATAGGGAAACCAGCTGTGACCATCTCAAATGCAGGCCCAACCGTGCTCTCCAAACAAATAAATAGCTAATTTATTTCTTACGGCATCATATGCAAGGAGCCATTCCAGCTGTCAGATGCTGGCAAAGGAAGATCCAGTGAGGAGGGTAAAATCTCAGACAGTGGGGTTTTCTCAGCTGTAGTAAAGCAGTAGCCTACAAGCTTGTCCATTGGAAATAAGGAAGTAGGCAAAAGATCCCGCTTTGACTGAACAGTGAAACGGGAGTTTCTAGAATGTTTGCACAAGACTGATGACATCACAGCATTCTCCATTTTAGTGTCACAATAAATTAACTTTATAGACTACTGCTGTGAACTGCAAACACCCCAATAACACCCATTTTACTGCATGCATTTTTTGCTGATTTAAAGATAGAAAGACCATCTTTAGAATATTTTAGAAGGATATACATGGGAAATGAAGTTCTGTCAAATCTCTGTTTGGAAACAATCTGCTGCAGCAGATAAGAAATGGGGGAGGAATGTGGTTTGCTTCACATTAAAATGTGATCGTATCTAATTTTCAGTTCCCAAAACAATATACAAACAAATACACCCTCCCAAATTTGTGCTTCTCTAAATTTTGCCATGCAGTTCTCCAACCAAATTATATTTATTGCATGAAAACACAGATCCTAGTAGATTTACGTAACACTGACATATGGAGATGCATGACAGAAGATTGTTTTCAAATATGGCCCTGTCTGCACTATGCATTTAAAGCAGTATCATAACCCTCTAAACAGCCATGGCTTCCCCGAATCCTGGGAACAGTGGTTGTTAAGGATACTGAGAGTTGTTAGGATACCCCTATTGATTGATTGTTAAACCACTCTGACTGTTCAAAGTGGTATGATACTCAGAGCCAGCCCGTGACATTTTGGTGCCCAAGGCAGACTCCAAAATGGCACCGCACTCCCTGCCAGGGAAGAAGGGGTTAGGGAAGACCTACAGCAGGAACAAGGTGGGGAAGAAAGGTGAGCATTGGGATCTGCTGCCCCAGTGGACCCTGCCGCCTAAGGTGGTCACCTCGTCTTGCCTCTTGGGTGGGCCAGCTCTGATGATACTGTCTTTGTCTGTAGTACAGATGGTGTATATTGTTTGTAGAAATGCTAAATGTTCCTTCTCATGGTGGCAACCACCACTGGATGAAATTGGGTTGATGGATACTAGATATTTTTTTTTTTCCAGTGTTGACTCTATATCTACCAGTGCATCTCATCTGCTGCAATCTTAAATATCATTTGGTGCTTCTTGGAGCTATTGTGCAGTTATTCTGTGCTGCTGGTTTCATTTTGTTTTGGGTTTAATTTCCAGATGGATAAAAATAGTGCACATACATTCTTCCAGCGCAAGCATTCCAGCTTGCCAGATGGAAGAACCCCCTCTCTTCACCCCATGTGAGATGCATCTAGAGATTGTCCCAACCTCCACCCCAAAAAGCAATTACAGGGGGTATTGCAGGGGGGTAGAGAGGGAAAGCCCCATTGCTGACATCCTCCTGCAGGGTTTCTGCTGGCAAAGACTCCTTAGGCATTTTTTGCTTGTAATCTGCCCAGAGAACATTTGTTCTTGAGTAGCATGGAAAAGTTGAAAAAAGTATTACATAAATAAGGGATATATATGTGGCGCTGTAGTTAGTTTTGTGTTTTATATTGTTGCTTTATTGGTTTTAGGTTGTGTTTTTGTTTTAAGTGTTTAATAACTGCCACTTGGAGGTTTTTGAAATATTAAGAGGAATATTAAAGTTTTCGACACCTGAGCTAAGATTAAAATTCAAGGTAAGACCATGCACTCAGCAAGGTTTATTTATTGTTCTGCCTTCTAATCTTTGAAATATAAAGTTGCAAAATGTTGAAAAGCAGGCTTAATATTAAAATGTCAAAATTGTGGAAATGGAACTTTGTGAAGCTTCAGTGTTTGGCTAAATTGAGACCGAAACTTTTTCAATGTGGCATTTGATCCAATTTTAGGACTTGCAGTTTGTTACCAGCCTTTCAGAAGCCTAATCAGAGAACTCTAGAAAATCAACATTAGAAAACTGAGTTAACAAAGCCATGAAGATAAAATTTCATATTAAGGAGGAAGGAATTGAAAATGAAGAAATTAAGGGGTGTGTATATTAAGTAGAAATGGCAAGCCAGCTGCTCTTTACAGATGACTCAAAGCTAAACTGCTAGCTCAGGTATCCCTGGAATAACTCCATTCAGTATGCATTTTGGTTTGGAGAAAGTTTTCAGCCTGAAGCCTTCTATATTAGGAAGAGCTGTGCCCCAACTGGGGAGCCTTAAAAGAGCCCAATGTTCCCAAAATAATGTGTCCTACCATCGCATAATTTGAAGGGGAAAAGATAATATAATGTAATTACATATCCACTAATGTTTCACAGATATTTTCTTACTTTATTTCACTTCCTGAGCCTGCCCCCATACCATGACTCATTAGCTCTCTTGAAGGTATGTGTGGGACATGGAACTTTGTTACTGGTCCTGCCTCTAATATGATGCATGCACAGCCCCAGTGTCCTCAACCTCTCTCTGTATACAATTAGCAGACCTTGCAGCTTGGGTGAATTGTATTGGAATAATCATGCACAGCCCCAGTGTCCTCAACCTCTCTCTGTATACAATTAGCAGACCTTGCAGCTTGGGTGAATTGTATTGGAATAATCATTTACAATTTATGGAGTTTAAAGGCTTTATGCATGCAGGAACTATTTACAGGTTTAGTGGGGATAAGAAAGAAAATAGCAGACAACTTGTCTGGAGAGAACAACAAACCAAGATGGCCCAGCTGGAATTAACTTAAACAGAGAGGCATACAAACAAGTGTTGGCTTGATCACTACAGACACAGTGCCCTCATGTGGTCTAAACTGACACATGCATTAACTAGAAGTTCAGGAGAAGGAAATGTATTTGTTTTCCTTCAACTTGTACTGCATGCTGTATGCCAAGGGAAACCTGTGCAAGGTTAGCTGAATGCCTTTAGGCACCGCACACAATCCAACTTTCTGTGAGATTGCATGGAACACCTATACACATCCAAATGAACATGCATAAGTGCTGCTTCCCAGACATCACACTGAATTGCATAGATATCAAAGAGGAGGGTCGTCCTCTCTTCTTCACAAATACTTTGTATACATGAGCTCCCTTCAAGTGTTACTGTGGTGTACTAATCAAACAAGCAAGGGGAGGCTGCAGAAACAAGCATGCTAGGTCTGCCCCCTCCTCATTATCATCACCCTCTATGAATGGGAAAGAGGCTGTCTGTACATGCATGTGCGCTAGAGTCAGTGTTCCTACCTACCATTCAGAAATTTAGGGCACAAGCACACAAGGAGTTAGTGGCCATCAAGTCACATTGAGAGCAGTGGGAGAGAAATTAGCCACGACTTACTGAAATCCCATTCATTACAACGGGGTTTCCCTGCAATTCATTGCTTTGGTGGATTGTATTCCTTGTTTATAAAACAAGGCCTAGAAGAGAGGACAGAAACTAGCGCACATGTGCACAATTCTTTTTTTAAATGCAGCCCCAGAAAAGACAAAAAGAAAATAAATAGGAAAAGTACCAGGAAATAGGCACAGTCACTGCCTACTCTTGCCTGCTGCCACTATGTCAGAGCCCATCCCTCTTGCCTCTGGACTTTGGCTGCTTGTTCCCATTCAAATTGTTCTAGAGTATAAAACAAGTTTGTTTCCTCATCCACTTCATTTGACTTTACATCAGTATGTATAGATAGATAGATGATAGACAGATAGACAGACAGATTATTCCTTGTTAAAAATGAACCTACTCTAATTTCTTCCAACAGACCAATTGAGTGTCAACAGTTTTGTAAACTGCATGGAGATTTTTATCCCCAATAAATCTCTCTCTTCTCTCCCCACCCCCACATCCTTAGATCTTATCAGTTCCAAGGGACTAAGTTCCTGACTTACAGTGCCACCTCCTGGACATCAATAAAACACACAGAGCAGTCCATTTAGCTTCTCAGTTGCTGCTCAAGCATTTCAAGAAATGGTCCATTTCAAATGGGTCTCTCCTTCCCCCCCCCCCCCTTTTCCCCTGCCTAGCAGCAGGAGTGCACAACACAGATTTCTCTTGCTAGGTTGGGTCCAAAATGAACAGAACAGTAGATAACAATCCTTGGAGCTCTTACAACAAGTACTAATTTCCTTTTCTAACATCAATACAAACCCATCCCTTTATTTCTATGTGTTAATCCAAAGACAAGTTCTTCAATGACAAAGATAAAGCAGCCAGTTCTGCTGCCAAACGTTGTCTAGTCTGCCCCTGCTTATCTTGTTGACCGTAGACTTTTTCTTGCTGGATTCCAATTTTCTACAGGAAGCAGACATCAAACAAGGGAAACTGTTGCTTCTAGGGAGAGGAGAAAAGATCTACAAACCTCGGCCCATAAACACTACAGCCTAGAATTCAGCTCATTTGCGACTAGATATTGATATTGTTACAAATGTCTATATACTTGCTATGATTCCGAAGTAGAATGAAGCCGAAATGGTTAAGTAGCAGGAAGCAGAGAGCAGGAATAAATAGTTCTCCCAATGGAAGGATGTAGAAAGTGGATTCCCCAGACTCCGTATTAGGACCTGTGTTTTTTAGTGATCTAGAGTCAGGAGTGAGCAGTGAGGTGACCAAGTTTGCTGTTTATATTAAATTGTTCAGGACTGTTAAAACAAAAAAGAAATTGTGAAGAGCTCCAAAAGGGTGTCTCCCAGCTTGGTGAATGAGCCATAAAATGGCAAATGTAACTCAGAGTAAACAAGTGGTTCACGTTGGGGCACAAGAGACAGGGCCTTCTCTCCTGTGAAATGTTTTTGCTGCTGTTCATTGCTTTTGCTTTTATATCCTTACTATTTTTATGCCTTGTAATTTTTAATTGCTTTCTTCATTGCCACACGCTTCATTAAGGAGCAGTGAGAAATGGCGAAAAGTGAGGGCAGGGAACCTCCGGCCAATCTTCCATGGGTCACATGACAATGGTGGGGACGGTGAGCCAAGCAAGGATTATAAGATTTACCGGTGAGCTATTTCCTGGCACTCACATGCCCCTCTCCATATTGCATTGAAGCAAGCAAGAGGCATTGTCAGTGATCAAGGGCACATTCCAGACACACTGAATATACTGTGATTCCAACTAAATGTTAGGAAGAATTCTCTGACATTAAGATCTGTGGAATGGACTACAGCTTTTAAAGAGAAGTTGGGTGGCTGTTAGGGATTCTTTAGCTGTGATTCCAGTATTGCATGGGGGTTGACTCTTGGAGGTCCCTTCTAACTATACAGTTCCATGGAAAACAATTGAGGGCATGAAATAGGGCTGGTGAGGGATGTGACCAAGGGCCAGGCAGAGAGACCCAGAGGTCCGCACTTGGCCCCTGCTCTAATCATTCACATTTTTTAAAGTTGCAAAGGCCAGTAATTGTTCTGTATGTTAAGGAAAACAAGCAAGCCATTTGGCAGTAGCACATATTGTTTGCTGTAAATATACCGTGTCGACTGTTCCCACCGGCCACTGCACACCGCAGCTACACAACAGGAACGCGGTTTGCACTATGACCCGTTAATGACTTACAGAACAGCTCTTGAGCTGGCCTGGCCCCGGAGGAACTGGGAAAGAGAGAATCAGGAGTAACACGGGCTGCGCAGGAATGCTAATGCAAACAGAGAGGGACTGACACCGTTCTAACAAGGTCAAACTTCACAGCATCCAAAGGTGTAGACAGGCAGCAGTGGAGTGGGGAGTGGGGGGCAGAGACAGTGCAGGAGTCTAATTAGATATACTGTATTTTTCTGTGTGTTTTTTGCTTAAAAAAAAAGATAGTAAAAAATTGGGGGTCATCTTATACACAGATGGTGAATGCATATGGGTTCAGCTGTGGGTGGCTGGGCTCAGGCTCTTGAAATATGGCAACCCTAAACTTGGCAACCCTATTTTAAAATATTGATTTAATTTTGGGTTCAAAAAAATAGGGTGTTACACATGGGGGCATCTTATACACTGAAAAAAGCGGTAATTTTCAGAGCCACAATTGTACATATTATAATACCTGTGGCTACTAGGTTATTACATTGCCACCCTTTCCCTCCTTTTAAAAGTATTTCCCTCCCTTGCAGACAGCATCATCTGCAAAACAATGGTGGTGGTGCCTGTTGGTTCCCTTGGCTGGGCTGACAATCTGTGCTGCCTTTCTCCGAGTTTTATGTGTGCCAACAGGGGATCTGGGCCAAGGCCACCTCTGTTTCTGCCAGCTCTCTCAAGCCACAGGGCGCAGTTAGCCTTCTGCCCTGGCTGTAATTTGTTCTCCCTCCACAGTTTGGGCTCCTCTTGCCGCAAAGGCAGGCATTCAGCAGACAGCATAATTGCAGAGTTAGAACTGCTCATTTTCGTGCTGGCATGCTATAGTTAGAGAGATGCTGGGAGGCAGCCTGGCTGGCTGCAGAGAGCATGATCAAAGTATTGAAAAGAGGAGAAAAGAGAGGATGTAGCCTTTACCCACTCTTCTTTTTTTTTGGAGTAGGAAAAAGGAACTGGTTAGTAAGTAACTTAGATGCCTGCTGCGCTTCTGAGGATGGAAGATCAATGAATCAACAGACCCACAAAGGCAAAGGAGTGGGCTTGCCTTGCAATGGCAAACAATGGAAAAGCATCTCTTCTGATGGGGTGCACATAATCCTGCTTTAACCTTTCCTCCTCTTGGTGTACTATGTTGACTCCCAAGGAGCTGACACTTATAAAAGAAAAGGCAAAGCAAGATTTTCCTAGGTATGAGGAATTTTGTTTTTGTAGGAAGACTGTAGGGTGCGATTCCGAGTATCCACCTTCAAACATTCAAACAATTTCTGGAAGCAGGAAAGAAACTCCCATTTCAAGAAGTTTGTGAACAGCATTTTACATTGATTCCAAATCAGACATTTTGGTGGATGAACATCATAGTTTGTTACACCAGCTTTTATCTTTGATGTTGACTACCACATGCATTTTTTCTTACAAAGGCATTCTTTAGAATGGCTTCTGAGCTTTAGGAGAAAGTTCCAACTTTTGTTTTCAAACCTGCTCAACTTCCCAAGCTGCAGCACACCAGTTGTTGCTGTGGTAGAGTTAAAACACCATCAATCAATCATCTTCTAGGTGCTTTTGCCTTGCAAGGTGATGCAGGTGGAATTTGGGGAGAGTGATACCAACCCAGATCAGACGTGGGACTGATAACATTAAGTGCCAGGTTAAAATAAAAGTATGCTCCACAATTAGTGTTTTGAGTCTTATTTGTTTTCAGCACGGTTTTTGCCACTGCCAGCATTAAGTATTTTACTTGTACAACTTATTGGTAAAATTGTACGATGCTTTGGAAATGGTAATAGAAAGTTCCCCATTTAAGTAAAATAAAACTGAAACATGCTCTTGTGAAATGCCCACCTTTACCTTCTTTATCACCTCCCCTCCCTAACACACTAATATCACATCACAGTACCACCATAGAACCAGGTCAGCACTTTAGCAGGGCACTGTCTCCACTGAATTCAGTCTAGAGTTATCCAGCTATGGAACAGCTTGATCAGACACAGCTTCCCATCCTCAGTTATAGTTGGAAAGAGTAGACAGGTAGGTAAAGGGATTTATGGTGCAGTACAGGGATGAGGAACTGCTGACCCAGGGAGCACAATAGACCCATGGAGCCTTCTCATCTAGCCCATGACTTCCCTTTGATCCCAACTCCTCCTGAGCCTTGCTACAGTTTCCTCTTCTGCCACAGCAGTTGTGCATGCCTCACTTAGTCACCAGAAGGGACTCCCTCCAACCCACCCACCACTGCAAAAAAAGAGCCAGAGAACAAGAGAGGAATGGATCTGGTACAAGAACAAAGTGATGAAGTCAAGGGTGGAAAACATAAGCAGTGGAATGGCTCCTCAGAAACTGCTGCCTCTCCAGACTGCTCTCCTTCCTCTGCCTTTCTTTTTTTAAAAAAATAAAGAAGGCTGCTGAGGAAATGCAACCACATGCATGTATGGCTCCACGATCTTTCAACTCTGAATATTCCAACGTGAACACCAGAGGTCTATCACGGCTCTAAGATGTTCGTATTGCACACTCTTGTGTGTGTTATTTTTCATGCATTTTTAAAAAGGTGTTTCTGAACTGTGTCTTGATTTAGGTCAGTGAGATTATTTTCAAAAGAAAGTCACAGGGGATGGAAAATATATTTATTATACCACATTTAAAAATTAAGGACCCTGATCTACATGCAAGATTAAGTTTCCTTCCCCTCCCCAAGCAAGAAATTAAATTTGTTGTGGTCCACTAGATCACTTGAAAGCTGTTCATGTTATTTAAAACATTCATATCCCAGCTCGGTGCAAAAATCTAATTAATGATATAGACTAGTGTATCCCCAATATCTGTTGTTCGTCCATTCTCAGTGAGACGAACCCTCTTTTCAGCAAGGTCTATGTGAAAGATAGCTTGATCTAAAATGGGAGATTTCTCAGCATCTTCTTTACCGAGCACAGGAACACGGCGTGGGCCCAGGAGAGGGTCATCAAAACGCATTAGTTTCACTTTGGAAAGATCTGGAGGGCGGGAGGGGAGAGAAAGAATACACTTGTAAGACATGTGCATTTTTATACAATAATACAAATCACAAGGCAGTTCAGGCAAGGTACCTAGCAAGGAGAGAGCATTAGCCTGGGCTGCTGAAACACTAACTGCCCCAATTGCTTAAATAGCGCCTTGACAGATGTTTACAAGCTGTTGTGCAGGCCATTTGCCTCAAAGGCTACAGAAGCCCTTAATAACCAAGACTTAATTAAAAGGCAGTGTGGGTTCAAGAATATCCAACATGAATGCACTGACACCGAGGTGTGCCTCAGCATAAAAAGTGAGCAAACACTTCCAACTACAGAGGGATACATAAAGACCTCCAATTGCCCTCCTGCAACAGCAGGACAGAAACACTGAGGGGTGTGTGTAATTTTATGGGTGTTTTAATATGAGGTTGAATAAATTTACTATGTAAAGTTTTGTGTTTTAACTCGGTACAAAGCAAAATGGCTTACAGAAACTTTTCAGTAGCTTTCCTTCAAGCAAATTACGATGCCGGAGAAACATCAGCCACTTCCTTAGCATTGTGCCCTCTATCTATTAATACTGAAGTTTTAAATTAGCTGTTCAGAGACCTGCAGCCATTCATTCGGGCAAGCAAGAGGAAGAATGGCTCTAGAGAAAAAAGTCAAAGATGTCCTCCCAGTTCAACCCTGAACAAATGAACTATGTAATTTCCTCTTCTCTACTGCAATCAGGCCTGATGCTAGTGCTTGACCAGGCTGGGTTCTGGCCACGGGCACCAGGGCTCACCAGCCCAACCTGCTGCCCACTCACTCACCCCTGGATCTGGGTGGCAGGCTATGGGCACCATTCACAAACCAACCTTGGCTTCCAGCCAGGGGAGCAGGGGCAGGGAGCCCATTGGAAGTCTGGCAACAGCTTTAACTGCAATTTTAAGTTAAACGCCCTTGCAGTTTCCAGTTATATGCCATTCTTTTTCAGGCATGACTAACAGCCAAACAGGCATGGAAGTAGAAAAAAGGGGGGGGTCAAGAGGCCATTAAGAAAATCTAGAGGAATTATATCAAAAATGTACGGAGATGTTTCCCTGGAGAACCAAGTAGTTTACAGTATACTTTCCATCTCATATCTTACTTCCTCCCCAACAACCCTTCTTTATCTCTCATTCCTCTCTTTTATGTCAGAAATATTCAACATAAAAGGGAGGGAGGAACATCGCCTGCATGAATTGTGAGAGGAAAGATGGTTAAAACTAGAAATGTTTTAATACAAGCAGAAATGTTGTATTGGTTTTGTTATTAGATGCAACTGCTTTTTTAAAAAGAAGTCCTTTAAATAAGTTCAAACGATTTCTCAGTAAGAACTGTGAAGCAGAACTTTCCTAATGAGCCAGCTATTTTAGTCTGCCTAAGTTGCTGCTCTTTCACCACTAGCTTTTATCAGATAATCTTTTCAAGTGCCTGCCTAACAGTGACATCTTCTGGAAACAACAATTTGGAAGAATTACTGATTTACTCTCAATTGCTTTTCATTCACTTCAAACAATCAGGTTGTGCATCTCTAGTAATTGCCTGCCCGAGCCTGAAATGTGCAGTACTCCATTTTTGCTTTGCAAGACAAGTTATAGACTTCTTCCTCTCAGCTCTTTTCTGAAAACACAACTTCACACTGTAATATAAAAATTGTCTCTCTTCCTAGGATCAAAACACACAAGCCGCCAAAGTGATGAGGAAATAAATTATACGACGTGAAAAGTTTGGACCAAGACATAATTCTCTCACAATTGCTGGAATCAGCAAAGCCAGCAAGCAAACAGGAAATTGTCTCTGCTTTTTAAAGAAATTCTGTCAGTTCTGTTCAGCAGAGCAACCTGAACTTCAGGCTTAATGCCTTGCTTTCTTTAAACAGTTTAATTAGAAGGGCGGAATGCCTGCAAAATAAGGCCATTAGCAACTGGATAACAGGAAAGAACTCAACATGTTCTGATTTGAGGATACACTTAAGAATGTAAACAGAAGTCACCTCAAAATACACCTTCTGTAAAAGCTGCTTACTCCTGGGGTTGTCTCTAAAGTACAGATGAGTAATGCATTCCATCAGTACAAGGATTTCCACTTTTGCAGCAGGCTTCTCCCCGAATCTGTTCTAGGTGCTTCTCCAACACTCTGAAGCAGATTTGGGGAAGGTGCAGGGTGCATGCAGGGAAGGAGGGGGCAAGCCCTGCTGTGCACTGACACCTTAACTGGATAACGCCCCCGGGTTAGCAACTAAGCTTGCTAGAAGACCATTAAGACAAGAGGTACAGGGGGCGAGGAGGAATACACAAACATTGCTCATCCACACAGTTTTTTACCACCTCTGATCACTCAGGAGGGCGCAGCTGCAGAACCCTGTTAACATTTACTCTCTGCCCGTCCACCCCCGGCAACTCCCATTGCAAACAAAAATAATCCTTGAGTCATCAAACTCTTTCTCCCAGGAGGTTTGTCAAAGCCCAAGCATCTTTCAGAAACAGCACAAAACAATTTTATTTTGGTCAACGGCATTTGATGGCGCAGACTGAAGCCAGCATGTGGGTTTTCTGTGAGCATATTCGTTAGATCTGACAACTAAGATTTTCAATCTGAATTTTAAAACAAAGTCACCAAATTTAAGGTTTAGAATTAAAGAACATTATGGTGAAAATTGAAAATGGTACCAAAGGAACATCCAGAGTAAATAATCTCAAGAACTTTGGGACACAGAATTGGTAACATTTTATATTTTTAAACGCAAGCAATTTTTACAAATTTGTTTTCAGCCTTAACTGACAAATAAATAATTTGTTAAAGCTAACTTCTATATTACAAGAAAGAAAGAGATATTTTTTCACAGCAGCTATGGATGTCAAATCTGGCTATTGAGTGAGAATGTGCATTTGCTTTAATGCCTTTATGCTACAAGTCATTACTGCTGGTGAACCCTAAGTGCTTTCAGGGAGATGGAGCTAATACTTACCACCTCTAACACTGTATAGTTTGAAATTTAAGACTTGAAAATAATGTGGTTCATGCATTAAGAAAGTGTGAGTTGAGTGGGAGTGGGTGGCTCAGGGGACTTGAAATGGATTAATGCATCTTTCACATTTAAGTTGCAGGATCAGGTCTGAAATAAGTGAACATTAGCTGGTGGAGAGGGGGCTGACTTCAGATCTGGAGGGAGGGAGGGAGGGAGGGAGGGAGGAAGTAGGCTCAGAAATCCCCAGGTGAACACAGTTGTCCTGTGAAGTTCTGGCTCAGGCTCATAATGGCCTTGGCTGTGGCTCCAACCCTATCCCAGAAATTCTGGGTTCCTGCTGCAGCAGCATTCCAGAGCACAATAGGGGCTCTGGTACCAGATGCATATACCTGCTCCCCAACATGAAGCTCCTCCTGCTGCAACCGACACTGTGAGGTTAGTTTCAGGAAAAGGGATAAAGATGTTCATGGTGGGCTATGCTAAGGCTGTGCTGCCAGTGAGGTTACTTAAGAGTATGAGGGGGCCAGAGTCTTGGCATCAGCTCAAAAATAATACAATTTAGTCTCTTTTTAGTTAGAAAATCATTGCTGAGTCCATCCTGATTCAACATCTTCACTAACAGTAATTGATCATTGCTATCAACAGGCATATCTACAAGAAATGAATCTTGGGCTCTGCTCCAAATTCCGGACAACTCCAAGAGGAAGGAATGACTCAAGGCAAGCTGATCCCACAGGGATCTTCTGACCACAGGGGGACGCAGCTAACAATCTGGTCATTGTTCAAACCATTACTGATACCATAATAAAGGGAGCGTCTATAAAATCAAGTAAAGTGTATACACAATTGGTGCTCTTTTCTAACCAGCAAACCTCCTGTAAGAATCACCGTAGCAAATCTGACAAATCTTATATTGACAAGATTGTAAAGTGAGTTGCACACAAACAGTGCCACAGAAAACCAATACAAATAGTAAGCGAACAGGGGCCTGCTTTTATAGTTAGAACCATGTGAGATATCCAGTGAGTAAAACACATTTTTGACAATCAGCATTTACTGGATAAGCTGCTTTGTAGGAATTTTAACATCTAGCTGGCTGAATTATTTGACCTAAATTTTACCTTTGATTCCTCTGTCCATCTTCATCAAGCGCCTGATTATTGCATCTCGGCCATCTCCTTGCCTGACCTCTATTTTTGTAGAAAAGTGGCCATTTGCTGGTTGAGGATTCACCAGAAAAACAGACACACCAGGCTATAAGAAAAACAAGAGGTAGAAGGTGGAAAAATGTCAGTGATGCATCTTAGACTTTTCTCTCAGAAACATGAACAGTTCCCGATGCCTCATGCAGGGCACAATAAAGTACAGTGGTACCTCGAGCTACAAACGCCTCATGTTACAAATGCTTCAGGTTACAAACTCCGCTAACCTGGAAGAGTTACCTCGAGTTGAGAACTTTGCCCCAGGATGAGAACGGAAATTGTTTGCCGGCGGTGCAGTGGCAACAAGAGGCCCCGTTAGCGAAAGCACGGCTCTAGTTAAGAACAGTTTCAGGTTAAGAACTGACCTCCAGAACGAATTAAATTTGTAACTAGAGGTACCACTGTAGTTAAGTGGGGAACAAAGTCTCAGAAATCAGTGAAGGAAGTAGACTTGCAAACTTACTTCTACTCTGAATGTGCAGAATGGTTTTCCAGGACAACAATCTTCTTTGATTTTCTCATCTCCCTCAGAAGAAAATTTCAATTCTATATGTTCCAGCTGTGGAGGAAGAAGAGGGAAAGCTCAAAACATTGGTGGTGCAGAGGGTAATAGTACAGCAATGACAGGAGTATGCCAACATTTAATTCTCTTGAAGCATATTCATGTATTTCTTTGTAGCAGTGAAGATTCTAAAGAAAGATACTGCTGACAGCAGGTTGTGCCCAAGACTGGCCCAAATCAGGCACTTCCCATTACATAAATTTATCTCTAAGCAACTGACAGCAGCTCTGACTTACAGCTAGATGCTGTTAGATATACCCTAAAAGGTTGGCTACAAATCCATTCAATGATGATGATCGTGTTTAGAGGATATATCTTGAATAAATTCTCCACTAAAATGGTCGAGAATTTCCAAACCATCTTCTTACCTTGAGAGGAAATCAAGCTAACTGGGGACAATAACATTATTCAAGTAAAAAGTAGTAAGATGATGAGAGAGAGAGAGAGAGAGAGAGAGAGAGAGAGAGAGAGAGAGAGAGAGAAGCTGGCTACATTTGATAAAAGCTCTCCTTTCCATTGAAGGTCAATGATACTGAACATAGAAGTCCAATTTAGGGTGCTCTTGGTCACTAAAATCTGGAGAGCCTCTTGGCACCTTAAAGACAAAAAAAAATATTATGGCACATGTCTGTACAGGTTTATGCCATAATAAATTTGTTATCTTTGAAGTACCACAAAACTTCAGGTTCTTTTTTTTACTGAATACTTCCAACATTCAAACTATCAAGCAGGATTGGACTCAGATACAAAAAGTGATTACCAACGTAATCACGTAATTCTATTAGGGACTTCCCACCCCACACACGACTTGTAAGCTAATCCACTGATAAATAACTTCTGCAAGCTTAACAATTAAATGTGCATGTGCAACCTTAAACCCAAAAAGACATATATAGACATTCAGTGTGTCTTCAAGCTCTTTTGACTTGAGCCATTAGCTCCTTGACAAATGCTCACCTCCAAGGAATTTGTCAGGTAGACTATATTCTCCATGAGTACGGCCCGTTCATCAAACTCCAGCTCCAGATCAAGAACACGTGGCCCTTTCTTCTCCAGATTCTCCTGTGATGCCAAAAATATGGAAAGCATATATTTTAAATTGGGTCATCTCTGTGAAACCTGAATAGTGCAGCTGAGCAAGCCTAAGACAGAAAACATCTGACAAGAATTCATTGCTTACAGCAAATGGGTCTAAAGCTCCTAGCAAAATTTACAGTTTTTAATTAATTAGAGTTCCCGCCTCTGAACAGGAAAGAATCTAAAGCTTTAGCATTTAAATGACAATAGCAGTTTTATGTCAGAATTTTTGAAACATATATAACAATCTTGTCTTCTTGCATACCCAGGCTGTGTGTACTCAGCAAGCTGCCTTTACACCAAGATGTCCAACAGGACTGAGCTTGAAGGCCAGATTGCAGGCCATGGAATCTTTTGTCCCCTGTGCAGGCAGAATGCACCCACTGCAAGCCAACTGTACAGACAGGTTGCCACAAAAAGCAACATCACTAAAATGTGGCTCATGAGCTATGTGAGAACATCTGGAGGTGACTGCATGTATCACTGCTCTCCTCCTCACTTCTGTGATTTGGGCAGCCAATAAACATTGTGGAGCAACTGATCCCCCCCCCCAAAAAAAACCACCACACACACAATATCTAGTCTGGCAAGAAACAAAGATCTACACTGTCCAAGAAATAGCCCAAAGAGCAGTCACAGATCTGTATGTTGTCCAATAACAATGCCAAAGAGTCCTGCACTATGCTTTGAAGCAACTGATTGTCAGCACTGCAGAAGTCTGATAGGTGTGCAGGTCTTAAGAAGCACTTGTGAAGCATCCCTGATTATTGGGACTTCAGAAGCCTCTTTTTACCTGCCCACCTGATGTCATATAAGATGTCAGGTGACTGGCAGGTGGGTGAAGCTTGACCAAAATTGCAGGGTGAGTTAAATGGGAAGGTTTGGCAGGCCAGAGGCAACTGAGATAGAAACCTCCACATATAATCTCATCTCAGTCCAAACGCTACAGCTCTTGCGAAATTCCAGAAATGCATACCAAGAACAATCTGCTGGAGTTAGATTACTGCTACATCAAGTATGCAAAGTATTCTTTCTGCTACTACCAATGTGTTTGACAGGAAGGTGTGTATGAGAAAGCAATTTTGTTGAATTGGAACAGTGTGCTGGATTTGTTACCTTGGCTAAAGAAAGAACACATTGATAAAGAGAATAAGCAACAACTGTCTTCCCTTTCTACTGTCGTTCTGCAAGCTAGGTGCTTCAGCAAAAAAAATGTGCCTAGCATTTATTTAGCGTGGCAAGGCTGACTGTGCCTCTAAACAAACTTACAACACACACACACACACAGAGAGAGAGAGAGAGAGAGAGAGAGAGAGAGAGAGAGAGAGAGAAACCAAAGTACCACTGGGGCTACAATTTAAGTAGCAAAAAAACCCACCCCACTCTTTTCTAAAAGTCATGACACATTCTTCTTTTTGATCACTACCCCATATACATACATACATACATACATACATACATACATACATACATATATGGTTAATCATACTTCTGTGAATTTAGTACTCATTAAATTCAGTATCCTTACATCACCCTATGAACCATCTTCTCATTCTAATTTTGTTCTACAGCCATGGGCCACAGGAATTTACATTACTAATTTACATAAACCTATACACCACCTTCTAGTCAGAGCATTTTTAGGTGGTTTACAAAAAAGCTATTAAAGCAATTGCATTAAACCATCACAAATGTTTTAAAGTAACAATATAACAACACCCACTGCAGCCAGCAACAATTATCAGCACAATATCAAGGCTCAAAAAATGCTTGGGCAATGACCATGTAGGTCATTATTACTTAGAAGTTGTTGTTTTAAGTGCATCAGTTAAATCCTGCTAGCATTTTAGTCTACTCTGACTAACTGATAATGCAGGGAGATTTTAAATGTGGCCAATAAGCTCTTTTTTTAAAGTCATGCTTCCCTCCAGTTATCAAATGTATTTCTTAATGTCTCTCTCTTTTTCTTTTCTCAGGAGAAATCTTGCTGCATTCAAGTTGTGATCCCCAGCTATAGAACAAAATGGAAGTCTTTGCTATAACCAGGAGCCCAAGGTAGTTACTTCCAAATTTAACTGGTAACAATGAAGTGGGTTTTTAAGTCCTAGGCTCTTTGTTTCAGCTACCATGAACAGGAGAGGGAGGCATCCCCCCCCCAGAAACCCCCCTCCCTTTGTACACCCCAGCACTCCTTGCGCACAAAACATGCTCAAGAGGGCTGGGGCACCCTTTGGAAAGAGAGAATTTGCTAAAATTGCCTCCCCTTTCTATTCGCAGAACCCTCCCCTGGAATAAAGAGCCTTCTATGAGTGAAGGAACATAATTGGACACAACCCAATGCGATCACCAATTTCATTACCCATTTTGGTTCAAATTTTCAAGGGATGAAATTTTACTACTATTAAATTTATATACTGCCTTTCATCCATAGATCTCAGGGCAGTTCACAACAGAAAAATACAAAATAAAAACAAGATTTTAAAAAGATAAAATACATAATAAAAACAAAAAACAGAAACAAACCAATAACCCCCCTCCCGTAAGCTACAGGAAGACTGACCTTGATCATAGCAACAAAAGGCATAACCCTTTTCATGTATTTCTTCAGTTCTGTCAAGGAGTTGAGTTCAGTGGCAATTATTTTATTGTCTGGTAGTTGTCCTCCATTGGTCTACAACAAAAACACATACGAGATCCTTTTTTAAAAAATAAAATAAAATCCAATTAAACCACTGCATGGCAGTTCTCGTTTTTGTAGCAAGCACATATAGCCTTCATTTAAGTTTACCCCAGATGCCTAAAACTTTCCCTCCTTGAAGATCTTAATACTGTGATACATTCCCATGGGGGGGGGAGAATTTTTTTCTCTCCAGCATCCTTCTAACTTCCCTTTCAAAAACTGCTTTTTAGAAAGTTATTCTAATCAATAGAGAAAACAACACAGCCGCAAATCTTTATTAGGCAAGTGCTTTCTTTGTATGTGTGACTTCACCCTAAACATCATGCCCAGCCCAAATCATTTAGAAAAATCTATGAGCTCAGTCCTTCACAAGCTGCAATCTACCACGCTGCACACAGCAGTGCCGTCGTGTCGTGGCCCACAAAGAGCATGGTAAGCCTCTTGTTTGTAATGGCTTCTGGAACTATAAAAACAGGATCAAGAGAGAGGCAGGTTTATTGAGCAACCTGATAGCTCCTAATACATGGGCTTCTTTTGGCTTGGCGGGCCCTAGGGTATGCTAGGATCCATGCTTGGACATATCTCTGCTTCGACTGCAGGAGAAAGGAATTTCAGGCATCTGTTTCTCTCACTTTCTCTGCCACCACTTTCACACCACTGCATTCACCTGCCCTCCCTTTTTCATCTGCCACATGCAAAGAACTGCAGGGTGGTGTTGTGGTTAGAGCATTGGACTAGGACCAGGAAAATCCTTGGGCAAAGTTCCATGGAGCCACAAAGCTGCTGGGTGGCCTTAGATCATTTTCTCTGACCCTAACCTATCTCACAGGGTTATTAAAAGACTAAAGAAGGGTGGGGTGGAGAGAGAAACCTTACATGCTGTCAGCACTAGTGTCCCAACCTCTCCCCAAATTCACACTACAGTTTAACTTCATTGATAGGAGCCCCAAAGTAAATGGGAAAGTACAATTCATTCTGCCTTGTTAGTAAGATCCATATTCTTTCTGTTCAATATGGATTGATGGCAGTGGACACCAAGTTACAAAGACATGCTTGTTCCTAATTAGAAGGAAATTAATTTAACCACATTACTGCAATTTGAAAAGACACAGTGAATCCACAAATCAACTCTGATACTTAGCTGTTCTGCTTGAGTGCTGCTGTTGTTCTTGTGCCACAAGAGTTAAAGGATCAGTTCCAGAAGCTTAAGAATTCAGGGACTGCAGCTTTTCAAGCCGGATTTCTTAGTGTTATGCAAGTTTTAAGGCAGAAGAATTTATTGTGCTCTAGTATATTTCTTACAAAGCCAGAGAATTATCATACTCACCAAAGACTAGAGTGGAGCTCAAAGCTCCTTGCCTAATAAGGAAGTTACACTCGTCTGAACACAGCCAGTATTGCTGCAGCAGAACAGGCGCTTAAATAAGCAGCTAACTAAGCTTTGCATTTGGCAAAAGATTAAGGATAACAAAGCTGAGCCCATTTTCAAATGAACTCCATTTCCAAAACATCACTAGAAATGATGTCATACAGCAAACATAATCACGCACCCAAAAAGGACATTACGACCAAACTGCAATACCTGCAAAATCTTATTAAAACACTGGAAACACTTATTCCCCCCTTAGATTCAATAACTTGATGCCAAGTTAGTTTTATTTTGAGGAGAGACAGAGAGAAGAAAGTGACGAGAGAAGCAAATAATAAAGTAAAATGGGGAGATAGCTGACATTCTTGCTTTCTTTCTTACTGGCTTTAACAAATTACTGTTACTGTGTACTGTTTCTTATATTGCTCTGCTGGGTTTACTACAGTTATTATTGGAATGTAAGCCATCTTGCAGACCAGGCGTAGGCAAACTCGGCCCTCCAGATGTTTTGGGACTACAACTCCCATCATCCCTAGCTAACAGGGATGAAGGGAGTTGTGGTCCCAAAACATCTGGAGGGCCGAGTTTGCCTATGCCTGTTGCAGACAGTCTGATAGAATGGCAGGACAGAAAACCTTTCAATAAGCCAACAAGCAAGCAAGCAATGGGAGGGCATTTATGTAAGATGATCACCTGATAATGCTTGCGCAGAACAGACAACGTAGTGTGCTGCCACGGGGGATAGTTCTTGGCCACGTAAATGGTACAGTGGGATGGTTTCTGGGGTGCTTCTTTGTTGCCTTTCTAGAAAACAAAAGGAGACCTTTCTCATCAGATGGAATGATTCTTTAAAACCATCTAGTGTAGGAACAGCCGGGGCAGCGGGTGCGGGACATAGGCCTTTACCTTTCCTTTAGCTGGTGCCATGTAGTTTTTGAGGCGCAGACGGAGTTCGTGAGCTACTTCTGTGAGGTACTGGGAAGAACGGATCAGGATTTCATCCACAGGGCCAGGCACAGGCCAGGAAGCTTTCATGATGGAGTCAGTCTTTAAATATGAGTTAACAACAGACACTGGGATTAGAAGAGAGGAACAGTTCTTACCTTCCTTGTTCCAACATAATGATGAAGTCTAATGGGGCCATACAAAGGCTATGGATTGTGCTTGGTATGCAGAACTGCTGATATTTAGCTGAGATATGATCACAAAGAGGGAACATGTGATGACTGCAAAGCGGTTCGCTAGCAATAAATAAATAGCCATACCTTGCCCAGCAATGCCCAAATATGTTCACACACATGAGGGCAGACTGGAGCCAACAGGAGAGTCTGAGATTCGATAAACTGGAGCACCAAGTCCCTGTGCATTCCTTCGATAGCTAGTTCACGGTACTTGTCTTTTGCTGCCTGAAAGAGAGCCAGCACAAGCACCGTAAAAACAGTCTAACTGTCATGGAAAAGCATTGCATAAAAGCCAATCTCCTTGCTTTAATATGTCCTTAAAACATAAACTACTTATAATCCTATAATGGATTATTAAAAGGACCATATTTTTTATTTTTTAAAAAAAACCTGCTGGGATTAGGACCAAATGAAATTCTGCCAGTGGGACATTATATAGCTTTACATTATTATGGCTCTTAAAAAAGACATCTATCGGCACAGACATAAAAGTCAAGGATAACTGTAACTGTATATTAGGCACTATCATTCTGAATGGCCCACATAAAAAGCTACCATTAAGTAGTAAGGAAAAAGAGGCAATAAATATGATAGATTATTATGCACATAGTTCAGCCAGCCGAACCACACTCCTGAAAGTCAGCTGCATAAAGGAGTCACAGCAATTCATTATTAAGCAAAGCAATATGCTGCTGCAGATATTTTGGAGAGCTGCTGACACCTTATGGACTAAAGTGAAAAACATCCTGCTTTTTAATGGCAGCAGGAATACATTTTCTGATCCATCCATCCTTGATTAAAATTAAGTTTGCTAAAAGAAGAGAGAGATAAAGGAAACAATTTTTTCTTTAATTATTGGCCCTCCCTCTTTACTGCCTGCCAATGACTGTAAATCTCTGGTTGTCAGAAGGGAAATAACATCCTGTGGAAGTATACTGCTTAACAAAGACTACTGGCTACAGGAATATGAATTTTATGTCTTTCTACCTACCCTTCTAGCATAATGCTAAATCTGTGCTGCACAACATAACAAAAGCAGACTGGCCACTGTGGGAGAGGTCTTAGTTTAGTGCTGAATTGTGCGCATGTTAAATCCCTGGCATCTCCCACTAAAGGGTCAGAAGTAGCAGAGCCAAGTAAAACTATTACTCTAGCAGGCAGCAATATTTCAAACCAACTGCTTTACCACCGTTATTGCATTCTTTAAATGTATTTTAAGTTTCAAATTTTTAAAATCTTGTTCTACAGAAAGTGGACAGCCTACCTGAAATTCAAAAAAGCCTGTTTTCAGAGCTTCCTTAAACATCATCTTCTCATAGTTTTGATCTGTTTTCATGATGCCTGCACTCATTTCACTGGGCAGGGCATGGAGGAAGAGAAGAACAGAGAAAGTTATAGTTAGATCGAAATAAAAGAGAAGTGCCAACATGCATGAATCTGTGATTTAACATGATTATACAGAACAGCCCTGAGGGGTCCACATTTTTTTTTCTGAGCTAGAAAGTTGGTCTAGTTCATGGTACCTGGCAAAAACTCTGTCGTTGAAGGTGGTGGCAGGCCCACTTCTCAAACTGTCCCAGTTAGCAAGTATTTCCTTCACCCACTCCACCCAGTTGTACAGACGGAGGATGCCAGCATCTGCCATGGCTTCCACAAAGTTTGCATCTTCAACAGTATCACCTGCATCAGCCAATGCCAGCCGCATGCCTAGAAGGAAACCAAGTCAGTGTTAGAACATCAGGTGCCCTGTAAAAAGGACAGTACAGCCTGACTCCCAACTACTTTTCCACATCAGTATCTGAGAACATTGCTAAAAACATCATAGACAGCATCACTGCAAATCTTCATTGAAATTACATTTCAGAAGGCAGCTGCATCAGTTTTCCTATATGGAAGAATGGCTTGGTCACAACATACTAGAAAGATTTTCAGTGGGGAAGAACATGCTTAAAGAATAGCACTGACAAACTGACATGCATTGGCATGTCCTTCCTGTCATGACCTCCCAATATGCAACCTGAAAAGATTGATCAGCTGGAGCTCCTGTTTTCCATGGACAGCAGGGGTGAGCAACTGGATCTAGCTGGCGCGCCAGATCAAAAGCTCCTCCCTGCCCTGCCACTTTGACAGGTGGGTGGAGCTGGGCACCTATTAATCAGTCAATTTATTAATGGGCAGTCAATTTCAAAGGAAAAATCAAGAGCACACTCTTAAGTGTGCTTCCAATTCCTGCTACGGTTTGTAATCCAGCTTGAATTCAAACTCCTTCTGTAGCCACAGCTCCAAATATCACTAGTTGCATTTCTTGATTCTTTCTTTCCAGATGCAATTTGGCTCATTTTGAATTTGGTGCCTTCTTCAATAGCTCTGGGTTGACACAAAAAAGGGTTAAATTAAAAATGTACACTAGTAGCTGGAAATGAAGAACCAGTGTGCCCCCTATTTTTGTTTTCCAATTTGGCTGAGGCTTACCAGCCCCACATTTAGTGTCATTTGACAGATGGGTGTGGTTTGGGTCAAATGGGGAGGATGTCGTTTATTCTGACACACATTTATGTGCTCCATTTTAAACCATAAGATGATTATTATGCCACTGGTTATAGTATAACCTGGCCAACAGTTTTAGCAGATTTTTTTTTCAATGACAAGCTAATATGTCTTCTTACCATCAGCAGAAAACTTATCCAGAGCTTCGCACAGAGTGAGGAAGTTGCCTGTAGATTTAGACATCTGTGGGATAGGAATGTCAAACAGAGGCGGGTTACAGGAAATCTATCCACTGTCTGATGAGAAAAGTTAAGCAATGTGCTATCCATGAGAACAATAATAAAACTGAACTCCCCTGAAATAAACACACACCAACACTCACACGTAGACATTTTTATATTCATTTCATTCTAACCCTCATTCACTCCACCCAAATAAAGATTTCTGCCTGGTTTTCAGTGTTGAGATCTGTCAGTCCTAACCATCACAAAAGTATAAACAAATAAAGTACCTTCTCTGAATTTAGGAGGAGATGCCCGTTTGCTCTTACAGATACTGGCCATTTTTCTCTGCATTAGAAGACATACATGAAAAAGATTCTTTTATTTTTCTTAAACTTTCAAAGGCCCGCCCAGAAGCAGAGCCACAGGGACGACAATATTCTTCAAGGGAAAAGAAATGCAGGACATGCACTATGTCTTTGCTCAAATGCAATGGATGTGTTAAGGTTAAAAAAGCAAACACAGCATACATATATGTCAACGAAATACACTGTTAACAGAACCAATGGAACGTAAGAACCAGCTACTGTCTCCTAGATCACATGGATTCAACTATCCTGGCTGAATAGGACTGACACTGAAACCCTTGGTTGTTCGGGAGGCCTCCTTCATGCCACCCAGGGAAACTACACAAATTAGAATAAAGCTTTGCTGTGGTTTGTATGGTGCTTGTTCTTAAAACTTTGATTGCATATCCTCCAAGATGGAAGGGCCAGAAAACATTTATTTTTATATATGTGTCCAGTTCACAACATACATATTCTGCAACACACTCTGAACACTGAGCTCTTGAAATTAGGGTAAGATGGTGAGCATCTCAAGGCACCCATGTAGCGAAGTGAGGCTTATCCAAATCAATCAAGGCACACTGTCTGGAGGGCACCTGGGGAACCAAATTCCTTGAGGCCTAGCAATCTTTTGACCCTGAAGACATTCTGGCTTGTGGGCAAGCAACTATGACAGGCACTCCTTGGTGCACATTGAAGGCTGTTGGCAATGAACAGTGCAAGACACACTACTATTCTTAGGCTTGGAGCCAGAGTGAGGACAACCCATCAGGGAGGCAGCAGGAGATAGCCATTCCCAAAGCCTCAACTAAGTGTTAGTTAATCTGCATTGTATAACTGGACGGGAGAATGATCAAACCAATGCTCAGGTGCCTATTAGCTGTTTAATGAAGTTATAGCCATGTTTTAATCCCATACAGATCTTCCAAATGTATCTTCCTTGTACAAAAGCAATTCACTTTTCAGGCCTCGGATGAACTCAAAAGAGGTTTGCAATGAAGACTTATTGTGACTGTGTATATGGCTGCAGCTAAAGAGGCATATTTTTAATAGATCTGAAAGTACTTCAAACCAACCTTTGATCTGGCCACATGGCTACATGATTATAAAGGTAGTATGACAAGTGATTCGGAACAAGGTCCTTGCCAGAAGCACGCAGATCCACTGGATACCAATATTCAAACTCCTGCTTCAGTTTATCCAAAGCTGCTTTGGGGATCTTTGTTGCTGGGAATGGCGCTGTCTTAAAGAAGATGTAGTCCCAAACCTCTTTGGACATCTGGTTTGCCCTGCATAGATTAGAACAAAAGTTATGCAGGGGAGAAATAGTGACAGTTATCTTAAGCATCTATTATGCTGCTAAGTATAAGTACTACAGTGTACACAGAACTAAGTATACAGTGGTACCTTAGTTCTCAAACACCTTGGTACTCAAACAACTTGGAACCCAAACACTGCAAACCCGGAAGTAAGTGTTCCGGTTTGAGAACTTTTTTCAGAAGCCGAACATGCTCCGTTTTGAGTGTTACACCTCTGTTTTGAGTGTTACGCTGAAGTCTGCATGTTTTTGCTATTTATTTTGCATTTTTGTTTTTGCAGCTCTTTTTTGTTTGTTTGTTTTTCTGACTGTGTGGAACCCAGTTTAGTTACTGATTGATTGCGTGACTGCAGTACATTGTTTATTGCTTTCATTTTATGGATCAATGGTCTCATTAGATAGTAAAATTCATGTTAAATTGCTTGTTTCAGGGGTTGTTTCTAAAAGCCTGGAATGGATTAATCCATTCTGCATTACTTTCTATGGGAAAGCATGCCTTGGTTTTGGAAAGGACTTCCAGAACAAATTAAATTTGAGAACCAGGGTACCACTGTACAAAGCTCTGCATCTACATTCTACTAGGCTGCTCAGTTACACATAGCATGCCATAAGCCTTCTACATTCATGAACCACCACAGGGCTGAGGAAGCTGTGGCCGTGCAGATGTCTCTAGACTACAACTCCCATCATCCTTGGCCACTGGCCATGCTGGTCGGGCCTGAGGGGACCACAGGTTTCACAAACCAGCACTAGCATGACAATACATTTTTCCTGTCCTCGTTCTTTTTTTAAAAGCAATATTGACAGGAGAAAACAAGTTAAAGGTTGTATTCCAGGAAAAAGCCAGTTTAGCATTTCTCATCAAGCTCCTAAATGAACCTGTTATAGCTAGGCTGATTGATGGGTTTAAGACAGATGCTGCCAAGTTAGAGTATGGATCAAAATAGAGAGATTACCCCCTTGACTCCACAAACTAGAAATAGTGGGTGAGCATTTTGTGAGAGTTCAGAACTTAACTGGTTAAGTGTTCTGAGGTGTGCGTCACTTTCTGACGTCAGGAGCTAAGGAGGAGCTTGTTCCTGTACTTTCTGTTGTTCTCTCTGTGTGTCTTGAGAGAGAGAGACATGGGTGAAAGAAGCCCCGGTCTTAGATGCTGAAATGTTTCAATAAAGAGCTGTAAATAGACGAACCTGTCTGTGTATGCTTGCATGGAGAAAAGGAGAAAAAGACTGCTTTACACCGCTGTATGCTACTCTGCTAAGCCGTGGCTAAAGAGACAGCAGAATTTGTTGCGCAGCACGGAAGGAAGTGTGCTGGACGCTGTAAAAGACTGATTGGGATCGTAAAGCTATCAGAGGCCACGGCTCAACGATCGAGCTCCAAAGATCGTTATCTTTCACAGGTTATGGAAGGTCAGTCAACGCTCGTAAAACAGTCGGCTTTGAGCTACTGGAATGCTTTGAAGCTAGCCGGAGGTTGGAAGCTGCATTCCGTGAGTCTAGCCTGATGCCGGAAAGCAGAGTGAGTTTTTGCCTGCTTCTGAGAGGCAAGAGAGCTGCTGAGAGACAGAGCTAAACGCTGAGAGCAGCTGAAATCGTTCCTCCACGGAAGGGTGAGCCGGAGCAGCTGGGCCGTTTCTCCACGGACAGGAGCCGGAATCAGCTGGTACTGAGTGAGTACAGCTTGTGGGGCACCTTGGGAGAACGGGAGATGATGGCTGAGAGCCAGGATATACCGGTGGAAAAGCTCACTTTAAAAAGTTGGGCAACCTGGAGCAGAAGAATAAGGGGCTGGTTCCTGGTCCATGGGCTTTGGGAAGGAAGCCAGAGGGAGCCAAAAGCACCACCCCTTAGCTGGGAAGATAGCCAGCAGAAATTGCAACAAGAGCTGAATATGCTCAGAGCATGCGTTCATGCATCGCTGAAGCCTCATTTGGAGGGTGTACAGTCAGCAAGGGCTGCCTGGGATGTGCTGAAGGGCTTGTGTGAAGCTTCAGCAGAAGGCCAGAGCCCTGGAGACGCTGGACTGGCAGGCCCATTTCCCGATGTATCGGCCTGTAGGAGCGCTGGTGAGCAGATCGGGGGGGCGAAGAGTTCCAAAGGCAAGTTTAAGAAACTTTCCACAGGAAGTGCTGAAACGGAGAGGAGCTTCAGAGGGGGTGAGGCTGGTGGGAGGCGCCGTTCCAGGAGAAGGAAGGCCAGGCCAGCTGGGAGGAGCCCCGGGCAGTGTTTTTCCACTGGAGTTCAACATCTGCGTCGCAGTTGCCCCCACCGGAGCACACAGGCACGGCAGGATGTTGTGAAGGACACTTCTCATGGGAATCAGGCGGGTTTCCATGGCAACCAGCCTGCAAAGGCGGGCAGGCGTGGGATTGAGTCCGGCGGACGTGCTAAACAACAGGAAGAGTCTTATCAAGTCACTGCGAGCATGGCTTTGTTTGAGAACAGCTGTGTGGAAAATTCCAAGCTGAGTCTTGTTATTGACTCTGCAGCTAACCGCAACATGGTTCCAGAGACCCCTGCAGTCGAGATGTGGAATTGCACGGCAGTTCCAAAAGGACAGGGACAGACTGTTAAGTTTGCAAATGGACAAAGAGCTAAAATTTCTAAGTTTGCTAATGTTTATCTTTCTGTTTTGCAGGAACAGATGGATTTTTGTATTGTCCCAGAGGTGCATCACTGTTTGTTATCTGTGCCTTATTTGTTGAAAAAAGGGTTTCAGGTTTGTTTCCAGGATGATGTCTGCACAATCTCCAAAGGGGAGAGGGTACTTGCCAAGGTTAATAAGGGGCAGAATGATCTTTTCATTCTTAAAACGTCTCTTGGGGGTGAGGGGAAGGTTGAGAGAGCACAGGCGCAGCGTGCTACAGTTCCCACTCATGTTACTTGTGCTTGTGTATGGCATCAGAGGACTTTTCATGGTTCTCTAGAAGAACTGCAAGTGCTTCCTGAGGTTACCAGAGGGTGTAAAATTAGAGATTGTGGACGTGCCATTAGTTGCACCACTTGCAAGCAGGCGAAGGTGAAAGGGTGCAGTTACCCAAAGGTGGAACGGGTAACCACTAAACCTTTTCAGCTGGTACACATAGATCTGTTCAATCCTGTCAGGGAACAGAGTCTAGGGGGGGCCAGGTATCTGCTAACGTTTCAGGATGATTTTTCGCAGAACACCTGGACCCACGGTCTCAAATCCAGGGAGGATGCAGCACAGCTGATCAGGAGCTGGATTGAGGGGGTGGAACTAAGGTTCTCCACCAAGGTGAAAGCAATCGTCAGTGACAGAAATGCTAGGTACACTGGTTCTGCTTTGCAGCAGTTCTTTCACAAAAGAGGGATAAATTACACAGTTACTTCACCCAGTAAGAGGGTGGTGGCAGAGCTGAGGAGTGAAGCTCTGGTTAAGGCTGCACAGGTGATGCTAACGGAAGCTAGGTTACCTCCAAAGTTTTGGCTGGAGGCAATCCGTTGTGTGTGTTTCACCTGGAATCGTGTCTACAACTCACTGGTAGGTGACACACCGTACTCTTTGTTGAATGGCAGAAAACCCCAGGTTCACTTTCTGCGCAAGTTTGGATCTCCTGCGGTTGTCCCTGTGCCTAAGGCTTTGCAAGGGCCAGATGGAGCCAAAGTCCAGAAAATGATCTTCTGTGGGTATGAGCCAGAAGCTCGTGCATGGAGGTTTGCTTACCCGTCAGGTGATCAGAGTAAGGTGCTGATCAGTAAACACGCTGAATTCTTTGAGCAGGATGAAAGGCCAAAGATTTCTGCACAGCGTGATGTTCTTTCAGAATGTCTCTCTGATCCAGAGGACAGTTCTGTTGAGGAGGAAGAAGAGGCTGAGTCTGCTGATGACGATCAGGTCACTGACCAGAGTCAGGAGCAGGATGGGGCGTCTCCACGAGTTGTTAGAAAAGGACAGCCCAAGAGTGAGCCTAGTTCTCCTGTGAGTGTAATGGAGAGGATTCGAAGACGCTTTAAGTCAGAGGGGGAATCCTGTGATGCAGAGGACACACCTGCTGGTGACAGTGAGCCAGAGGAAACACCAGAGTTTGTGCCCAGGCGATCCAGTCGCACAACCAAGGGTATTCCACCTGAGAGGTACCAGGCCACAGGTGCGTGGGTAAGTTTCGCACAGTGCGATTCTGAGAGTAGTGAGGTGATTCAACAGATGCCTAACAGGTACTCCAAGGGAGGGCGCAAGGCATTGGGGAAGGGATTGATCTCACAAGGTGTTGCTGAAGATGCTACACAGGTCTTGTCAGAAAGCAACGCAAGAGGGGGTGTGAGAGTTCAGAACTTAACTGGTTAAGTGTTCTGAGGTGTGCGTCACTTTCTGACGTCAGGAGCTAAGGAGGAGCTTGTTCCTGTACTTTCTGTTGTTCTCTCTGTGTGTCTTGAGAGAGAGAGACATGGGTGAAAGAAGCCCCGGTCTTAGATGCTGAAATGTTTCAATAAAGAGCTGTAAATAGACGAACCTGTCTGTGTATGCTTGCATGGAGAAAAGGAGAAAAAGACTGCTTTACACCGCTGTATGCTACTCTGCTAAGCCGTGGCTAAAGAGACAGCAGAATTTGTTGCGCAGCACGGAAGGAAGTGTGCTGGACGCTGTAAAAGACTGATTGGGATTGTAAAGCTATCAGAGGCCACGGCTCAACGATCGAGCTCCAAAGATCGTTATCTTTCACACATTTCAACTAGTAACAAATCTCATTAATGTGCCATCAATATCGCGCACATTGGGTTGACTATAGATACAAAGTACAACCTGCAAACCAAGACTCATATTCATTTAATTTATTTGTTAAATATGTACACCATCCTTCATCTGAATATCTCAGGGTAGTTCAAAGCATAAAAATACAGAATAAAATTTGAACCTGGGCTGCAGCCAGAGTAGACCTGATGCCAACATCTGCCATTGAGAATAGAGTTCACACATGTGGGAACTCTTGGTTACCATTCCAGGTTTGCACTTCATTAATAGTAAAAGTTCTTGGTTTTATTTATTTTTTCAAAGCCAGAAATGGTTTTTTTTTCCAGTTTGAGGTATGAAAATACCCCCCATTCCAGGTATAATGTATATGGGGAAAATACACAACTGTAAATTTCCTTGTGTCCAGAATTAAGAGTCACATACAGATTGAGTGGTGACTCATATGGGCAAGTTTCACTGGAGCCTCTGCCTGTTCAAGGGGCTTTCCCCTGTCTCCTCCCCCTATGTGCCACCCCAAATTGGCTTGGGGTAGTTCAAGAGAACCCCCAGAATAGTGCACATGGGGGTTAGGGGGAATCGTTCTGTCTGGCAAGCTCATATGCTTTTGCAGATGGAACATTCAATAGAGCCACACTGAATTCCAGCCTACGTCTTGACTTGAGCCATACATACATTCTTTGAAAATGTCAGTAAAGAAGTTGCTTGGATTAACCTTAACTCAATTTCCTATTTCCCTTTAGAAATTTAATCAGCAAATTTGAATTAAAACATCAAATGCAATGGAAGGGTTTGCATAATGACTTCTTAGATAGCCACAAACTTTGACTAGAGCAATGGGAGCAAAGGGCAGGGCTCCTGTGAAGCTAAAATTCTGTTCATTTCACTCTGCTTTTTCTAATGAGAGAAAAAGCGAGCCAGACAACTGCTATGCAGTCCAATTAAGAGTTCAGAGGAAAGACTCACCAGACACTACGCTGCCTTAAAAAGATTATTCCTATGAAAAATAGCTCTCATTTGAACCAATCCTCCTGTCTTCAGTTACCTTCAGGTTTAAAAAAGGAAGGAGGGTGCTTGAATATCGCTAGGATTTCCTTTCTAAAGCATTCATCTGTGGCTTCACCCAGAGAAGATATGCTCCACCTTCATCTAGTTAACTCCCCAGTTTAAAAGCTCAATTGACCACAGCAGTAACCACTGCATAATCGACCACAGCAGTAACCTCATTAGAGAGAGATATTTTGAAGCAGTAAGACAGGAGCTAGTTAACATTCTATACTGAATACAAAACTATAATCCTTCATCTTGTATGCCACAGAAGACTAACTAAGTTTAAGAGAAGCAATAATGCTGGAAGCTCAAATTAGACCACTTAGTATTGCGAAAATTGCTTGAAGAAAGAGTTTTGATCATAGAACAAGGATGGGGAACCTGTGGCCTTTCAGATGTTGATGGACTCCCAAATCTCATCATCCCCATCCAACAAACCAATAGTCAAGGACTATGGGAGTTGTGGTCCAGCAACATATGGAGAACTACAGGCTCCCCAAGCCTTTGCTAGAAGTTCTATAATAGCCTTTATATCTGAAGATATATCTACTGAATGCATAGTGGAGGACTACATAAGCAGGATAATTAACCTCAACTATTTATGATTGCAGACAGATTGCCAGAAAGGAGAAGATTAGCCATCTGGTTCTCTTTTCAGACACTTTTTTCATTTCCTGGGGAAACAGAACTAACATTAAAAATCAGGGTGGTTTCTGATAACCATTTTTTCTAACTATGTGGCAGTTTACAGTTGTCCTGCAAAGAATCAAATTCATACCAGACTCCTCACCTGGTACACTGTGTGAATCAACATGAAGACACTATATTAATGGCAGAGATTTATCTATAATTTTATTATGTAAAACACTATACCCTGGGAAACTTTCCTTCTCACCTGATCCCTAATGGAGACTGTCCTTGTCCGCGGAGATTACCCTGTTGGAGGAGATGAGCAACCGTATAGAAAGCCATGTAGATAGTGGAATCGGAGAGAGATTCGATCAACCATTGCTCATCCCAAGGCAAACGTGTGCCTAAAAATATAGCAAAATAAATTATTTGTGTTGTAGTCAGCACATTCCTTAGTTGTCAACAAAAAAATGCTTAAGAGCCTTTATACCTTTCATATTAAAACAACTCAATATTTATCAGCTTGTCTCTGTTGGCAGCCATTAGTATGGTAAACTGTGACTCACTCAACGTCTTAGAAATTGAAGTACACCTGAAAGGAGCATACTTGAGTTTTTCAGGGAGTGGCACTTGGGGGCCCTATCCCAAGCTACTTCTGAATCAATACTCCTCATTGGAGTTATATGAATCTCTAGAATATGTTTCTGCGTGGAAAAGTGAGGTGTGCCTTGATTTCAGCTCATGACAGATGTTAATTTTTCTGAGTATGTTGTCTCTATGGGAATCAGCCGTTGCAGATATGCTTTAAAAAACATTTAGAATATTAAATTGCTCCTATAGCCAAGAGTTCCCAATTAAACAACAGGAAAAGTTTTATCCTACCTAATCCGTACGTCCTTGAACAGGCATGTTCTTGCAACCAATCCAGAGTGGCTTCAAAATTTCTTCGTGTCTCATCACCAAACCTGAAAAAAGCAAGATAATTAATCCTTGCTGTCTCTTCCTGGGCTTATGTCAGCCCACATCTACCTTGCCCCTATCCCCCACAACTTACGTCTCAAGGTTTTTCAAACATTCAAAAGTTTGTCGCTTCCAGTTTTCTTCACCGTAGTCCAAGTACCTAAAAATCAGACAAAAGGACTTAGAATGAAGGGCGGTGAGGGATGCAACTAACTTGGCTCCATCTTTCCTTCCAACTCACCATTGGTCACAAAGAGCCACCACACACTCATCTGCAGATCTAGATATGACTTGTTTCTCTGGCTCCATATAAACCATTGCTTCATGCTAAATAAAGAAAAGGGTGGGATTACAATGCTGGGATAAAAAAATGGAATATTTATGAAATAGGGAAGTAGCTTTAGCCACGCAACTATCCTGAATTCCATTTAACTAATAATAGCAATTTAATAATCCAAACCTATGCTCACCAGTTCTGTTGGAAGAGCAGACAGGGACAGAGTTTATTTAATTTCCGTGGCACAAGAGTGGGAATATGCTCAGCAATAGTCAAGGCAGTTCAAGGAAGCAGCTACCTAACTGTGGCAACTCAATTGTCCCGTGTGCATGACTTTCAACCCAAGCCTGAGTGTTCCTTTGTCTATACAATGGGACTCATTATCATTACATGACTATATTATGGAGCTTTATTTTCTACAACCTGGACCATCCAGAGCAAATGCTTTACTGACGCAATGAAAATAATTCCACAATCAAGAAAATCTCAAAAAGATGGACAGCATCAAGCCAATGGAACAAAAGTCATGATTCTCCGTACTTCAGCTGCCCTCTTGTGAAAGAACTGTGCAAGTACACCAGATTTAACCACTGTATGGTACGATAGGAAGAATTTAAAACTGCAGAGCAATCTAAAGCCCAAGTGAAGCAACAATGGGGCATGATGGAGCAGTGGAACCAACAGAGCATCCCCAGCCCCTTTGCTCACACTAGCTGGGACAGAAGGCAGGGGGGTAGGCAAAAACTTGTTCCAGGTTATGCCAGCATGTCTCTGGCACAGATATCGGGCCTAGATCAGGCCTGAAACTGTGGGGGGTAGCTCAGAGGCCTAAGGATCCCAAGCCAGCCCAACGCCCTGTTTGGGGGCTTTTCCACCCGTCTGCACTTTTGGTGGGTAGAAATGGGGAGTTCTGTGCTGACATAGGCCAGTGGGCTGCAGGAAGGAAGACCTCCGCCCCATCAGTTCCCTGCCCCCATGGTCTTTCCTTTCCAAAACTTTATAGGGACAGACCACAGTCCGCTCTTCTCCAATATGCCTAAACAGTTACTTTCAAAGCCACAAATCTTGCCTTTAGCAAACAGATAAGGATTAGTTCACTAAAAAATACAGCAAGCTCTACAGGATTCAAAGCACCCATCTAAATAAAGCAGCTATTTCTATTTGACAGGTCAAGCATAATAATTTCTGTTTTGCAACAAAACCAAAGCACTTGATTTAGTGCTGCTTAGTTTCACGTGGCTACAATTGTGTTTCAAAAAATCAAGCTGTGCTCTGTAAAGACAAGCAAGCAAAAACTGTGTTGTGGAAGCCACTGTATAATCTTAAAATACAATACAAACCACTACACACATTATCTACCATCTTCCTCTGAATAAGCTTCTTGACATCCTGCACCTTCTGGCCTTTGAATCCCTCCACGAGCATTATCTGAAAAGGGAAGTCATTGCAGAGATTACAAACTGCTTTAGAAGTTCAGCTTATATGTGAGGAAGCTGGTCTCCATCCCTTTTCCTCCTAGAGGATGCCTGCAAGAAACCCACCTAAATCCAATAATTGTAAATGAATCAGTGGTTTTAATCCTAGAAATTTTATCTCCTGACCTCAAAAGCGAAATAATTCTTCAAAACAGAGTACATCAAAGGATATATATATATATATATATATATATATATATGCACAAAATGGCAGCAAAATTTTATTCATTCATTCATTCATTAAGCACCTCTGATATGTGCATAACACTTCACAAATAACAGATATAACTGGTCCTTACCCCAAGAGGCCTGCAATCAAGAACAGACACAAAGAAACAACAGAAGAAGGGGACAAGGTGTGGACAGGCAGTAGAAGACTACAGAATTTCAATTAAGCTGCCTGCAATAGGGAATTTCAGGTTTTTTTATTTTTAGAATACCTGTGTGCAATTTTTTTAAAAAACCCACACACTTGATAAATTGTCCCATGAGTGAATCAAAGTTTAGTTTTATAGCCTTAAACGTGAACGGACAAAGCTACTCTAAGAACAGACTCAAATGTATAAAGGGATGTCTAATTTACATGTCTGATGAAAGCAAGCCATTACTCTTCAAGAAGACACATCTGTTTACGACACTTGAAAACCCCCTGGGTAAATCAATATCTAGCCTCTTTTAATAAGACGACAAAAGGTGTTGGACATACTTTGCTATGGAAAAGTAAAAGGAGTTTAAAAAAATGTTCAGCTATGCTTCAGTGGAAGAGCACATGCCTTGCAGGCATAAGAGTTTTGGTTACAGAGCTGCCACTCCTCGTGTGAAAATAATCTTTCCTCACATACAAGTGTTTGTCGCACATAACTCTAGGGCACTGCGCAAGAAAAGTTAAAAGAAATGCTTTAGTTGCACTTACACTTTTGTAAGCATGAGAACTGCCATAAAACCTATCTATATGGTACTTCATGAATCTTTTGCTAGTGCTTGTGTTTGCAAATCACTAGGATTTTTTCCCTTCCACTATATTTTCTGGATCCAGCCTTCCCTTAGATTCAACAGAAGGCATCCCTAAATCCAAGGTATCCCTAAATCCAAACAGATCAAAGTCTAAAAATGGCCTAAAAGAAGGAAGCCTAGCCAGTCCACACATACCAAATACAGTGGTACCTCAGAAGTCTAACGGAATCCATTCCAGAAGTCCGTTTGAGTTCCAAAACATTCGGAAACCAAGGTGCGGCTTCTGACTGGCTGCAGGAAGCTCCTGCAGCCAATTGGAAGCTGTGGAAGTCATGTTGGACGTTCGGGTTCCAAAGAATGTTTGCAAAGCAGAACACTCACTTCTAGGTTTGTGGCGTTCGGGAATCAAAACGTTAGACTCGCAAGGCGTTCGGGATCCAAGGTATGACTGTACCAGTTACAGATTAGTTATGTATCCAAAGGAACACACAGAGACCAAAAGAGAACAGGACAAGTCTTGCATTCAGTGAAACAAACCATAAAGTGAATTAGCTTTCCCAACCTGGTGCCCTTCCAGATGCTTTGGACTACAACTCCCAGCGCCCTGACCATTGCCTAGCTGAGGCGAGTCCAAAACAAGTTGGGAAAGGGTGTAGTAAATAAAGAAAATGGTGTGTTCAAATCCATTGAGTCACCAAGCAATCAGAGTTGGGATGAATTCCTTTTCACCCTTATATTTTAAAAAAAGCAGAACTGGTGACATACATACATCTCCACAAAGAAAAAAAAATCACTTTTCTAACACACACACCCTCTTGTGAAAATCTTAATTTTTTACTTACTCCCTCATAAAATCCTTTCAGGTATAATCTTTCCTTGGCTTCTGCAAGTTTCTCTCTGTCATTTTGACTCTGGATTTTCAGCTCGTCACAGATCAACGGAGCAGAAAGGTTGCCATAGCCAGGGATCTCAATGATGGGCACCTGGGAATAGCACATAGCATTGTAAAATAGTTGTTTTCAATCATGCAAGTAAATCAAAGAGTTTTGCAGGGGATTCAACCGTGGCTCCAAAAGCCTCCAAAGAAAAGGGATCTTCATTTTATGGTTTTTCAACAGTATGTGCATTGTTTACTGTCTGAAGGGCAGGGAATGTAAACTATTTGGAGTGGGGAGAGAGAAAATAAAGTGAAGCCTGTTTAATTCCATCTATATGCAAGGTTCTCACACCTATATGACAGATGGGCAGAATATTATATGCTGAATTTCGGGTTTGTTTGCTATACCAAAGTTGGGTTTTGCTTCTTAAACCTGTTACTTCTCAGTGATCAAAGATTCACTGGACTTATTGAGGCAATTAATTTTACATGTATTGGCTTCAAAAGTTATCCAATAGGCACTCATTTCTCAATTTTGCATCAAAAGCACAGCTGCCTGGCCTGTGCCTGCAACATGCAAGTAACAACAAAATACATAATCAAAGCGAAGCCAAAGATCAGACAGCCGGATCTGACTTTCAGATGGAGACACACAGCTGTGTATTTTTCCTTCAAGAATTAACAGGGCTGACTCAGGCCTCTCAATAGAGTAGAAGGCAAGTCTATGGGATTCTCAAGGAGTCTCACAGCACCCCTGGCTGTGCAGTGCTTTAGCAGGGCTAGAGCTATGACATACGTAACAGAAAAAGCAGACCAACACAAACACATAAATCCCTCAGATAACACAGGTGACCAACATGTACACCCAACTAGGGGTGAGGTCAGTTTTTGGTTTGTTTTCCATTAAAAACCTGCCAGATTTGCACTCCCTCCCTAAAAAAAACCCCACAAACTGAAATAAATTTGTACTCTTCCAAATTTTGGAATCAAGTTCTCTGACCAAATAACACATACGGAATGTGTATACTAGAGGAAAGTGTACATTAAAATGAATGAAATTATAAAATGAAAATAAAATTATATTAGGGGGAATAGCCTATAATACTGCGCATATCAGGCAAAATTGCAAAATTAGAATGTGTACAGAATTTGTACGTTAGGAGAAATGCACACTAAAATGCTTCTCATGAGGACTTTTAAAATATTGCACACTGATGTGGAAATGTGTAAAACTCTTATCTTTAGGCTCCAGGAAAAACATTCCTCTTCTCCCAGGCCTTTGGTTAATTAAACTATCTATGGCCTTTTAAATTATGTGTTGAGAGTTTGTTTTTCTTTGTTGCTATGGTATATTTTGTGTTTTTATATTGTAAACCTCCCTGTGATCCTCGAATAAAGGGAGATATAAAAATTTAAATAATAATAATAAACTGAACTAGAAACTAGAAAAATAAACAGAGAGAATACAAACTGACAGCTTTGTCCATTCCAACACCCAACACAATCCTTCTCTGCTGCACTTACTGGTTCAAATGGCAGGACCATTTCATCTTTAATGCCATACTTTGCTCGAAGTGCCTATGAAGAAATTGAAAACAAATATGAAAATCAAATCTACAAAAACCTGACAAACAGGTCTTTGCCCTTACTGCAAAATTTAATCAAGTCAATAAGTTGATTAATGAATTGAACTTCTGATCAACTAAAAAAGTGCCTTGATTAACTAGAAAGCACATTACTTTTAATGCAAGCAATTTAAAAAATTGCAGCTGCCAAGCACCATTTTAAAAGCAGGCATTTCCTCTCTCTCACACACAGAGGAAAAAACACCTATTTTAGTATAATGTCTGCCCCAAAAGAAGCATGCATTATAAAGGAGCATATGCTTTTGTGCCTCCAAATAATTCTTTTTACTGTCATGCAGATGTGTGAGAAATTAACTGATTCATTTTTTCATTAAAGAAATCTTAACTGATGAATTGTACAGGTTTAATGAAAAGCCCGGTTTTGCCCATTTTCATTGCCTTCTGATACCCTACACCAGCCTTTTCTTTCCAGTTATTGAAGAAATTGAAAACAAATATGAAAATCAAATCTACAAAAACCTGAAAATCAAATCTACAAAAACCTGACAAACAGGTCTTTGCCCTTACTGCAAAATTTAATCAAGTCAATAAGTTGATTAATGAATTGAACTTCTGATCAACTAAAAAAGTGCCTTGGTTAACTAGAAAGCACATTACTTTTAATGCAAGCAATTTAAAAAATTGCAGCTGCCAAGCACCATTTTAAAAGCAGGCATTTCCTCTCTCTCACACACAGAGGAAAAAACACCTATTTTAGTATAATGTCTGCCCCAAAAGAAGCATGCATTATAAAGGAGCATATGCTTTTGTGCCTCCAAATAATTCTTTTTACTGTCATGCAGATGTGTGAGAAATTAACTGATTCATCTTTTCATTAAAGAAATCTTAACTGATGAATTGTACAGGTTTAATGAAAAGCCCGGTTTTGCCCATTTTCATTGCCTTCTGATACCCTACACCAGCCTTTTCTTTCCAGTTATTGTTAGATTCCAACTCCCATTGACTCCAGATAGCATAATCAGAGATTATGGCAGTTGTACTCTAACAACACTTGGAGGGCACCAGGTTGCAGAAGGCTATCCTACCCAAATACATCTATTGTGTCTGCAAGAAATAGCTTGTGCTATCGCCTGTAGAAACTGTGGCCGTCAGTTGCCAGCAAGCTGCGGTTTTCCCAGGCTTAAGCGGTTCACCTGTTTTTTCTTTAAGTCTCTCAGGGCTGCAATGTCATCTGGGGAATCGGACGGGACACTTGTGACAACTCCAGTGCCTTAGAAGCAGGAAACACATATTATCCCATTTGCATTTTTATGGTAAAATTCACTTTGCACTAAAAATGCAAAGTTAGTTGCAAATATTTCCAAAAGGTTTCTATGTGCATGTACCTCGCATAAACAAATGCGTAAATCCAGTTAATGCTAATTAAAAATTAGCCACTTCCTTTGACTAGAGCAGCAAGGGTGGGATTATTCACATATTTCAGTCATACAGCTGAGTTAGCTTTTTAAAAGCAACTACAGCTCTTGCTTTAAGTTTACTTGGTGTTTTCTGGCAGAATAAGTGGGCCAGCCTACAGCAGGTTAATTGTCTCTTCCACTCACCAAGGCAGGAACCACGTGATATGAATTTCATCGCTTCCTCCACTCATCCTTCCTTTTGTTAGTTACGTCTCCCTTGTTTACCTGTAGCCTTTAAAGTTACTTCTTTCTCTTTACTTTTTTTTTTTATATAAGTAATTTTCTCTGCAAGATACTATCTTTTCTCTAATGGGCTCTGTCATGGAAGTAAACTAATGGGAGAGGGAGGAGGAGTGGAGAAATTTACAAAATTATTGTTGCATGGTTCCTGCCTGGGTGAGTTGAAGAGCACAATTAACCTACCACAGGTTTCTCACATTCTGCCAGGAACAAGCGTGGTTAACATTAGCTATAGTTTGTTTGAAACAATCTAACTTGAAAATAAACTGCAGTTAATGTCAACAACACAGTGCTGGTTTGCACAAAACACTAAACCACAGTTAAGCAAAACTGAAAGCAAAAACTTCTGAACTCTCTTTTGCAGAAGTGTAGAAGGATGGGAAGGGAGGGGCATGTGAACCAGAAACCTGGTACGCATCACGCTAAGTGTTCATTTAGTGCAGATAGAGAATTTCATTTGGTCTGCATTTTTCAGCAACCTAACCTAATTTGCACCTCCCAAACCCTTCAATTTCACACCTCTCCAGTTTTTGTGATAAAGTTCACAGATTTAAAAAACATTACAATGAATTTGAAAATTTCATATTTTAGGATAGACTACATTTAGAAATGTGTATGAAATACATATTTAAATGTGTATCTTGTTATTAAACATGTGTTTAAATATGAATTTTCATACTGATTTTTTAAAAAAAGAATTAATGCAGAAATGGGATAGCATGGGCTTACATCAAGAGAAAATAATTATATCTGCACACAATCTGTAACTGATGCAGAAGGTGGTACAGCAACCTTACCTTTATCTTCTTTAATAGTCAACATAGGGAGAGTGTAGATAACTTTATAGGATGTTAGAGGGGCAGAGAGGGCAGCTCCAAGGATCTCCTACTTGGAAAAAAATATTTTTAAAGATGAGGCGACTCCCACATTATGGCCATAGGATCACTTACAAATGAAACACCCCAGTGCCTTCATTTTACAGAGAGTTTCTCTGAAACCAAGTCACAATATTTTACTTTTTGTGCTTACAGAAAAGGTCAAATGCAACAGAGAAATGCTAGGTAAGGCACGGAAACCAGACCACAACAGCTGAGTAAGGCATTAAGTAGCAGATTTCTGTTATATATGTATGCATACAAAACATACATTTTTGCAGTGCTATGCTTTTGTATGAGAATTTGCCATTTAGCACGGTATCATTTTAACCACATAAATGCTGGTTCTGAAGATGACTCCACTTTTATTTTCAAGATTATGTGGAGATTCCAACAACATCTGGAGGGCTTGCTTAGCCATTTCTGCACTAGTGGAATCTGCAAGTTACAAGTTAAACATTTCTCAAAGTTTGCCTGCCTGTATAGGGGCACATCTTCTGCCACATGAATCACACTAACAATAGATGACACTATTGCTCACCTCTCCCATCAGCTCCTTCACGACAGGAACTACACCATTAGTTTTTGTAAAGCCCTGGTAGGACATATTCCTGGCAGCTCTCTGTGTGCAAATAAAAATATCCCCATTCAGGGTCTCAAAGCCAATATACTTCATATCAGGGCGAACCCAGCAATTAGTCTGCCCGAACATGGTCTCCGGTCTCAGAGTTGCAGCTACTAGGAAGATATTCTTTCCTTTAAGGCCACTGTGAAAAGAAAGGAGAAGTTGTTTAGAAAAGTATTTGAGAATATGACAATTCCCAAGGAAGTCCCCCAAGGGAAAACGTGTGAGGAGTTAAAACTATGTATTAGAAATTCTACCCCTTTATTTCTGACAGTTTCTATATAATAAATGTAATCTATGAGATCCCTAATCAAATTAACCTCGCAATGCAAAGAAGACTTATTAGCCAAGATGCGGATAATTACCTTAGCTTTACAGGATAAGGTTCGACCACCTTCATTTTGATTAGTGTGTATTCTTGAGGTCCAACACCCTAAGAGACAATACATGAACAATAATGAGCACACCACTTCCACTATTCAGTCTGATCAGATGCCCAGAGGCAAACTAGAATGGACTCCATGTCAGCCACTATCCCTATTAATTGACAGCAGTTAAGATAACCGATGATGTATCCTTTCTAAGATAAAACTTTCAGAAAGCTAAAATAAATAAGTGGGGATTGTGTGGAAAAATCTAACATAAAAATGCAAGCTTCCAGTTAAACAAATGCACTGGTCAAGATCTAAATAGATTGGCCAATGGAATTTCTTATTTTTGTCCTTTTTCGCTCTCAATAAAAAACTTATTCCTGCTTCCATATCAAACTATTTCTACAAGACTTCTGTGCAGAATTTACCTAAACCCCTTTAGGTTCTCATTTAGATATTTAAAGTAATTAAGTGAGGATTCAAATAGACTGTAAATGCTTTATTTTCTTCAGTCCAAATGCAGTATATCATTAGCAATCAAATGAATCAAACATCCTTTGTTACCTCCCCGGTTTGCCTGTCATGATCCATGCATGGTTGTCCATCTTTTGGAGAATAAATGGTGTATCTAAAAGACAAATTAAATACATTATTTAGATAAGTGCAAGAGAGATTGAACAGAAAATCCTTTGTGTTTAGGTCACAATCCCAGCTTAAAATGAAATTCAGACGCTCTCAATGGTTTCCTCATAGCTGAATAATTTCAAGGAGAAAGCTACTATCTAGAAAGGACTGAAGAGGGCACTGTTTCTTGTTTTCTATTTTGCTTTCACTTCCCACAGAAGATCCTCAATCTAAGACAAAATACTTGGCTAGCATAGGCTCTCTCTATTACTTTACTGAAATAGAATGCCATCTATCTAGTCAGTATAGAAGCAGGTGTGTATATCACATGACCCCTCTGGTTCTCGTGGTGCAAAACAACAGCACCTGTACCAATATAATTAATGATCTACTCATTTACAAAATGCAGGATAATAATTTGCAATTTTGACAATTGCTTCTATTAATTTGATCATTTATTTTACTTCATTTGAAAAGGAAACTATTGATCATGTCAATAATTCTCAATTCATAACTGGGATAATTCAGTCAAAGTTTAAAGGTGCACATGTACTCTCCAACATTTGACAGAATTATCCACAAGCACTCACACCAAAGAAGCTATTGGCTATTGGACTGGTGAGCTCAGAAAGCCTATAATCAAAGAATTCACCAGGCCACGTTTATGAAATGGTACACATTGCTAAGCAAGAGGATACGTCAATCAATTCAAGTTTTATAGAACGAATATGTTAAAGGACTACCTTACCGTTTCCCAAATTTAACTTTATTCCTTTCTCTCAGAGTTAGAAATTGCCATCGTACAAAAGAATCGTAATAGGGGTTGACATCAGTGGTGACAAAGGAACGTCTCCAGTCTACCTAGAAGTTCATAAAAATGAGGAGTTGCATGATGTTCCAAAAGTTTATATGGAAACTCTGCGTCACCATCAAGAGTTCTCACAAATTGTGAAACTAATTCCAAGAGGACTTTAGAACCGCATCACCTCCATTCCATGTGGCGTGACAAGATGAATATAAAAGCTAGGGGACTTTCAAAAACAAAAAGTCATATGCCATGGACATTAGTTGTTCAAAACAGAAGAAGCAAACGTTTCCAACTTCAGAATTCCTGCAACAATAACTGCTGATGTAACTCAATCTTTCAAAGCTATTTCCCCTCTAAATAAGAACAACCAAAACATTTGCTATAAGTAGGCAGATGTTTATGAAACACTGTTACAGCTGAGGTCAAACTTTGTGACTCAACATTTTATTTCTAAAAGATCTACAGCATAACATCACAGGGTCACTCAGAGGAAATAAATTAACCTAAGAGAAAGACTTTTTAAAAGTTATACTTTTAGAATAAACAAGTACCTTCAGTCCCATGCTCTTTAAATCTTGAATAGCATGGGGTGGGAAATAATCAATCCAATGTTCAGCCTCTGAAAATTTCACTATTTCTTCATCAGAGAGACCTAAAGATTTCATGATCCCCCATTGATACTTTGAAGAGCCAGTCTTGGCAGCAGCCTTACTCTTCAAAGAAAATAAGAAAGCAAAGTAAATAGACAAGTAAAGCAGACAAACTAGGTCAGTTTTATTATATTCATAAGTGTAGGATGAACACGTCCATTAAATTTATGGATGATATATGCAAGTCTACATTTGTACCCCTGAGACGCAAACAATCTTACAACAGCACCATAAAGCATTTATATTTTAAATTATACCTTTTTGCCTTTAGCCTTGTCTTTGATGACCACTTCTTCCCCCTTTGGCACTTCCTCTTCCTCCTCCTCTTCATCAGGGAATTCTGGTGGACAGCCATACAGCTCCATTTCTCTTTTCAACTTATCTGCACATGCCTATGGGAAAATCCGGAGTGACTCAGTTAGTATAGATGGATCAATGATTCAACAGTGCAAGGCTTGGGATAAAATATTTTGGCAATTCCAAACTTGCTGCCAAAAAGAAAGGCCAGGTGTCAGGATGCTGATGAATATTTATTGGTGGTCCAATATGCTTATTTGCTTGTGCCGATTCCAGATATCTGTGCAAATATATAAAGCCCCAAAGGCAGACTTTTGGCTGAAACTCGCCAGGCTACCAATAAATATTCATTTAACAATAAATATTCATCAGCATCCTGGCACTTGGTCTCTCGTTTTGACGGTTCATTTTGTGGATGCTTCCTGGTGTTTTTTCCTCTGCAATTCCAAACCTGGCATCATATCTTCAATTGAAGTTGACAGCGTAGTAAGTGATCTGCCATGCCAGTCCCTCAAAGGGCTGGCTGGCTGGCTGGCTCACTTATGGTGTGCAAAAATTTTAAAGAATGGGTCTCTTCATTTTAGCTTCAAAATGAAATGATGAAAAGAAATGCTCTGCATCAGCAATTAGAGCTGACTTACTAGAAGCCATAGAAATAAACAAGCTGTTACTCTACTACATTTTCTTCATAATACCAGAAACACAGGAGATACTAGGACATTATGGTCAGGGATCCAAAGGACCATGTAACTACTTTCATGTAACAGAGACTTGGAATGAGTGGCCGAACATCTGCTTGCTATTCCTAGCAAACTGTTTTTGAAGCAGAGGGGAAACAGAATATGACATGTTCGAGGGGGGGCGGGGGAGAGACAGAATTAAAAATCCCGCTAGGGATGCCCAAACCCTTCAGCACACCTAAGAGATCTGCAGGTCCTGAGAAAATTTTAAACCCATATATGGAAGAAACTGCTGTGCCACTCACATGAGTACTGATTACTATGACAAAGAACTCATTCAAACAGCTATGCTAAACCAGAATTTTCACATCTTTTACCACAACACACCTATGTGCATGTTTTATACCTACTGATCTAAAAATCTAAAACATGTCACACACACCACTTCGTTTCTAAACTCAGAATCTGTGTACCCCTGCTACAAAATGGAATGGTTTTTTAAAAATATTTTATTTTTAGAAAAAGTCAGACAGCATAAGAGGAAGTAGAAAACAAAACCCTAATTTTACCTTAATGGGCATGCCTGTACAATGTAGTCCAAAAGGGAACAGGCAGCTTTTTCCTTTTAGTTTCTGGTACCCAATTGCAAACTGTGGGAAACAGGATCACAATGGCAATAATATAGCATATACCAAGTAAGCTTCTGAGTTTTATGAAAAATAAAGGGAGGGAGAGAGCATGCAGGACTGGAAAAATGGGTGGGATCGAACACAAATGGGTGGTTCAGAAGTATTAAGAAGTGCTTGCATTTAGTTGTAAACTTTGAAAATGCTTTTAAGACACACGCTGTCATTCTGCTATTTGTGGTACTAGAACTGCCACAACACACAATTTGAAAGGAACAGAAAACAGAAAAGTTATTAATTCCCAGCTAAGTTACTGAGTTCATAGAAAGACTTCTGCTCATGCAATCGAATTTCCTCTCCCTCTCTTCCCTGCTCCACCCCAGAGCAAATCATTGCCTGAGCTCAATGACTTGGTTGGATACAGCTCAATGTCTTCACAACAGAGATTTTCGAGAGCTTCTACTCCCTAGAGCAAAGAAAAATTCTACAGTGATTTAAATTTTCTGTTTGCTCCATCTCAAAATCTCCACACAGGGAACAATACATTTTTTAAAGTTAATATAAAACAGTTATCTGACCAGGTTATGAGAAATGAAACTTTAACAACTGCTAAAACCTCCATTTACCCCCCAGTCAGGATAAGCACAAATAAAAACATCTTGCAAATATTTGAAAGCAGTGCTGTGTAAGCAGATCTCTGAAGAATGTCAACAGTGAGGACGCCCCTCTATATACCAACACTTCTTGCTCTGAGACACAGATAAGAGTGAGTTTGCAAGAGTGAGTTTTCTAGGCCAGTCTAAAAGAGCCTTCCCCAACCTGGTGTCCTCCAGATGTTTTGCACTCTTTTAACCTTCAGATTTAGCCAAATGGCCAATAGGCAGGGAGAATAGCAGGTGTGCTCCAACAGCATCTGGAGGTCATCAGGCTAGGAAAAGTTGGCCTACATTTAAATGGCTCAAGGACTGAACAAGAACACTTATTTTCCCTGGTGAGGCTTGTTGCTAACAAGGAAAATTTCTTACCTCACATTTGGAAACGGAAAACGTGTGTCCTAGATGAAGCCGGCCATTCATGTATGGATACGGAAAGGTGGCAAAGTACTTGCCATTGCTGAATGGAGATTACAAAACAAAAAAATGTGCATCAAATGATCTGCAGAAACTAAACTAAAAAATTACAAATACTACAATTCTATATTCCCTTATTCAGGGATATGTGATATAGAAGTGTTTAAGAAAGTTGTTGCATACAACCACATCAGTAAAGGGCATTTCACTTGTGGCAAATGCACTGACTCCAGTATGAACACTAAAATGTCATAAATTGGGTCTGCCGTCCAACTAAAGATTCAGTTTTAAACTACACTTCTAAACACACTCACCAGGGAATAAATCCTATTGCACTCAGCAGAACTTCTGAGTAGGAATGCATAGGATTGCACTGTCATCAATTAAATATGAGTTTTATTGAAATGAGTGATTAAATGTTGATCCAAGCAAATAAAAACTCCAGAGGAAGATGGCAAAATCTTTTAAGTTGCATAGAAAAAAACCCTAACTCCTTCTGGGTACACAATCAATTAACAAAATTTAAAAAATATTTATGTCCTGCTTTTCAAACCATTTTTTCCATGTGACATGTTTAAAAAATAAAATAGAGCACTAAAAATTTCATTGCAGCATTAAAAACCAGAAGAAAAGTAGCATAAATCACAACAAAATTTAGCCTTCCAAAGTAAAAATGTTTTGAGCATTTTATCGTTATAATGCTCACACATGCACATCAACAATCATAAAAGTCCTCTCCAAATAACAGTTGGGGTTGAGGTGAACCCCATTAAACCAATTTCTGTCTTCTGCTCCTGTTCTTCACTATCTCCGCCTAGAGGGTCATCCACAGTTTCCCCACTTGTGTGATAATTAGAATTCTTTTTGTGTGCAGTTAACTGGAACCTAATTTATTCATGATCACCTTTGGTTACTGTCCAAATTAAAACTGACATGGAATGTTATAAAGAGGGTTGTATTCAGTAGTGACTTTGCACCAACAAAAAGCACAGAGGCCATGTAATTTTTGCAAACACCCCGCTTCCCACTGCTATTCTCTGTGCTATATCGTATACTGTTCTGAAGGGTATTCCAATCCACAGGAGCAGCGTCTCAGGGGTGCCAGTCATTGCAATGGACAAGGGGTGCCGAAGAAGATTGGATGCACCGCTTTATATGCACTTTCCACCACTGATTACAACTCAGAAAGTGATTTAAAAGGAAAAGCTACCAGCTGAGCATCAAGTTTTAGTTTCTTTCATAAATGCACAACAATCTCCTTACACCTTCTTCCATTCAGTTAAAATTTAGTCTTACGTCATTCATGCTACAATCCCATGCATATTTATTCAGTTCACTGAATGCAAAGTAAATGAGATGGTTTCCTACCCCCACCCACAACTCCCCCACACAACAGAATGGTCCCAATCGGGATGGGGGTGGTTGTGATGATAGATAGATAGATAGATAGATAGATAGATAGATAGATAGAGATAGATAGATAGATAGACAGACAGACAGACAGACAGACAGATAGATAGATCATTCACAAAATTGCTATTTGCTTGAATGGCATCTTCCCCAGTTTTTCCCTCACTGAGACTTCTGAATCGTGTTGATGCTGGAGACACACAATTTCTACAAAATACAGGTTAAACACTTCCTAAAGTAATATCAAAATTGGGGACAACATTTATTAATATTCTAGAACTATACCAAGTCTATAGTGTTACAATAAAATTCTTTTATAGACTGCATAGCTCTTTAAGAACACAATGCAACTGTTGATACAAATAGCTCAAGTTTCCATGCTAGAGAAAAAAACTGACATACAAAAAACTGGTTGGAATCTCCTCAGTGGCTGTTCAGGTATTTTAATGGTGCTAATTGCCATAGCTATCCAAATGTGAACTCGCAATGGCATGCAAAGTCAACCAAACAGGTACAACTGAGACTCAAGACACCGATCCCAATTCAGGCTCCTCAAAAGCCACAGTGACCCAAACCTTAAATATTCTGCACATTCCCCTCTCTAGAATAGAATCATAGAATCACAGAGTTGGAAGAGACCACAAGGGCCATCTACTCCAACCCCCTGCCAAGCAGGAAACACCATCAGAGCACTCCTGACATATGGTTGTCAAGCCTCTGCTTAAAGACCTCCACCACACTCCTTGGCAACAAATTCCACTGTCGAACAGCTCTTACTGTCAGGAAGTTCTTCCTAATGTTTAGGTGGAATCTTCTTTCTTGTAGTTTGGATCCATTGCTCTGGGTCCGCTTCTCTGGAGCAGCAGAAAACAACCTTTCTCCCTCCTCTATGTGACATCCTTTTATATATTTGAACATGGCTATCATATCACCCCTTAACCTCCTCTTCTCCAGGCTAAACATGCCCAGCTCCCTTAGCCGTTCCTCATAAGGCATCATTTCCACTGTTGGCTCATGTCAAGTTTGTGGTCAACCAAGACTCCTAGATCCTTTTCACATGTACTGCTCTCAAGCCAGGTGTCACCCATCTTGTATTTGCGCCTCTCATTTTTTTTGCCCAAGTGCAATACTTTACATTTCTCCCTGTTAAAATTCATTTTGTTTGTTTTGGCCCAGTTCTCCATCTGTCAAGGTCGTTTTGAAGTGTGATCCTGTCCTCTGGGGTGTTAGCCACCCCTCCCAGTTTCGTGTCATCTGCAAATTTGATCAGGATGCCCTTGAGTCCATCATCCAAGTCGTTGATAAAGATGTTGAATAAGACCGGGCCCAAGACAGAACCCTGTGGCACCCCACTAGTCACTCTTCTCCAGGATGAAGAAGAACCACTGATGAGCACCCTTTGGGTTTGGTCAGTCAGCCAGTTACAAATCCACTGAGTGGTAGCATAGTCAAGACCGCATTTTACCAGTTTTTGTTTTTGTCTCTAGTTTTTGTCATAATTCTGGAAAGAGTATCCCTACCTTTTGTGGTTTGCAGCATCTGCTGCGTTAATCTCAAATGCTCCCTCATCATGCCACTTCTTTTGGATTTCCTTTTCGATTGCCTTCAAGAAGTCCACTTTAGCTGTCCCCTTCCGTTCCTTAAGGAAGAAGAAGAGCAAGTGATTAGTTTAAAAGTCAATAAACGCCTACACAGAATCTCACTGGAATATTACAATCCACTATGTACAGAACCTATCACACACCCTCCACAACATTCATCAAGTAAGATGTTTCCTATACATTGTTCAAGGTTACTGCATTAAAAAGAAGTTATGAGCATTTACAGGAAAATACTTTAAATTTCTATCCATGATTCCATATGAGCTTAGATCCTAGTGTGTGTTTTTTGGAATTATCAATTCTGCAAGATGTCAAGGTCAGTTTGCCAGAAAACTCATTTATTAGTTGCTGCCACGCATTAAAAACTTTCATCTTGACATCTTTAATAAGCAAAATGTCTGGCATTATTATGTACATCACCTTGAGACATATGCAAAAGGAAAATAATAAATAACCACATTTTAAAATTTATTGTTATCAGCAGTGTGCAATATGAGGCTCTCTTCAGAGTTTATTATGTGATCTTCAGAGTTTGATGCATTTCTGCATGCTCTGGACAGAAAAGGCACTGGACCACATTGAGGTACTGAGCTATCCCATTTCAGAGAAGTAAGGTAGGCGTTGCCCTTATCAAAACATTGTGCCTAGTTTAGAACTTTAACCCTACCTATCCCCTTAAACAATGCACTCGTGTCTACAGAAGGAAATAAATGGGGACAGGTAAGGACTCAGTTACAAGGATGACTAAACAAGGTGTCTCTCAAAAGTGTGACAAAATTTTAGAGCTTTCTTAGTCTGGTTAATTAGCCCGTAATTACATCACTGTCTCAAATATGGTTTGGTGTTGCTTTTAAATAAAAAAAGTATAACTGAAAAGGTTTTCTCTTGGAAAAAGATACAATTTAAGAATTAAAGTAATGCCCAGGCACAGAAAGTGTGAAAGCAAGTGACTTTTACGATGCAGATACTTTTGCTTGAAGCTCTAGGAGAAAGAAATACACACACAAGTAACATCTAATCACAAAATGCTCATCTGCATAAAACTACTTTGCAGCATATTAACTGACAGCACTGAAACTAAATTAATTTTAATCTGTCATACTCTAACTACATTTCATCAGCTGGATAGTCTTGGTGGCTTTAAATTGGAGACTGAGGTGCTATGCAAGCTCAAGCACAATCGGACAATTCTTCCTGACGAGTGGAGCATGAAAATTTTGAACCCAGCCTGTCATATTATTGGTTAGTGAGGCAAAGAGCAGTCGGACTAGTGTTACCACAAACACATCAGATTTATTACATTTGAAGCAATTAGCACATATAGATGAACCAGGGGTAGAAAGCATTCAGAAGTGGTCATCGTCACTGCCATCACCACCACCCGCCTTGCATCCTCACTAATGCTTGATTTCTTACTGTGTTTTAAACCGCCCAGAGTGGCTGGGGTAACCCAGTCTGATGGGCGGCAGATAAAAAATAAATTATTATCCTGAAAATATAATATGATCTCTACATTGACCATAATATGTGGGCAGATTCAGGCTGGAGAAGGCAGTTTTGCAGATCCTAAAGCATATGGGACTTTAAAAGCAATAACTTGCACTTTAAGTTGGGGCCACAAACATACTAGAAGCCAGTGTAGATGCAGCTAATATAGCAATACAAAAAGACCCAACTCACGTATTTCCATGATCATTGATCTAGTTTGAAAACAGGCATCTTACATTTAAAATGAAAGCTCCTTGACACGGACTCAAAACTTTTGATGCAACGTATTATACCTCAAAAATGAATTTATGATGTTCACTTTCAGCAGATCAGCCACATCAATAATGTAGAGGGGTTGTCCCACCCCAAAAGGCTCAAGACCACTGGCCTTTCTCAGGAAAGAAACTCTAATGTTGCTAATAAGGGGCCAGTAAAGTAAGGCAAGACACCATAAGGTATCTATAAAATACTGTACATAAGACTTAATACAAATTGTCCATCAACACAACCTTTAGACAAAGCTGTGGCAACAAATTTTGTCTGAAGACCCTAACAAGCATGCCATCTTTTGTTAAATGGATTACACACTTTCCCCATAAAGAGCAGAGCTCAGAGATGATGAAGGAAATGAACCAGGATGAGATTTTATATCTTTAACAGTTGCATAAAATATATAACTTCAATAAATACAGCTTTTATCATCTCTAAATGGCAAGCTGTATTTGCCATGGTTCTCTCATCTACTTTACTATTAAAGGCATGAGGTTCAGCCACGAAACTATGCTGACCAGATACACAGGATACCATTCAGGAAGGAAAAGAAGTTTCCAGCATAAAATCTCAACCCATCTCCACAGCACATTAATATCTACTGCTTCTTGAATTTGAGTGAATCTAATGGAGCCCACCGCATAACGGGAATACTAGACCCAATCACAACTCCGACAAATAAGCTATTTTCTATTATGTATCTTAAAATAAGCATATGCGACTTGCTTGCTTGGCGTGAAACACGTTTAGCGATTTGACATGGAAATGCTAGACAAGCCCCCTTTTAACTGACGGAGCTGTCACAGCAATAGGAAGCCCATAGGAAGGGAGGGGGGTCGGTGGCTGGTCGGCCTTCCTCCATTCCCTTCTGCTTGCAGGAGAGGGGTCCATTTTCTGGTCCAATCCGGAAACCCCCCCCCCCAAACTACCCCCTCATCCGCGACCACCCAAAATCAACTGCCGCATTCACCGTCATCGCTCCCGAGCTTCTTCAGCGAACAGCTGCTCTCACGGCTCGAGCCTCCTCCACTCCACGCTGCCGGTTCCCCCACAATGCAACGCGAGCGCAGATGTCATCCGCTTCCTTCGCAAAGGCTGTCGGGAGCTGGAGTCCACACGCCGCGAAAGCAAACGTTGACAACGCTGTAGAACTGCGACTCCCGAAAGGCGCTGGCCGGGTAGTTCTTCACGAGCCGAGCTTTCATAGAACGGAATACTACGATTCCCCTAATGCACAGGGGCTGAGAGCCGCACCAATGTATAAAAACAGGGGTGTCCGAACCTCTAATTTTCTTGGTCCTATTCCGCAGGGGGAGGGCGCTAAAGCGGCCCTTTTCGTTGTTTCCTCCACCCTCCCGCTTTGTCCACGTGACTACGAAGAATTGACAGCTTGAGAATATCCTTTGGTTCCTCCTTCACGCTTATGGCTATGCGATAGTATTGCAGGAGTCCTGCCCTAAGAGCTTTAACAGGAGCAGAAACTATGTATGTATTTTGACAGAATAGTTTTCTGCATAGTTCTCTCATAAGCATTCAAAGTCTCTGAAAGTTGTAGAAAAACCTTAAAAAACGGGAAACAGCTTCTGCACCTTCAAAGTCACATGCAGTCAGGGTGCAGAGGATGGAAGACACCCAAAACAATCTTTGTGTGTATGTTTTCAGATACGAATCCCACCAAATTCACTATGCCAACTACTTCCAACTAACTGGGGTTAGTGTTCCCGTTTACCCATTCACCTGGGGTTGTCCCACTGTGTTCTGTGTGGAAATGTATAATAAATAAAATGTGCTGTAAAATAAATGTGCTGAAACCATGAGAAGCCTTTGTCAAAGCCTGTGTTTCAAAAACAGAAAGGTATGAAGGAATGATCAGAAGCTTTAACATGAAACTATATTAGCCCCAAGACACTGGTTCAGTTTTCAGATTATACATGGTATTCATTTATACAGATCCATAGACAAAACCTAAGGTCCACTTAAAAACATGATAGAATACAGTAATGTTAAAATTAAAATTAAACAAATTTATTGTGCATTCTATACCTTTGTTCTTCAGCAGGGTGTGAAACTAATATACAGCACTTACAGAATACAAGCTTTAGTACCTCAAATAGCTAGGGTGTTATGCTGTTCTTTAACCAGGTGAAGCTAATATACAGTACTGTTTTAACAGACATCACTGAGTGATTTCAAAATGGCTGCCATTTCAAATCTGCTGTTTACCCATTGTTCTTAATATAGCTATGTATCTTTGCCTGCTATCAGAAAGCAAAATAATATTTATTATGGTATGCTCATGTACATAATAAATTGGAATGACACACTACTAAAAGTTTAGTTAAAACAACATGGTTCATGCCGCGGGTCTTGAACCTTCTATCCACAGGCTTGAGCCAGCTGAAAATTACAGAGGCCCACCAGTAATAAAATGGTAGTCTAAGGGCAGTGTCAGCCACAAAATGGTGGCAGATGGAGGCAGAGTGTGGCAGTATTTTATTTATTTCATAAAATGTATATAACTGCTTGGTTGTTAAAGACAACAACCACTTCTAAGTAGTTTACAGAAAATAAAACCCATCAAAGATGTTTACAATTGGCAATTACTTTCGCTTTCTACTAATATCTAATCCATCTTCGGAAATTCCATAGCTCAGTGTTTCTCAAGATAAGACATTTACTCTCAATGTATTGTAACTTAGCCTCCCCATTTTGGGTAGAATTTCCTGATCCAGAGGCTCTAAGTGGAGAATGCTTTTTCTTTTTCTTTTACATTTTCCCCTTCCCACTCTCAGAAAACTTTTGAAGTATTTTTATCAATCTGTGATTTCTTCTCCCATTTTCCTTTCAAACTCCCACCTGTACTTTATTTCCTTCCATTCCCAGGCTACCAGTTTATTTAATAACTTCTTACTCCTCTATAACAGCTTTCTACTCTTATGACCTTCCTTTAAGGTCCCAATTTGCTAATAATTATTATTCAGAGTTTATTTCTTATTATTTTAAATATTAACAATTATGATAATTAGCCTTTTATCTCCCTTTCTAATTTCTTTCAACAGGTCTTGTGGCTCTTTTCTTTCAAAGGAAGAACTTCCTTCGCTTCATCTGTCTCCCAGCCACCTTTACTCAGCATGCAAGGAGCTGCTCATATGGACACTGGTCTAACTATAAGGCTATGGAATGGCTATGGAGCAGGGCAGACAAGAGGCCCTAGACAGGCTCTGGCACTGAGGCCCACCTGAAATGGTCTGAGGACCGTCATGTGCCCAGCTTCACCATGTCTAGAGCTTTCAGACAACCTTATAATAGATGTGTGTACATAAGTGTATCATAAGTGTCATAAGTCCTAGAATTCAAAGAAACTTTCATATCAGGAAGAATGATTCAACTTTATTATGTTTGCTGCTTTCCTTTCACAGTACAGTAAGCCCGCAACTTACACGCATTTAACTTATGCACACTGCAAAAGAAAAATTAAAGAGGGAGCAAGGTTCTGGGAAAAGTAACTATGCCAATCCCACCCGCCATTGAACCCAATGGGTTTTCACTATACACAATTTTAATTTTAGGTGCAATCCCCAGAACATAACCCTCACTTAAGTTGTGGACTTAATGCATGTCAAGTGATTTCTCCCCCCCAAAATCCAGTAATGCACTTTGTTACCATATCCTTTGTTTCAGACATCATCAATCTCAACTGGAACTGGTTGTTCCTTGTTTTGTTGAGTGCACTGCTGCACAATCCAATACTTAGAAGTCCTATTGTCTCCTTTGGGACTTACTCCCAGGTAAGTGTGTATAAGCTTTCTTGAAACGGATACTAAACGTAATATTGCAGAACAACGCAGGATCGCACCTTGCAAGCACGTCTCTAGAAATAGAGACGCACAGATCAGACCAATTTCCTACGGGAAAAGACGAGTTCTGCACGGCACAACCCAAAGCTTAAATCCAGATCGCTGACAGTGTTCCAGTCACAGCGGGGCCAGGGGGCAACCCCTTATAGCTAACACCGGGAAATTTGGTTAAAATCTCTACATACCAAGGGGGCGGGGTTTAGATGCCATGAGGGCCCCACCCCCAATGGAGCACACGCAAGCTCAGAACTTTCTAGTACGCGTGTTTAGGATTGCAGTTTACAAAGAAATGTCGCTAAGAAATGTCGTCCTACGTACGTTGACTCCTGATACGTATTCCACTGAGCTCGGGACCAATTATTCGCAAGCGACCTTCCACTTGCTAGAAATAAAATGGAAGCTATCCTTCCATGCTCTGGAAAACGCAGAGGACATACCATACTTTATTTGGTTGCAGTCCCATCCACTGGTTGTGTGCGTGTGTATGCCTGTGTCTGTTCGGGACGGGACGGGACTCTGCACGCGCTCAGAGACAACCCCTTTCTTCGCAGTCACTGCGCACGTTCCCGAGCGCCGTCTACACGGCGTGCCGAGGCCTGGCTCGAAGCCACCGGGCCCTCGGGAGCGGTGCCGACCCTTGTTACTTCCCCCCTCCTCTTCCCCGCTCACGTTGCTCGCGCGCCCGCAAAGGGTTTCACGCGTGCTGCCTCGACCTAGCCTGCTGCGGCCTTTCACCACTCACCCCCCTCCCACACCCGCTCGCCCACTACCTCCCGCGGCCGCGGATTGGCTCGCTCGGCTCGGGGCCTCGCCACGCGATTGGCTCCGCCGGGAGACCGGGTCCCCGCCCTCCCCCTTCTCCGGCACCCAGCAGGTTCGGCTGCGCTCTCGGCTCAGCTAGTTCCTGGTCTGACTCTTAGGCCCTGCCTGGGCGACAGGACAGCGGGGGAGCTGCCGCGGGCGAGTAACTGCTCGCGGGGGAGCGGCGGGTGGGGGAAGGGAGCCGGAGAGATGCTGCCCGGAGTGTAGCCGCCGCCGCCGCAGCAGCAGCGCCGCCGCCGCCGCCGCCACCATCATGATCATAGAGAACGTGGACGCGCTCAAATCCTGGCTGGCCAAGTTGCTGGAGCCAATGTGAGTGCGGCGGGGGGCTGGTTGTGGGGAGTGGAAGAGGAGGGCGAGGGGCAGCGGCGGCGGGGCGGCGGGGGAGGCCTTCACATGTGGGAGAAGGGAGCCGAGGGGTGAGAGGCAACCGAGGAAAGGGGGGGCCGAGCTGGGGAAGAGGAGTTACGTATATGTGGGGGCTCCTTGCTAAAGAGTCAGTGGGGTGAGTGAATAGGTGAGGGGGGGGTCGGTAAAATGCCTCAAGTCCTGGGGTACATGTGCTGGGATGGGCTTAGTGCCCGGCGGCGGCGGCAAGAGGGGATTCGTGGAGAGCTGCTGTGGGTCGGCAGGGGGTGCGGGGCAACTGGCGTCAACTAGGGGTGTGCCTCAGGAAGGAGGTTAAGGTTATAAGTGGTTATGGGGCGGGGAGGCCGCTGAGGGGCCGCGTGAGGAAGTTGGTTGTTTGGACGGGACACACACACACACACACACACACACACACACACACACGCGGAAAGAGTAGGTGCTGAGGTTATTGGGCTATGCAGGGTTACCATTTCAAGAGGGGTGCTGCTTTCTGTCTTCTGCACTTGCTCGTAGTTCTTCCAAACTGTAATCTGGTGACTAATTGTTTTAGAATGCATAGCTACCACAGTATATATCACTTTTACAAAACCAGGGGAACTACTCTTCAGAGCAGCTCCTTGAAAATTAAAACATGCAGCATTAGGCCAAGTGTGCCTTACTGCAGGAGTGCGACAGTGGAGACAAAATGTTGTCCCGTCTTGTGTTCATCCCTTTGTCATAACATCTGAAATGTTGGGGGTTGATAAGTTGTTTGTTAGGGCAGTTTAAAAGAGCACTTCAGACGAAAGAGGGCAATCTTGATTGTGTTTTTATTTTTAGTTGCAAGCTTTTGGATATAAGTTGCTTTGGGTTTCCTTGGGCTGCTTACCCAGGGTCTGTGTTTACTTTTTGGAAATGAGGCACAGTGGAGACTGTGGTGTCTTTATGATATGACCCCTCCTTTTGGAGGGATTCACAGCAACACCCCGCCTTGCTATCTCCCATAGCTGCAGTTGTCAAAGTGGCCCATGGGAGTAGGGGAGTTTTGGACCACTGTTAAGATACAGTTCCCCATCCTGAATATATACTGAGAGCTTGACATTGTTGCTTAATAAGCTGGTGTTTTGTCAAGCTGACACTTAAATTCTAAGTGTATATCACTGCATCAGTGATAAGCAGGCAGAGATACTAGACAGAAATCTTATATTATATATATTTTTGCAGTTGGTCTGTTAATTGTCTTTTTGGCCCAGGAGCTAACATGTCAACTTCCCTGCACTTAACTTTGGGAGCAAGTACTCTACACCAGTGTTTCCCAACCTTGGGTGTCCAGCTGTTTTTGGACTACAACTCCCATCATCCCTTGCTAGCCAGACCAATGGTCAGGGATGATGGGAATTGTAGTCCAACAGCAGCTGGAGACCCAAGGTTGGGAAACACTGCTCTACACTAAACTATTAGCTTGAATTGATATGTGACTTCAGTTTAAAGTTCTGAACAGAGAGTTAAGACTACAGACACTCTTGAATATGCCAAGAGTGGGTTAAAAGTAAACTTGAACTACCTTGTTGTAAATAGACAGAGTGCATTTCTGTCTCATTTGTATAATCTTAATGTGTACTTCTATGCTGCATAGAGTTGTGAAGCATTAATTTCCAAATGCCTGCCCAGTTCCTTGAAGACATTTCAAGTGCTAATTATGCTGCCTTTGTGTTTTTGTTGGCTTTAATACGCATTTCCTATTTCAACTACTACAAAATTCTGATTTATTATTAAACAATAAAGAAGCAGCAATTTCACATTTGCATTTCTGGGCAATTTTGGTATTTAATCCATAATTACAGACTTGCATAATTATGACCATGAAAAGTTCCTAAATTCTTTACTGTGGGTGGGATTCACCTAGCAAACTCTATGAGTGAAAGTTACAGATAGGTAGCCGTGTTGGTCTGCCATGGTCAAAACAAAATAAAAAAATTCCTTCCAGTAGCACCTTAAAGACCAACTGAGTTAGTTCTAGGTATGAGCTTTCGTGTGCATGCACACTTCTTCAGATACTTTGGTGAAAGTCCTGGGCAAGGGCTTCTGTTTGTGCAATGCGGCTTCCCCACTCTCCTCCCCCTGCTTGCCCCCTGAAATTGGCTCAGGAGGGTTAGGAGAACCCCTAGTACACGGGGGGGGGGGGTAGAATAAGTTCTTTCTGGCTACTGTATAAGCTTGTGCAGATGGAATGCTTATCATAGCGCAACATTAAATTTCACCCAGTATATTTACAGTGGTGCCTCGCAAGACGAAAAGAATCCGTTCCGCGATTCTCTTCGTCTAGCGGTTTTTTCGTCTTGCGAAGCAAGCCCATTGACGGCTTAGCGGATTAGCGCTATTAGCGGCTTTTAGCGGCTTTTAGCGGCTTATCGGATCAGCTGATAAGCGGCTTAGCGGCTTAGAAAAGGGGGGGGAGGAAAAAAACCGCGCAGGAACTCGCAAGACATTTTCGTCTTGCAAAGCAAGCCCATAGGGAAATTCGTTTTGCGAAGAGCCTCCAAAACGGAAAACCCTTTCGTCTAGCGGGTTTTCCGTCTTGCGAGGCGTTCGTCTTGCGGGGCACCACTGTAGTTGTGCATAGTAGTTTCTGGACAAACCATTTTGGTTAATTTGCTAAATGACATATTTGGTTAATATTGATAGTTGTTTGGCTTATGCTTGCAGTCACAGCTGTATGTAAATACAGTTGCTGAAACCTAGTTTTGAATATTATGTCCTTGTTAGATCAACATGCATTTTTTCAGCCCTGGTTTCAGAACCGGTCATAAAAATGTGCTTCATTTAACATACGAAAAGTAGAAAAATGTCTCTAATTTACCATATGTTTTAGATTTCTTGAATATCTACAGCTACCTTATACTGTGCCAGATCCTTTGGTCCATCTCACATTATTGTTGAGTTTGCTGTCTTGAGTCTTATGCCAGGGTCCTATCTAGACTTTAACTGGAGTCTCCAGGCATTAAACTGATACTCTTTGCATGCCAATCATATGTTGATTGGCCCAGTTGCCCAGGTAATTAAGCCATTTGTGGTTCAGCATCCAGGAGCAAAGAGGAAGTTTTTAATTCAGCTGAATTAAAAACCTCACAAAGGACACTTTGAGGGTAGAATAGTGATTATTTGCTCAAATGTGGAAATCAAAATTGGGGAGAGCCCTGCTGCAGTCATGCCCTGCTTGCTTCTCATAGGTTGGCCATGGTGAAAACAGGGAATTGGACTAGATGGGCCATGGCATGATCAAGCAGGGCTCTTTTATGTTCTTAGTTCTTCCATGGAGCTGTCAAAATTATACCAAGTAGTAGGTTTGCTTGTTTGTTTGTATAGCATTTGTTCAACATAATTTCTATTTTTGTATCAATTCTATTTTTGTATCGAGCACTAGTTAAATTAAAACAATAGCAAGATGTTCTATCCACCCTTGAATTAGAAGACTTCATTCTAAGGCTGCTAGCCTAACCATATGTACTTGGAAGCATGGCCCACTAAAATTTGTGGGACATGCTGCTTAATAATGAGGGGAGATAGTCATGCTTAATGACATGTCTTCACTGAAGAGGAATCCATTGTAATGCTTCATTGTGTATTAGACTCATAATGCTGTAAGTTACATAACGATAGCAGTATTTTTTTCCTTAGATGTGATGCCGATCCATCAGCCTTGGCTAACTATGTTGTGGCATTGGTCAAAAAAGATAAACCAGAAAAAGAACTGAAGGCTTTCTGCGCTGATCAGCTAGATGTCTTTCTGCAAAAAGGTACTGCTGTGATTTTTATTTTATTTTATTTTATTTCTTGCTAATGGCAGGATTTTGTGAATATGGTGGTAGGAAACTTTAGGTAGGAGACCTGGAGATAGAATCATAGATTTGTAGAGTCTGAAGGGACCCCCAAGGGTCACCTAGATGGAGCTTAATTATATGATAGCAGCTCCAACTGTATAAACTTCTCAGTAAAACAATTGTACTGTACTCATAAAGGAACTTTGCCTATTTACAATTAAGCACTATATAAGAGTGTGAAACATCCCCCCCCCCCCCCCCGTCACAGATAGTTTTAACTTCTGTGCACAATTACTGGAGAAATACATCTTTACATTGGCCAAAGAGTATCCATATTAACTTATGAAGACAAAAAAATAGAAGTAACTAGAGCACAATTTTATTATGGCACAAACCAGTTCATCTCTAAGTTAGTGTAGCATGTGTTAGCTATGAAATACAAATATGAATCACAAAGTGTTTGAACATAAGCCGCAAAACATTGGCTGCATTTCAGTGTAATACTAAACCATAGTTTAGCACTGACTAAAATGTAATTAGATTAATTACAGTTTAGTGAGTTGTCTGAACCATAGATTGGTTGATCTTAACTATGGTGAAAGCTCACAAACTATAGTTGGCTCGCTTCCAAGAAGGTTGTAGAGGATGCTTATGATCCTGTTCTTGGGCCTGGCAGGTGCAAAGCCAAAATAAATTATATGCTCTTAACTATGGGGCTGATGAGGAGGCAGCATTCATCTTCACCGCTGCTTTGGAACTCCAGGATTGGAAGGAATCGTCAAGCTCCATTTGCCTACACCAACACTTACACCATCTTTTTCTGTACACAAAATGATTAACCAGTAGGTTTTAATGCATTTTTGAGAACATATGGCATAGATCTAAAGGGCTAGTTTAGGTAGAGGACAACACCATACAAGAGTGTACTTTTGTGGAACATTTCATTTCCTTCAAATGGTAGACCTCTGTGTCACTTGGCAAATGAATTTTTAAATACTCCTTACTTTTAAAGAGACTTGCAGTGTAGCATGGCAGACTTTTTGCTAATGAGAAAACTAGACCAGCGCTCTTTCAGGCACAAGGAACTCAACTGGCCTGGATCAAAAGAGCAGAAGTGTGATTAATATAAAATATAAATATAAAACTAGGGAGTAGGATCTCTTTCAGAATGATTCCTTTTTTCTGTATGTCTCTTCCAGAAACCTCAGGCTTTGTTGATAAACTCTTCGAGAGCCTGTATACGAAGGATTACCTAGCCCCTAATGAACCAGCAAAGCCAGAGTTGAAGCCTGTGTGTCAGGTCAAGGAAGAAATAAAAGAGGAGGTAATGTTAAATTTCTTTGTCTCTTGCTTGTGTCTCTTGGTGCAATCCTGTGCATGTTTGTTCAGAAATGTGTCCCACTGTGTACATAGGATTGAAGCCATGCAGTATAGTCTTGTACATATCTACTCAATAGCAAGCACCCTTGAGTTCAATGTGACTTATTGACAGGCAATTATAGGATTGCAGCCTTAGTCTAGCTTTATTAGAAACATGAGAAGTTTTTCCCCCTTTAATATCCAAAGGCAGCAGATAAGCTAGTGTGTGTATGCAGGTGACAGTTTCACTATCTTTAATAGTGGAGATCCATTGTTAATAGTTATGCATGCCATTTTGAAAAGCTTTGTATGGCAGTTAGCAAAGTGAAAATTTCTTTCATAGTTCAGCCCTTTTAGATGATGAATGGCTTGGTAAACCTGAGGTGTCAACACTGTGCTTTTACATTTATTTATAGCCTACTCTGTACCAAGGTTCACCAGGCAGCTTACTACATAAACGGAAGCAAAATAAAATTGATTGGGTAGTGAAATAAAAAGTATATGCTAAAAACAATGCAACCCAAAATACAAGGAGATGAGAATAAACTAATAAGGTTGAAACAGTTTAAAGCTATAAAAGACTTTAAAAGTCCTGGATTACTATTATTATTTAAATTGTTTTTATTAAAAGATTTTCTTGGATAACAAAAGAGGTATTCATGTGGTACCAAAAAATATGATACCGTGCTCTCTGCAGTCACCTGGTGGAAGCACCCAGTGATGGGTCTCAGACAAAGACTTCAGGGTGCATATAGGATGAAGCAATCCTCCGGGTGCCCTGACCCGCAACCATAAAAGACTGAAGGTCAATATCAGCATTTTGAATTGGGCCTGGAAACAGATTTGAAGCCAGTGAAGGTGATGAGCACTGGTGCAATGTTCTCATTTCTCTCACTTAATAACCTTGCAGCCATATTCTGACTGAGGTTTCTGGACAATTTTCAGAGACAGGCCCACACACAATATCTTGCATAATCCAGACAGGTGGTTACCATGGTGTGGATAACAAGTTAAACTATCTGCCCAGTTACAGTTGTCCTAGATGGGGCTTGTCAACCTGGGAGGGTAGGAGGAGAAGGAAAACACTGATCCTAAACCGTCTCTACCTTGCAGCTATACTCATTTGTATGAAAGGCTTCAGGAGTAAACCCTGAGGAACAATCTATGCACACTGATTTGCAGGACATAATTAGGAGTATAAAAGTCTTAAGGAGCAAACTCTACACAAATCCAGAATGGGGTGCCTAAGGCAGTTGGATGGTGTCTTGTATGCCTCTTCCTAGTAACTCCTGCAGCCAAACAGGTGCCAAATGTATTGCTCTGCTTTCTTTTGGACAACCTCAGCGAAGCCGAGAGGGAAGTCTTGTCGTCTGGCAGCCCAGGACCTCCATACACCCTACCCAGGCTTGTGCCCCAGGGAGGTCACTTTGGTGCTGCAAATGCAGCAAAGTTGCAATTGTAACTGTTGTACCAATCTAAACTGGTAGAAGGTTCTCCATTGCTACATTTGTCCTTCTGATGATGAAGCTGAATCAGTGAGCACACTCAGTGTCTAACTCCTATTAAGGGAGTGCAACCAGGCTTTAAAGTTGATTCTGAAGCCACATAACCAGACCTCTGCAATCTTCTGCTTTTTGAGAAAGTTTACTTGAAAAGAGAGGTGCTCTACAAGAGTCCACAGCTTCAAGTACCCCCGCATTCTGTTACCTATCCTGAATCCTGTCGAGTCTGACTTCATACATTGTTTGCTAAAATCCTACAACCTTGGCTGTTCTAAGATTGTACAGTTCATAGTACTAGGGGTGTCTTGTTTAAGAGTAAGTAGTGGAGGAATAAACCAGTTAAAGTGTAATGTGTTCATAGCTCAGACGGGCTGATCTGATGTAAGTGGTGGACATATTACAGCAAAGTATTTGGCTATACTTAGATAAGGTCAAATGAGACATGATATCCTCACACCACACAGTCCCACTCCTCCCCCATCTCATATGCCTGTATTTCATGTAATGTTAAAGGTGATTTTTATTTCTAATTCTAAATTCTCTTAGATATCAAAAGATTAACTAGAGAATGCTTAAATCATGTTTAGACTCCCCCCCTTTCTATAGACAGTTCAGTATATTCTGCCACACTTTTGTTGCCTTTCTTCCACAAACTTTTTTAGAAAGTATGAATTGCATTATGTAATGAAAGCTAATGGCTTTGAGATTACAGAGTTAGACTCTTGCACACTTTATGCAGAGCTCCTCTCAGTGACGGTTTAGAGATTTCAGCTCTTCTGCTTATGAAAACTAATAACCCTGAAATAGCCCCAATAACTCTTGGATGAGACTGATTTTTCATTTCAGTTGGCATTCAGGCCTGCCTTTCTTGCTGAGACTGCCTTTGTTGGCCTGTGTCAGGAAAGGGACAGGGAGGATGTGTCCATATTGATTTTTCTTGACCTCTCTGCACTTTTTGATACCATTGACCATAATATTCTTACAGAGAGGCTGTCAGAGTTGAGAATAGGCTTTGTTCCTACTTGGTTTGTTCTCTCCAGAAGGTAGTGCTTAGAGGGTATTGTTTAGCTGCATGAAGCTTCCAAAGCACAGAGTTCGATTTTATCTCCCATTCTTTTTAACAACTGCATGGAACTCTGGGCTAGATGAGGGCCAACAAATTGAAGCTCAATCCAAATAAGACTTAAGACATTGGTAATGTGCAAGTTCTCTGTCTGTATGAGTAGAATGCATCTTCTTTTTGGATGTGTTGCACTCCCTTTGAAGGAGCAGGTGCGCAGCTTGATGGTACTCTTGGATCCAACTTGGTCAATGTAAGCATAAGTTGCCTCAGTGGCATGGAATGCCTTCCGCCAGCTAGCTCAGCTGTGTTCCTATCCAGCTAGACATGAGCGTGGTTTCAGTTGTCTGTGCTCTGGGAACCTTCACATTAGACTACTGCAATGTGTCATACATTGAGCTGACTTTGAATACAGTTTCCAAATTACAGTTAGTTCAGAACATGGCAGCTAGATTGTTAACCAGAACAAGGAAGCATGAACATTGAACACACACAAATTCTGGCCCGACTGCTCTGGTTGCCAGTTTGTTTCAGGCCCCAATTTGAAATTCTAGTTTTGACATTTTAAAGCTAGGAAGTGTCTTCATGGTCTTCTCCCCATAGACCCGATAAAAGTAATAAAACAGCATATTTGTTGTGACCCCCTGCCCCGCCTCGCTTGTGAAAGTCTTCTGAGTCCAAGTAGTAATCCAGCCTTGTTGAACACAAGGGATATTGCAACAAATTATGAGTGCTTCCACAGTTATACTGTAAAGGCAATCTTTTTAAACCTAAAATATAGCAGTTTTAAAATTAAAATGAAATTCCTTAAAGGTAACAATTATAAAAAATATTATGATGGACATTTGTTTGTTTGTTTGTTGAATGTTTATACCACCCTTCATCCTAGATTTACAGGGCAGTTTATAATAACATAAAAATGAATACCATAGTAACAAACCAAAGCAGGCCACTTACCCCATTTAAAAGACCGTGTATTGTTTAATTAGTCAAACGCCTGAGAGAAGAGGAGTGTTTTTGCCTAGCACCTACAGATAGGTGCCAGGCAAGCCTCCCTGGGGGGAGGGGGAGCCACCACAGAACAGAAGAGCCTCAGATGATGATTGCAGGGTCCAGGTTGGTTCATATGGGAAGAGATGGTTTTTTGTAGTTGTCCTCTTCAATACATTTCACACTAGAAGCAAATTTAAAATGTGTATACAGTGACTTGTCTCGAGCCTTGCTCTCTTATTGCTTAAATGGGTTTTTATATTCTTTGGGGTCTTCCCCGCGCCCCTGGGAGTGAGCTTCATGTGAGGTGATGATTTGCTGTTTGTCTTTAGCCATTTCAGGAGACTTTTGAAGGTGAGCGAGAGGGCAAAAAGAAGAAATATACTAGCCCACAGAAAAATCGTTCAGATTCTAATGAGCAAAGGTTAGTACCTGAAGTATTCTTCTTTAACACTTGTTAGCATTTGTTAGCCTCCAAATCAATTAAACTTCTGTTTCAGACATCATAATAAGTTTTGTGATAAATTTAGTAATGTATGTCTCCCCTCCTTTTGCATTATGATCGGGATGTTTTACAGATTCTCACATAATCCATTAAGATGTCACCTTGAGGGCCAGACAATCACATTTAGCCTAACTTACCTCACAGGGTTGTTGTGAGGATAAAATGGGTGGAGGAGAACTAGGTACCCCACCTTGAGCTTGCTGCAGGAAAGATGGGATATAAATGAAATAAGTAAATATACACACAATTTTAGAGAACTGTATTGAATCCTCTGTGCCCATGGAGGCAAATAATTGTTTTATGCAGGAGGGGGGCAGTCCCCAACTATATTAATATGATTTTTTAAAATTATTTTTTATGCAGTACTAGCATCCTTTAGTAAGACAAACAATTTGGCGTTTATTTGCTTTAGGGCTATTACACCTAACATTTTTTGTAGTTTTTTTCCAATGTTGATGTCACTTGGATATAATTACGTTGTTTAGTTCTTCATACAAACTTCCCTCTGTCAAAACTGTTGTTCTGTTTTGATGCCATAAGCATTTTCAGCTTTTCTATATCCACCTGTTTGCATGTGTTGTTTTTCTTAATAGAACTAGAGAGAGAAAAAGAGATGATGGCAAATGGAGAGATTATGATAGATACTACGAACGGAACGATTTGTATAGAGACAAATACGATTGGCGAAGGGGAAGAAGTAAGAGTCGCAGTAAAAGTAGAGGACTTAGCCGAAGTCGTAGCCGCAGCAGAGGTAGAAGCAAAGACCAGGAGGCAAACAAAGAAAGGGATGCAAACAGAAATGTTGGTGAGTCGTTTAAGGATAATAGACAAGTAACGTCTAATCTTGAGTTTCATGGGAGTTAATGAAATGTCATACTTCTTAATGAACATTTTATCTTGAATTTCTGGCAAATTCAACAAACAGAATTGTCTTTGAAAAGAAGTGATTGCTGACTTGTTATAAAGCTGGCTAAAAGCTGTGATCTGAGAGCAACCTAATCTAGGGATATATTTTTTTAATTTGTTCTCAGGTGTATTCTGGTAGAGCAGTACCTTCTATTATACTTTCCCTGTTGGTAAAAGCAGCTGCTTTATATTGCTAGGTTTCTTTTGGCAAGGAAGAAGTGTTAGATTTTCTTAACTTTTAATGGATCCCTGCCCCTAAATAACTGAGGTCTTGTGTTGCTATAGCCTTTCAAGACAAAAGAAAGTAATTGAAATTACTTGAAAAATACAGTTTACTTTTTATTTCTAAAGGAAATCAGTTTAGTTAGTGCATACGTTGCAGGACAAATATTCACATTGTCTTGCAAGAACGAGCCTAAGAACACTGTTAAGACATTAACCAGGTTTTTCTCGCATTTGTTATGGTGTTAAATTTTCTGTATGCTGTCACAGAATCTCTAAGCACGAAGGACGAACATAGAAACTTACCTAATCTATTACGATATATATTTTTTTCAGATCACAGAGATCGAGCCAAATTCAAATGTGAAAGGAGTGATATGGAGAGCTCATATAACCCAGTGGCTTTGTCTTCCGTTAACTCTACTGAACAGTATTCCTCTGGAGCACAGTGTATTCCCAGTGCTGTTACTGTGATTGCACCTGCTCACCATCCTGAAAACACAACAGAAAGCTGGTCGAATTACTACAACAATCATTCTGCTCCTAATTCGTTTGGCAGAAACGCTCCACCAAAAAGACGCTGTCGAGATTACGACGGTGAGTGTTACTCCTGGTTGTTCTACTTAGATTTTGCAATTAAGAATGTTGTTTTGAGCTATTTTGTTAATGTTGCCAGCCACACAGTATAAGTGAGACTTTGGCTTAAAATCTATATGTAATCTATTTTCATTCATTCATATGTAATCTATATAATCAATCAGATAAAGGTAAGCTACCATTAATGATGGTTTATATTGTGATTTATTTTTATTTTACAGAGAGAGGATTTTGTGTACTTGGTGACCTCTGTCAATATGATCACGGAAATGACCCCTTGGTAGTGGATGAAGTATCTTTGCCAAGCATGATTCCATTTCCTCCACCACCCCCAGGACTTCCTCCTCCTGGAATGCTTATGCCTCCTGCGCAAGGCCCAACTCACAACATGAGAATGCCAGGGCCACATGTACATCCTCGGCCGCCGCCACCTGTTAGAATTCCTATACCAAGTAAGATTTCCTCCTTAAAATAGCACTTTAAAATATTACAGTCGGCACAGTAGCTGAGAACATTTCATAAATTGTGCTTTATTTCTCTAACGTAGCATTACAGGAATCGGGGGTTTGAAGGACCCTCCAGAGCACATTTAAGGGTGGGTGAGGGAGCTGCAGGGGGAATAACTGAAAACTGCTTTCCTCCTGCCCAGACCCTCTAGTAGATCCAGTGCTTGGACTCCTAACTAGGTTTTTGCCAAAGGCTTTAATGTGAAGGTCAGTTTGATATATATAAGTCAGGTTATGAAGCTTTCAGGTTAACAAATGCAGCAGTGGTCTAGGTATATGGCTAAACAGAAACTAAGATTTTGTCTCAACACTTGACACACCCTAAATGGGTTGAGCCATGGGGCTGGGCAAACAAGATGGCTCTCCTCTGAATAGTCTGGGCCTGCTGAGTGTTTGCACCCATGCAGCCATCTCCACATCCTTGTGATGGAGGCAGAGTCAACAGGGTTGGCTCACTGTCTCATTTTTCCCCAGGCAGCACCCCAGGAGGGTTCATCACAGACAGTGGGCAGGGCCAGGGTCACATCAGTCTGCTGTGGTGCTCGGGGTGTCCAAGGCACTCTGCTGTCTGTCCACACAACCACTGTCCTGGAACTGGACGGACATCTAAGCTGCTAAACCTCTTCCAGTTCCTCTAATGCCTTGTCCTTGTACCATGCCTCCTTCCCTTTTGACCAATTCCACCAGGATGTCTCCATGGGGCTTGTGTCACCCCCATTCTGCTTAGTGATACCATTGGATACAAGCATAGGTATATAACTGATCCTAAGGCTGCAGCATAATGGTGCAGGATTGCAGCTTAAATGTATAATGTATCTTGGACCTTAAGAGATGCAAACAGTTGTTGATTAGTTTACTGGTGGAGACAGTAATATTGAAGATGTGTGGGTTTTTTCCTGCCAGGGCAAATAGAAGCATGTGCTTGTGTTGGCAGTTGGCGGATAGATCAGGTGCCAGATCACACATTTGCATCATGCTGGAGCTCTTTCTCCCAGGCAGTAAGGGCAAGTTTGTCTCTTTTTAAGAATAGCTGGTATATGCCAAGGTGTGTGTTTTCTGTCACGTTAATTGAAGTCCTCTGCGTTGCATAGGCACTTATAGAGCAGTGCTAAAGGAGGTGAAGAGTTAACGGTCACGCTCCAGGTGTCAGACAGACTGGGCACCTAGGTAACAGTAGTGTCAAAGCATTTCCCTATTTACTTCATTGTATAAAGGCAATTATTTTTGGACTTGCCTGAACTAGCAGCCCTCTTCAGGAGTTGGGCCTTTTTTCAAACCTTTGGATAATGAAAAAGCTTTTCCTTTTTCTCTCTCTCTAAAACATCGGAGATGGTGGAAAGAACTGACTAGATTAAATTTAGTTTCAGACCAAAAATAGAGAACATGCCACTGTGTGCATGTGTTTTTAAGGGGAAGTCCACTAATGTTGTGTTTTAGTTATTTAAAAAAAATCATTCACAGTAGTCACTTATTACTGATAAATTGGGTCAGGGGAGTAAATTAAGGTCTTTGAATTATTTACTGGTTTGGAGAATTGAGCAAAGTACAAGCTCATCATAAGAGGTCAGCTAGATAAACAAAGTATCATATTTGAAAAATATCTGTGTGTGTGTGTGTGTAGGATTATAATTTAGGGCATTCACTAGAACAGATGAATAATTAAAAATTTAGAAGAATTTAGATTCCATTTCCAACAGTAGCCAGCCAGATGCTCCTGAAAACCCACAAATAGCAAACCCTATCAAGCATTTGGGAACCCATTTCTTAATGTATTGCTTCTATGGCCATAGTGCTGCTGTTCCTGCCTTAGATAAGTGAAGCAGTAGTGGGGCCTGACACACACACACACACACACACCCCATACACAAACTTGAAGAAGAAAGATGTAGATAATGCTGAGCTAGAAAGGCCAGTGGTTTGAGTCAGTGTAAGACAGCTTCCCATATTCCTTTATATTCAGAGGCATTATGCAACATAGAAGGTCCACTTTAGCTATTGTGGAAAAAATTGTGTGAGAGAAATTTGGCTAGAATTTGAAGTGGACTTGATTTGGCTCTTCCTTGACACTGGGAAGAATGGGCTCGTTTTCTGTGTGCACCCTCACTGAAGCTGTGACCAGCTTGGGTATTTGTTCAGCAGCTGCGGATCCTCTGCAGACAAAAGTGCGAGAGCTGTTGGAGGCAGGAAAACAAGATTGTTCAGCGATTGTTTATAATGCAAAACAAAATGAGTTTGGGATTATTTCAAACACCATTTATTTCAATGGACCATTATAAGAAAAGAACCCAGCAGTTTAAACAAGCAGCAGATGTGCATCTGACTTGTTCAAAGCCTGTCCTTGCACAGCAAAGGATGAGCCCCTTATTTTGGATCAGTCAGCAAGGATAATGTGTTTTCTTTCTTCAGTCCTACCCTTTTTGCAACATTTCTATTGAGGTTGATGAAATAATAAGCAAAAATTCTGAATTGTTGTAATCGGACAGGTGGAAAATATTTAGTAGATGTGGTTTGCTGTCAGGAAGGTCAGAATGACCACACTGTTGTTGTTGTTGTTGTTGTTGTTGCTGTTTGTGTTGTTGTTCTAGTTGTTACTATTGTTATTATTATGCCACTGGCTCTTCCTGTTTCTAGCTCACACAGAAAGTTCATTACAATAGAAAAATAATTTCTCCAGTTTATTGAAAAGTAGCTTTAACCAGGGCTTGGTGCCATTCACTATAAATGAATGAATCAATTTATTATGGTCACAGACCAGAAATATGGACATATACAGCAATAGAGATCATGTAAATATACATAGGTTAAAATTAAACACTCGCAGTAAATAATACAAATATAAAACAATTAAAATATGTTGGTTAAGACTATGATACCACATTGCTTAACTGTATGTAATCAAGCCTATACTTCTATGTGGCCTCAGTGCTCCACTACCTGGCCATATTGTAGCCTTGTGGTTGGGCCCTCCTAACACCAGCAACTCTGCATGCTGAGTAAAGGTGGCCAGGAGACAGAGAGCTTACTGGGGCGGAGGTCCTTTTCCGAAGGCGAAAGAGCCAAAGGAGTCTTTTAGGAAAATTGGAGACATAAAAGGTTAATAATAATAATAATAATAATAATAATAATAATAATAATATAATATCTGGAAAGAGAAGGAAGCAGTCATATGAGAAAAAGGTGATTGGAGAAAGATCAAGGAATGAAAGAAACCAGTTTTTTGGAATGGAGAGGCATAAGTTTTAAATAAAGTGTGGAAGGAGAAAAGAAGAAGAAAATGTAGGACATGAGCAAAAATATTTTGAGAGGTGTTGAGGGCAGGAATAAAAATATAAAGTTTAGTCTGTTTCACCTAGAGCTTCTGAATCAACAAATTCTGCCTAAAATGGGAAGACACAGTAATCTCCAAGGCCAATGTGTGTACCTGGCTTGAAGAAATAGAATTGTAACACTCCATGCCACAAGGAAATCACAATGGCAAAGAGTTTAGCAATTTCCAAATAGGATTAAGTATTAATAAAAAATGCTATTGTTAATTGCAGCTAATCATGTCCAATTCTACCTCCATCTGCTACCATTTTGTGACTAGTGGGCCTCAGCAATTGTCAGTCCTCTCCAGCCCTAGTAGTAGAAAATTGGAGAACCCCAGTGTCCTAAGCCTATGGTGGCAAACCTTTTTAAGCCTCAACTGCATTTCTTTATTGCCAGCCCAACTGGGGACTTCATACTAGCAGGAGGTGGTACCAAAACAAAGCTGGGTTGGGCCAGAACCAACAGAGGATGGGACCATCCTACACTCACATGAATTCACACAAATGTTTTGAGAGAGGGAGAGAGTCTTGTTCACAGGAGACAGAGAGAAGGTGAGGTCATTTAAGAGAGATTAATTTAGCCAAGCTGAGGCTGGTGAAGCTGAAATCATGAAAGTTGTTGGTAGGGTTATATTAGTATATTATGAACAAATAGATTGTGGCAAAACTCTTTTGGAACACACTTTGCAGGCAAAAAGTCAGAGGGCTTTGAGGCTAAGAATGAGGAGCTTATGCTGGAGACGGGAGCAGACAGAAAGCCAGTTATAGGGATGTAAGGAGGCCCACCACATGGTCAGAGCAGCTGAATGAATGAATAAAGTTGGCAGCAAAGTGCTGGCCAGAGGTAAGGGAACCAAGGTCAGACAATATAAAATCAGGACACAAATTAGTATTTAGCTTTGAGCTCCTCAAAAGAAGAGCCATATTTTGTAATGTGGTAAAGCATGAAAAAACATAATTAGCTCTTTAGAATGTTTATGTTTCATTCCAGGGCCACCTTTATCACAGGCAAGTTTGATTAACAGCCGTGACCAGCCAGGAACAACTACAGTGCCCAGCCTTGCACCAGTGGGAGCTAGACTACCTCCTCCACTACCCCAAAACCTACTATATTCAGTATCAGAACGTAAGGAAATAAAGATTTCCACTTCTCTTGTGTTCTACCAGTATTTGTGATGTTGTTTACACTGCACATCTGAAATAGTGGGGTCTCATTTCTTTAATAAGCATCATTTAAAAAAAAAAAAAAGACAACAATTTTTATTGGTTTTTATCCAGCAGTACATCAAATGGTGGTGGTTCTGTCCATTGACTTTAGACATAAGCTTACACATTAAATGTTCAAACATATAACTTAATGTAACTTCTCCCCTGAGAAGATTGAGCAGTTGATTTTCGTTAAATAAAGAGGTCCACTTTTCTTGGAAGGTATCTCTTTTTGTTATGCCTTTAATTGCCCTCCTGCATCTGGTGAGGTGCCCAGACATTGCTGTATCCCAGATATTATTTTCCCATGTGTTCATGGGTATTTCAGCCTGGTTCTTCCATTTTATTAATCATGCTGCAGTCACTAAGAAGCCTATTAGTTCTCTTTGGTGCAGGGTGGAGCCCGTCTATTTTCCAAAGATAGCAGGGCTAAGGCTGGATTTGGAGAATAAGGTTGGCTTGTAATTGCGGATATACTGAAGAATACTCTGTTCCAAACGTTTTCAATATAGGGGCATTCTCACCAAATATGAATAAATGAACCAAGTTTTCCGCAATCCTTCCAACATAAAGGGGAAAGGGGTGGGATTAATTTTTGCCAGCCTGACTGGTTTCTAATTTGTGTCTTGTTATACTGTGTTGTAAGTCCCTTTGGGTCACCTTAATAATATTTTAAAATTGTATCAGGACATGCATGTTGCAGGGTTCCTGCCATATTTACATAGCTCAAACTGAACACATGTTTATATATAAATATATTGTACATGTGAATTATGTGCAATTTTTTTATTTCATAAAAATTACACACTGCTTGAATGTAAAAATCTCAATTTTGTTTACACAAGACAAAACCGTAAAATCAAGAAAGTTTTACAACCCTACTTTAAAACAAACAAATGTGAAAAATATTAAAATGTGAAAAAGCACTTCTGCTTGAGCAAATGCATAACATTGCTCACATAAGATTTTTTTAAATGAATCAGAAATCTATATTTTTCTTTCACAAAAGATACGTATGAACCAGATGGCTACAATCCAGAGGCTCCTAGTATTACCAGTACTGGTAGATCTCAGTATCGACAGTTCTTTTCAAGGACACCAATGCAGCGTCCAAATCTTATTGGCCTAACATCTGGTGAGATGGATACAAATCCAAGAGGTGAGATGTTGTTTCCTGAAACCCAAACCCTCAAAGTCTGAATACTTAGCATACTTAGCAAGGGAGCATTACCGACTTTGGCATTCATAGCAAATGAACCCAGTGCTGATGACAGTGCTGTCTTTTTCTGTGTGCAGTGATTTCTTTCCCTCATGCCTTGTACATTAAAGAAAGAGAAAGAAAATACAAATTAATGTACAGTTTGAAGAGTGGCAAGCAAACAATGATACTAGTATCTTTACAACTAGTGCTGTTCAGTGTGTTGTAGTCTGGAATCAGATCCAGATTCTCCTGCATGAGTTTTTTCATATTTTCACTAAAATGCAGTTTGTGCCTAATAGTAGATATATCTTCCCTGAGACCCCTTCATAAGAAAGTGCTACAATTGTATGTAAAATAAGCCCGAGAAACCCAAATCTCCAGCAGTGGTCCGTATTCATGGACACCTGATCTGCTTATGTTAATATCCAATGTACACTTTTCATATGCATACTTAGAAGAAGGTTGGTAGCTTAGTGGTAGAGCACCTGCTCTGTATCCCCAGTTCACTCTCTGGCACTGGACCTTGCTGCCAATCAGTATAGACAATACTGAGCCAGGTGGACAAATGGTCTGGTTTTGGTGTAAGGCATCTTTCTGTGTTCCTGATTTTTGAATTGTACCCAACTTAATGTGCAGGTGGTACTTGGTCTGAGCATCTTTAAGGGGTAAAGGGGACCCCTGACCATTAGGTCCAGTCATGACTGACTCTGGGGTTGTAGCGCTCATCTTGCTTTATTGGCCGAGGGAGCCGGCGTACAGCTTCCGGGTCATGTGGCCAGCATGACTAAGTTGCTTCTGGCGAACCAGAGCAGCGCATGGAAACGCCGTTTACCTTGCCACCGGAGCGGTACCTATTTATCTACTTGCACTTTGACGTGCTTTCGAACTGCTAGGTTAGCAGGAGCAAGAGACCGAGCATCGGGAGCTCACCCCGCCGCGGAGATTCGAACCGCAAACCTTCTGATCGGCAAGTCCTAGGCTCTGTGGTTTAACCCACAGCGCCACCTGAGTCCCTGAGCATCTTTAATTTCGTCCAATTTATTTATGGCATTTTTTGTTCTCAGAAACCCTGAACTTGCAGCATCCTATATATTTCAGCATTGTATATATTTCTTATGAAAGTCAGTGCATGGTAGACAGTATAGGTATGAGCCCGTTGGGAAAATGTTTTGTACATGTTTGTACTTCACCATTTTATAAATACAATTTGCTCCCACTTCATTGCAAGCATACAATCCTTTGCTTTCTTTCCAGGTGCTAACATTATCATCCAGACTGAACCTCCAATTGGCATTGCAAGTAACAGCAGTAATGTATCTAGAGTGGTGCTTGAGCCAGACAACAGGAAGCGGGTTTCAAACACTGTAGAAGGGCCATCTCCAAAGAAACCCTGGATTGGAAAGTAAGAATTTTCTGTGTCTATAGAGAACAGGCAGAATGAAAATGAGCCCCATTCAGTTCATTTGAAAATTATTTGGTTTGACTTATGAGAATCTTTTATGAGAAATGGTGAATAATTCCTCTTGTGTGTTGCAAAGAATACATTGCAAAGATAATGTTGCAAAGAATAGATTGTGTTTGTTAGTCACTATACAAAAAAGTCTCACTGCAATTTAACAACAATCAATAATATGGCAAAGGGCTTGGAATTTTACACCTTGTTTTCTGGAATGTCAGTCTTCTCCAGCCTGGTGTCCTCCAGATATTATGACTGTAGCTCTCACCAAACGTGCCCATTGTTCATGGTGGTTGAAACTGATAGGTGTTGAAGGGCACCATGCTGAGGAAGGCTTCCAGTGATAAGCTCTTTGACTTCCATGTCCAGATATTGACAACGTAGTTGGGTCATTTTCATTTCATTCCCCAGAGTCAGGACAGGCTGCTGTAAATTTAAAATCTTACTTATTTTATTCCCAAAACAGCATTGTGAGGCAGGTTAGAGGAAGATCTGCTTCACCTTTGTCATCTTTGTTAACAGCTTGTTCATCATGTCAGTACAGTCAATGCCACAGCATTTGAAGTCCAAATGCTTGTCGGCAAACCCATGTAACAGTGAGCCTGTATCCTCGTGTGATTAGAAGTCCTCCTTGGTGGTTAGACACAACTCTGTAGATGTAATGGTTTCCTTAAAACATGTGAATTTAGTCTGACAATAAAATGTAGTGTGCCTAAAAGATAGTGATTTGACCAGAACTATCTAATGCGTATGTGTTGGTCAAGGAATTAAGCATATTTCTTTGCATCCCAATGTAACCCTCTGTCATTGTGTGAAATGACTGGAACTTAATATGGATATTACTTGAAATACTTTAATGAAAAAGGAAGTAAAGTTTCATATAACACGGTCAATGTATAGCATTCATAGTCAAGACAATAGCTATCTGTGACTGTTAGACCTGATGTTAGAGAACTACTTGAAGCAGGGAACACAGTGGTAGATTACTTGGCTTCTGAGCTTCCTGGGGTATCTGACAGGTCTTTTTTAGAGACAGTGCTTGGCTTAGTGGGTATTGGTTTAGCACAGCAAGGTAGCCATTATGGTTATAGGCAATAAAAGGGAATGGATGTATTTACATTTAAATGTGATTTTGTTAATGTTAAGAGTCAATCCATCTTTTTTCTCTTCAGACAAACTAATAACCAGAATAAGCCAGGATTCCTGAAGAAGAACCAGTATACAAACACCAAATTGGAAGTTCGTAAAATACCACCAGAGCTAAACAATATTACTCAACTTAATGAACATTTCAGCAAATTTGGAACAATTGTCAACATTCAGGTAAAACCAATAATATGCCATTTGTGGTTTGTAATACAGCAATGTAAAGAGGGACTGGAAGTTTCTGGGACCAGTCTATATATTCCACTTTGTTCTATACTGCATTATTCTCTGGTAGAGTAAATAAATCTAACTTAGAGTCTTGCTTGAAGAACCACTTGGCGATGATACAGTCATGGGAAAAAGAAAGCGCACCCTCTTTGAATTCTGTGGTTTTACATATGAAGACCTAATAACAGTCATCTGTTTCTTAGCAGGTCTTAAAATTAGGTAAATACAACCTCAGATGAACAACAACACATGACATATTACACTGTGTCATGATTTATTTAACAGAAATAAAGCCAAAATGGAAAAGTCATGTGTGAAAAACTAAGTACACCTTACAATTCAATAGCTTGGAGAACCATATTTAATAATAATAATAATATTTATACCCCACCCATTTGGATGGGTTTCCCCAGCCATTCTGGGCGGCTGGTAAAACATCAGACATTAAAAATTTCCTGATACAGGGCTGTCTTCAGATGCCTTCTAAAAGTCAGATAGTTATTTAGTATTTCCTTGACATCTGATGGGAGGGTGTTCCTACCCAGAAGGCCTTCTGCCTGGTTCCCTGTAACCTCACTTCTCAGTGAAGTGAAGGAACCACCAGAAGGCCCTCGGAACTAGACCTCAGTGTCCGGGCTGAACAATGGGGTAGAGACACTCCTTCAGGTATACTGGACCGAAACCGTTCAGGGCTTTACATGTCAGCACCAACACTTTGAATTGTCCTCAGAAACATACTGAGAGCCAATGTAGGCCCTTCAGGACTGGTGTTATATGGTCTTGGTGGTGACTTTCAGTCACCAGTCTAGCTGCCGCATTCTGGATTAGTTGTTGTTTCCAAATCACCTTCAAAGGTAGTCCCACGTAGAGCGCATTGTGGTAGTCCAAGCGAGAGATAACTAGAGCATGCACCACTCTGGCGAGACAGTCTGTGGCAGGTAGGGTCTCAGCCTGTGTACCAGATGGAGCTGGTAGACAGTTGCCCTGGACACAGAATTGACCTGCGCCTCCATGGACAGCTGTGAGTCCAAAATGGTTTGATTGGCAACTTCCATAGAAGGGACTCAGATACATACTATATATACACACAGTTCACTATCCATCTCTTTTTGGATTAGGGAGTAAAACCTTTTACACTGAAGCATTATACCGTGGGTGCTTTTTAGAATGTAGTATTGTTATGTAATGTTGCCTCATGTTTTCTTAGGTTGCCTTCAAGAGTGATCCTGAAGCTGCTCTAATTCAGTACTTAACAAACGATGAAGCGAGAAAAGCTATTTCTAGCACAGAGGCAGTGTTGAACAATCGGTTTATACGAGTGCTATGGCACCGAGAAAACAATGAGCAGCAGCCATTGCCACTATCCCAGCAGCAGCAGCAGGCGCCACCACCTCTTCATCACCCGCTTCACCTGCAGCAACAAATGCTGCCACAGCCTCCAGCTGTAACAATGCACAGCAGTATGGCAAAGGTATAGTGCCATTGTATAAACCTGATCACTTTTCTTTTTCCTTAGCTCTTTAGAGAACTGTGGGTCTGTTTTCAAAATTAAAAAGCTCATTTTTCAATGTTATATGCACAATGCAGGTAACAAAGCCACTGACATCAGGTGCTTACGTCATCAATAAGGCCCCAGTTAAACATCGTCTTGGAGCACCTGGTGGAAATCAGCCAGACGCTCAACATTTATTGCTTAACCAGTCTAGTGCTTCTTCAGAAGATGCTCAGGTAAAGGAGAGTGTGTATTATGAATCATAAATTCATACATCTTTTCTTTAACATGGTTAGGATGTTAAGGTTTGCCTGGTTCTGTCAAGGGTGTTCACCTTGCTGTATTGAACTTAATCATGATTCAGCATCCAACAGGAAAATGAATAAACTGTGTCCTTTGCAACCCAATGTACTACCACTGTATGCCCACCACCCTACTATCAGTGGATATGGCTAGGCCAGATGATGTGCCTTAGTGAAATCTTCCTCGCAGGTTTCAAGCTCACCAACCCTCTCTCCCAGAACTAAGAATCACGGGGTGGTATTTAACTAAATAATGTAATTGCATGAGCACAGCAATTTTTGTTTGCTCAACAGAACTCCCCCCCCCCTTTGTGCTTCTTGCGTCATCACCAAATCTGTTAAAGAGGGTTGGGGGGAAATCCAGAGCAGATAGGGGTCATGTTTGAAACAATCATAACTGTCTTCCTCCAGCTACTTCTTTAGATAAATCTCCAGCTATTGAGCAGGGTTCTCTGTCTAGTCCAAGATGCTGTGTCCAACAGAGCCCAAATTGTACCATTTCCTGCTAGGGCCAACACATTAAGAAGTCTTACTACAGCTTTCAGAGAAGCCCTCAAATTCACTAGTCCACTCTTTCTGCAGAGTCACTAGTGATATTTTGGGGGGGGGGAGGTATCCCATGCCATCCCCCACCTAAAAAAAGGACTACAAACTTCTCAGCCTTAAAAGGTCTGCTGTGTCAAGGCAAGTGTTTTGTGGGCTGCAGAGTGGTCCCAGGTTGATCAAGAAAATCAGATTCACAGAGATAATCTGGCTCAGTGCTAACTCAAGAAACAGCCCCAATTTTTTCACCCGCATTAAAAGATTTCAGCTTTCATGCCTTAAAGACATGATGGGTTGGGGGGGGGCCTTCCAGGTGACAACAGAGTTAGAAAAAAAGGCAGGAGAGAAGAGTGAAAGCTCAGTTCAGTAGTTGTAGACTGATCTGTAACATCTGAAGAAACAGAATAGTGAAGGCATAATCATATCGGCAAAATTGAGAAAATTCTCGACTATTGCCAGTAAAATTTTAAAGTTCATTTTCTTTAAACTATAGTAAGTATTTTATAAAATGAAACTCTAATTCTTGTTAACTCTACCTATTTAATATGTAATCAATACAATTAAGGAGCAGATATTTCAATTAAGAGAGTTGGGGGAAATTCCCATTCAAAAGATCTTACATATCCCCTTTCTCTTTAGAGTGATGTTGTGTGTAGTCTTCCCCTTCATAATGATAGGGTTAGTTTTGAAATTTATATCTGCCAGGTTAGTTCCAGATCTTTGAAAGCCTAAGGACAAAATTCTCCTACTATCCTTCAGTCTGTTTGTTATTGGTAAGAGTCTTTACTTCATCCTCACACAATCCTTAAAATATCACAGAGAGATAGCTTATAGTTTGGTTTCATCTATGAACAGATGGTTTCTAAGCAGCATAAGTAAGTTGCTTGCACAAAGCTTCCATCTTGCCACAGCACATGTCATCATAAAATATATTGCTGCTTTCAGATGTTTCCCACTTCAATTGGCCATTCAAAGATGGTTTACAGTTCCTCCAATCTGAAGACATCTATAAAGCCTGGTACAGGAAATAAATCTCATGATGTCCAAGAAGTTTTTAAAAAGAAACAGGTAACTGTTTGCATATTATTTCAATATATTTCATAGCCATGAGTTTTTAAAATGGGGTTCATTGTGTGACATGTTAGTCCTACCCCTAGTTCGGATTGGAATTCAGAAGATGGGAAATTCCTTTTCCCTGATAGGTTTTGCCTTGACAATTCGGACCTGAGTGTGACGAGCCTTGGCTTTTGAAATGTAATTCAATATTTTTGTGTTAAAGGGATACTCATTTTTGAGCTAATAGCCAAACTTTTGGTTGGCAAGGGGTGGGGGGTCTTCAGCGAACCTTGAATTGTTACATGTTGGTTGGTTTGTCCGAACTCTACAGCAGCTATCCATCATTTGTGCATGCACAGCAAGACTTCCATTGCTTTTTTGTCTTCTCCAATCCCACATGAGATTACACATTTTACAAGCACAAAACAGGCTTTCAGCTTTCCGCAAGTCAAAAGCATAATGTAATTCAGCATAGAATAGCTGCAGTTGGGGTGCTGTGTGAGAGAATAGAAACTCTAGGCATAGTGATAGGACTAATAGTCTGAATATGTAACATAATCTGAATTTTGACCAAAGACATTTATTTGATATTGCTTATTGCAACAGCTTTCCAGGAGCCATGAATGCAGTCAGGATCTGTCCACTCTGCTAACTCCCAACAGCACAACTTGCATCTGTAACTGAAGATAACTATGTTCTCTTGTAAACTCTAATACTGCAGTTGGTGGGATCATGTTTACATTTAAATTGTTCATGATATTGCCTAAAATTGTGGTTTAAATCCGTTTTTTTCTAGCCGTTGTTATTAGGATGTGCTCACTAAAAGCATTTTATTCTTGATTAGGAGGCAATGAAGCTGCAACAAGACATGAGGAAGAAAAAGCAAGAAATGTTAGAGAAACAAATAGAATGTCAGAAGGTATGCTTGGCTTTTTTTCCATTTAACTTCGCCATTAACTTTGGTTGTGTCTAATTTTAATTGTTAGTAGCAGAGTATCCCCTAGTAAGCATTTTAAGGGTGCATAATTTTCTATCTAGTGTGGAGGCTGAAGTATTTTCAATCTTGCATCACCTCTGTATTTTAACTTTCATAGATGTTAATATCAAAATTGGAAAAGAATAAGGCCACAAAACCAGAGGAAAGAGCAGATATAATGAAGACACTGAAAGAGCTAACAGGAAAAATCTCTCAGTTGAAAGATGAGTTAAAAACTTCATCTGCCAGTTCTACAGCATCAAAACAGAAGTCAAAAACAGAGGTAGGTCCTCTTCACACACAGCTTTTTTCATTTCAGAAGCTACTACAGTGGTACCTCAGGTTAAGAACTTAATTCGTTCTGGAGGTCCGTTCTTAACCTGAAACTGTTCTTAACCTGAAGCACCACTTTAGCTAATGGGGCCTCCTGCTGCCGCTGCACCGCCGCTGCACGATTTCTGTTCTCATCCTGAAGCAAAGTTCTTAACCTGAGGTACTATTTCTGGGTTAGCGGAGTCTGTAACCCGAAGCGTATGTAACCTGAAGCATATGTAACCCAAGGTACCACTGTACTACCGTATTTTTTGCTCCATAAGACGCACGTTTTTCCTCTTAAAAACTAAGGGGAAATGTCTGTGCGTCTTATGGAGTGAATGTGTGGTCCCTGGGGCTGAGCTGCTCTTTGGGGCTGGCAGGGGAAACCCGGGTCTCTTCCAACTCTGATTCTATTCTATGATTCCCCCTCCAGCCCCGACAAGCTCTTGCTTAGCTGCGCGCAGCTTCCCCGGCCGGGAGAGGCTGCGCGCGGCTATCCCATAAGCCAGGACAGCAAGCGGGATCGCTGTGCAGTGATCCCGCTTGCTGTCCTGGGCTTATGGGATTCAGAATATTTTTTTTCTTGTTTTCCTATTCCAAAAACTAGGTGCGCCTTATGGTCTGGTGCGTCTTATAGAGCGAAAAATACGGTAATTTGTACCTCCGGGAAACTTATCTCCCTATATTAAAGCGAGCATGAGGGTCTTTGTTAAGCATTGATCATACAACCTTTTCATGCATTATCCTCATAAAGAGACATCCAGGTGTTGAAGGGGCAGCTGGCTGCGTCTGTGCCTTGACAGGTTTCTGGTCATGCTCCCTTATGTGTTGAGAAGACCTCCACCAGCATACAATCATGAACCGTGCATGTCCTACCTACAGCCCCTTCAAAATGTGGAACCCTTTCCATGCAATATATCACTTCTATCTTTTCTATATTTTGTGCTTGGATATTCATTATAAGAGAACTACACAGATATGTGAAATTATACCACTTCTATTAATCGTCACAGGGAACCACAATAGATGATTTCAGTCACCTCCTTCTGGTCTGGTTTCTCATCCCTGACTCCTATTAAAGCTGTAAGATGACCCCAGAAACTTAGTGTATAATGAAATTTGCCTGCCTCTCGCGCACAGATACTCTACCCAACACTCTTCCCTTCCCCTCACTCAGAGAAGAGGATCCATAACTAATAAAAACAAAGAATGCCCACACTTCCCCTAAAGGGATGTTCACCTTAAATGTTGTCCCGTTGCCCACAGTGCTTTTATATCTGAGCAAAGGCCAGCAAGAGCCTTCCCCCCCACACACGCACAAAGGAAGTTCCCAGAGCTGGCTTAGTTGTTGCTGGTCAGGAAATTGGGATTTAATGACACATCAATGCTAATCAATGTATCTGCAATACGCTTTTGGGCAGCATTCCATGAAGTTATTGCTCTGCGAAAGCATGCTGTGTTCATCGTTGAGATGAACAATGGAAGTACCTCATGACCAAGAATGTGCATTTTTGGTGCATTTAACTTGCACCTCCTTTCCATTTTCATAGCAAGTGGCAAGCTGTATTGATTAACTTGTTGAACTTATTAATTCTGAAGCTGTTAACATAAAAGGCCTGAGTCAGCCAGCCCATGGAAAAATGTTGATATTTATTCTTAAATATCAGGAGCAATGTAAACACAGTGAAATTGAAATTTTACAAATCTGTTCAGTTTTGTTTCTAAAACTTTGCTTTTTTATTCCGCTATCAACTTCTCAAACCTGTTTCTGCAGCCATAAGTGTTCAGGATCTGCAGATTTCTAATGAGAGCCTGCAGTTTGCCCAATCACCTCTAGGGGTCACATGCTACTCACAGCTAGTGTCAGTGCTGGGTAGTAAGAGTTTTATAACTGTCAAAGCCTACCTTAATATATTTTATTTATCACATTTTATATCCCTCGCTTGTAGTTCCAAAAAGATGCCCAAGGGAACTTGCAAGTATTTGTTTTTACCCAGAAGGCTCTAAGCCCTTAAATAGTGGGTAAGAAGAATTAAAACCAAAGAGGTAGCATCTTAACACACCTTGGTATGGAGATAAACGGAATAAAACAAACTTACTTTTTGCTCTCCCCACACCATCCCCAATTCCCTTTTAAAGGCACAGAAGGAACTTTTGGATGCAGAGCTAGACTTTCATAAAAGGCTGTCTTCTGGGGAAGATACAACAGAATTAAGGAAAAAGCTCACCCAGTTACAGGTGGAGGTAAGTTTTCAAAGTTATATACTATCTTAATTGTGCTGTATATTATACATGAAACCTGTTACAGTGTTCATGGAAGATAAGGTCTATTCCTTTTGTCTGTAGGCTGCCCGTTTAGGTATCTTGCCCGCTGGTCGTGGAAAATCGATGCCTTCTCAAAGCAGAGGACGAGGACGAGGTCGGGGAGGGCGAGGAAGAGGTACAGTGAATCATATGGTGGTAGACCACCGTCCCAAAGCAATAACCATTGGTGGCTTTGTGGAAGAGGAGAAAGATGAGTTGCTGCAGCACTTTGCGGTAAGTCAGCAATTTGTAACTAAAATTAGATTAAATTGTTCTGGTTTCTGTACTGTATTCTAGAATAGTATAAAGCTATGATTGCCCTAAAACATGGGTAGGCAAACTAAGGCCCAGGGGCCGGATCTGGCCCAGTCACCTTCTAAATCTGGCCTGTGGACGGTTTGGGAATCAGCGTGTTTTTACATGAGTAGAATGTGCCCTTTTATTTAAAATGCATCTCTGGGTTATTTATGGGGCCTGCCTGGTGTTTTTACATGAGTAGAATGTGTGCTTTTATTTAAAATGCATCTCTGGGTTATTTGTGGGGCATAGGAATTTGTTCATTTCCCCCAAAAAAATATCATCCGGCCCCCCACAAGGTCTGAGGGACAGTGGACCGGCCCCCTGCTGAAAACGTTTGCTGATTCCTGCCCTAAAACGTAGCTTCCTTCATTTTGAGTATAGCGTTAGTTGCTTTTGTGGTTAATCTTGTCTGCTTCCTAGTTGAAATTAGAAATGGAATGGCATCACATATCCACCTGCATTTAGTTTACTTCTGAAGGAAATCAACCCTCTCAAGGAATATCTAGCTGTAATTTCCACTTTCACCTCCTCCTTCTAAGATTTCTGATCTTTGGGAAGCTACTTACCAAGTCACAACATGGTCCAAGACATGTTTTTAATGCCTTTTAGTGGAACTGTCATGGGTCTAAAGCTGCTTTGGATGACCTTTATATATTAGTCAACCTTTGAGTCACTTGAGGTTAACTTATTTTTTACTCCTGAAGCAAACTAGTCCAGCCAGTTTTCATGTGAGAGCCCAATACCATTGAACTGCCACAATTTTAACCCTTTCTTTACATATAGACAGGTAAGTGTTTTTGAAGATCTACAGACAATAAGCAGAAACACTGGTCGCTGCTTCCTTTTCTTCTGTTTCACTCTGGGTATCCAATACACCATTGTCTTCTTGTCTGTAAACATAATGTAGGTGGAGCATAAGCCTTTTTGATGGCAAGAATATGGGCGATATCCAATTAGCACTGTTGGAGCAGCAGGTAGCATATATGCTTAGAAGAAGAGGGAGAGCAATTTCTACCTCCCCTGGAAATTTGTTCTGTCACTAATAAAATACACACACACACACACACACACACACACACACACACACAAATACCTGAGCTCATATTCCCACTTTTTGTATTCTGCCTCTCCTCCCAAGTATGTGTGATCTTCACATATGAAGTAGACTGAGGCTAAGAGATTAAATGTTCCAAGGAGCAGGAATTTGAACCTGCAAACTCCCTGATCCTACTCCATCACTATAACTACTATATTGCACTGGCTTTCAATAAGTTAGGGTTCATTAACCTGCAGCCCTAGAAGAGCATGCATAGATCTTATTCATTGTGTTTTACAGAAATTTGGAGATATTGAAGGACTTCAAGAGGAGGATTCTCCTTTAAGTGTTGTTCTAACATTTAAATCCCGTTCTGAAGCTGAAAATGTAAGTAATTATAAGCTAACATTACTGTACTCCTCTAAGATACACTAAAATATCTGCTTGAATGGAAAGTGGTTCATTAATATATTTTGGAGGGTGCTACTTTTATAAAGGCATTGAATATTTGATCACTGGTTTATAATTCAGCCAATGAATAAGCTTGTTTAAATTATGATTCAGAGAAATGCTTGTAGTAGAGAGTATAAACTCTGATTATTAGGGCTGTGCAACCAATTTAGCCAAACCCTGAACAAAATCTGGTTAAGGCAACTCTAAATCATGGCAAATCAATTCAGAGCTCAAAACAGGGAGACAAACAGCCCATTTCAGAGCCCATTTCAGTGTTGCAACACAACATTGTATGAGGCGGGAGGGGAGCTAGACTTCACTCATTGACCACAATAACTTTGAAGCCAGGGATTAAAAAAAAAAAAAAGCTTTGTGTCTTAGTAATGGTAGCACTGCAATGCCCCTTCCGATCTTCAG